>NC_053444.1:9563603-10163603 GCF_007990345.1 Gossypium hirsutum
ATACGTCGAGACCTCAAAGCTATAAAAAATTCAAGTGTTTTTGTCAAACTCAAATGGTTTTAAGTTGTGACATACAATACTCGGATCTGGTGATCAGATTGGGGTATTAAAAATCTACTTCACTAGGGCAAGTAGAAAACTGTTGGATCTAGTGCCCTAAGTGTAACATTTGCGTCAATATACACTTGTATTTTTTTTGAACAGAATGGTCAATAAAGCAAATTCATTGATTACATTAATATACTTTGTAAAATTGTTCTCACATAGTTTTTGCACGCAAAATAAAATGGAAGCAAATTTTGCTCATTGGTTGTCTAAATGTTTAACTAATACTAAGGGGTTTACGTGGTTGGATCGTAGTACAGAAAGATAGTTTGTATTAGTAGACGAACCTAAACATGTCTTTAGTCTAATTGGGAATGAGTAAACTGATTAAAAAATTAATATGTCGTCTATCAAGTCTAATTAGGCAGAAGCTTTGTCTTAGGCATCAGAGGAGATGACTTCTACAAGATAGAGACATAGATGTGACTAACTAGATTGACAATACATCGGACAGGACCCAACCAGAATAAATCTTGAATTCTTTTATGGATTTATTCACTTGTAACGTTCATAGTGTGGCATACCTAAATCTTGAAAGGATGGTGAACTATGCATGCGTGACTCGTACATTTTGATGGAAGTAAAAGCCTGAGTTCAAATAGATAAGGAACCGAAAGCTGGTGCGTTGGGTGTATGACTTCTATAGTATGTAACGTAATTCAAAATTGTGGAATTTATAGCTTAAAACATGGGTAAATGATATTCTCTCATTGGTATTATATGGTTGATGAAAAATAAATGTGGCAACAGGTCGTCTGTCTTTGTGATGGATGACTTAATCACTATTTGATAGTGATTGACTTTTCATAAAGGAAGATGTAATAGTTACCATGCGATAAAATAGGATCCCAAAGAGATAAATGATATCCTATAAGGGTAACACACTTATGACAAGGTCATTGGACGAGCACTGAGTAGTTGCTTTTGTAATGGTATGTCATTGGAGAGAGCTCAGGCACGATACTACAGTAGAATGACTTCATTACTAAATGAGTTTATAATTAATAGGTGAAAAGTTGAAACTTAATTATAAATCATTTGAGCCTCAACTACATATGTCCAATCGGTCTCTCCGCTAACTTGTTGAAAATGGAAATGAACGAAATGAATAGGAAAAGATAAATAAGAAACATTGAAGAATGATTATGGTTTTCTCTGAAATAGAGTAATGGAATCATTTGGAAATAAATGTATGTTTCCAAAAATAGAAATGGAAAGGAAAATAGGAATGATCCATTTGCAATCCTATACGGATTACTTAAAAAATGATCAAAAGAATGAGTTTATGTTTTTTGATTGTTTTGAAGCCCAAAAATGAAAATAAACCATTCGGTCATAGTGAACATGTTGATTTGTGAAATATTGAACATATTTTCTAGAAATTTTACCAAGGATAAAATCGCCAAAATTTTATCAGGGGTAAAATAATCAAAATTTTACTAAAGGTAAAATAGGGATAAGAAATTTGTTTTATATATAAATATTATATTTTATTTGGGAAATAGAAAAATTGAATCGGGTTAGATCACATTACAAAGTACTGGGAAATACTTGTAATTGGACCCGATGTGAGAGAAGCCCATAAACCCTTCATGGACATGGAGGGGGAGACAATCAGAATACTAAGGTGTGCCATCCACTGTAATCCTATTCTAAGTAAGATATTTTTTTTCTATTTGAAATAAACCACTATCCAAAAAAGGTTTTATCTTCTCTTCCAATAAATAGATGGCACTGGTATAGCTATTAACACAACTTTAAAACATTGTGATTTTGCTGAAAAATAGAAAAAAAATTATTCTCAACTATTACATATATTTTTTCAGAATAACAACTCAATCAGTTTCTATTAAGAAGAGTGAATTTCGTTTTCACCCCAAAAGGAGAGAAACCATTTTCTAGTTATGTGTTTCGATTCAATTAGTTCGAGCCCACACTCGAAGCAGTTCGTGGTACAAGAATAGTAGAGAATATGATTTGGTTGAAAGCCGGAAACAATAAACGTCCGCTAAGTTGAAAACATAGGTACGAATTCGGTTAAGGTTTATTGCTACAAATATCACAAATCAGGTCGATTTTCAAAATTTTAATTTTTCGTTGTGCAAGAAATCGTTTTTAAACCGGATTTTTTCCAACAAAACTATGGTAGAACTCACCCAATTATGTTTTTTTTTGTCACTTGATTATGAAAAGTTATAAAATTGTCACTCAACTATAAGTAAATTTCTTTATTAGTCACTTAACTATGAAAAGATACGAAATGGGCGCCTAACTATTCAATTTTGTCGTTTTTGGTCATCGGTTGGCTAACTTTAAATGAAAACACTAAAAAATCTAAAATAGTTGGATGATTAAAAAAATAATTAAATAATCAAATGGTCATATCGCAATTTTTTATAATTAAAAAAATAACTACTAATATAATTTAGCTTGAAAAAACAGCTTTTTACCCTGATAATAAAAAAAATACCAAAATGATATTCCCCTGGCATTATTTACCAAAACGGGTTAAACCGAACAGTGTCAAAGGGTGGTGCGTGAATGAGTGGTGACACCATCCATTTTTTACCCAATCATTTAGCCATCATTAGCCCATAATTTGTTATTTTAAATAATATTTAAATGGTGGATGGGTCATATACGACAGCACCTGTATCATACACCTATACTAGGAAAAATACAAGTTTGTATGGGTAAAAAACAGTGGAAGGGCACTCATGGCGGTACTAGGGTTGGAGGGCACATGTCAGGCGACACCAATAGGAGAAGGGAGACTGTCAGGCGACACCAGTGGAAGGAAGGACATTGTCAGGTGGCATTGAACCATTATATATTTGAATTGAACAATTGTAGCAATTTGTGTGTTTTCTTGAATTGTTGTAGTAAATTTTGTGTTTTGTTGAATGGTTGTAGCAGTTAACCAATAAAAAGAAAAGAAAGGAATTTTTTTTTGTAAAAGAAGAGAAAACAAAAAAGAAAAGTTAGAAAGATTTGTAAGGTGTAACACCCCTCACTCACTTTAGATACCGAATTTGGATTATTGAGTATTACAAAGAACTTACCAATAGTTAACTTTACATACAATTTGTATTCCTATGTAAAGTTTAATAACAAAACACATTCAATTTAAGTAAAACATGCTTTTACAGGCCTTGAACTGAGCTTGCGGCCCTAATAATAAATTGGAAACATTCGAGGGTCAATTTGAAACAAACCAGAAAAGTGAAAAAATTTTAAATTTTAGGTACAAGGGTCACACGGCCATGTGGCCAGGCTGTGTGATACAGGCCAGCCCGTGTGGGCAAAAACATGGTCGAGTGTCAACTCATACGCCCGTATGGCTAATCCACATGCCCGTGCTCCCAAACCGTATGACTCATTGACTTGGGACACACGGTCGTGTCGCAGGCCGTATGTCATACCATGTGAAAACTATGTCTGAAATTTAAAAGACACATGGGCGTATGAGCAAACCGTGTCTTAGGCCATGTGTACCAAAATGTACCTTAAAATCAAGTTTACCAAAAATGTTTTCTTGGACCATAAGTATACCATTAGCCAACTCTTAGACCTATTCAATTATACATAAAAATAAGACCAAAACGTGCCCAAATCACACATACACAACTTATTTCCATTCACCAACTAATATACCCTCATTGGTACCACGTGAAAATATTCAATCAAACCCAAACACCAACAATTTTAATATATCAATTAATGAAGATTATATATGCATAACACATTATACCCACATCAAAATGACCATTTCCAACTAACTAGTTCAACTACATATTATCTCATAATACTACAAAACCTTTTTATCACATGCCACTTTTAACCAACTTAAAACAAAACACAAGATAACTACCAAGGTATGGATGATAGTGTGTGAACTCTTGAACCGATCCAACCGACGACGCGATTTCGTGTGACCTACAAAATGAACTCAACGAAGTAAGCTTAACATAGCTTAGTAAGATCGGTAACTAACATAATTACTTAACAGCTCATTTCAATGTTTTATAAACATCAATAGACCAAACAACTTGATTCACTACATGAAGCCTACTAGGCAATAAACTCGATAACCATACTGGCACGAAGCCTACTAGGCACTAAGCCTGATTAACACTGGCACATAGCCTGCTAGGCACTAAGGTCGAATAAAAATGGCATGAAGCTTGCTAGGCACTAAGCCTGATTAACACCAGCACGAAGTCTGCTAGGCACTAAGCCTGATTAACACCGGCACAAAGCCTGCTAGACACTAAGCCTAAATAACACCAGCACAACCAAATATTTTTGTGAAACACTTCTCCAATCATCAATTCGTAATACCATACGAATTTGAAGTGCAAATAATAATGATAATTCAAATGTAAACACAAATTATATAATACAAACTTACTTAGTAGCATACGACTATGTCTTCATGGAGGTTTCGGCGTGGAGAAGATGAAACAAACAACAAATAATAAAAATAAAAATAAAGTGCTTTGTGTTTCTTTTTCTTTTACCTTAACTTTCTTATTTAATTATTAATAGTATGATTATAACATATATAACAATTAAAAAAAGCACTAATCGTGCATGCTACAAGATTTGGCACAATTACCATAAAAGCCCTTGCAACCATACTAAATTAACCTTTTAATACCTTTAACTTATAGAAACCAACTTTTGCAAATTTTTCATATTAGTCCTTTTTAATTATTTAACTAACTAAACATTAAAATTTCATAACCAAAACTTAATACGACCCTAATGACCTTGTAAATGCTAAGTAATTCATATTTACGAATTGACATGTGGCCATTGTAACCTCAAAACCACTGATTTTGACACCACTGGAAATCAGATTGTGACATAAGATTTATGTAGTGATTAATTTTTATTATTATATTTTTTATAGTAGAATTTTGTTTTGTTTTTCAAATAATTATTGAGAAACATAATTATGTTTACATATTTTTACAGATTTAGTATTGAAGATGAATAATCAATTCTTCGTATGCGTTTATTTCAATGAAGTAATTTTAACAACAACAATTGGTTGTAAATTTTAATGTCGCCAACAAATAGCAATGTGATTTAATAGAAATGTACCGGTTGATGATATGAAAGAAAGGATCAGTGCAAAAATTGTTAGACATTATGGAAAGAGGATCTTGAAACTATTCTACAAACTCTCAGTTTCTTCAAATCCCATCAAATCCTCCGAGATAGAACTTGTAGACGATGAAGACGTGGAGACAATGGTTGCACTTTATTCCCAGAATAAGAGTGGCCATATTGAACTAATTCAGTTGTTTGCTGAGTTAGTTGATGTAGAGCTAACTGAAGATTTCACTGCACTAAGTGAAGAATATGGAGTTCAACATCCGTGTAATGAGGTTCCGAGAGTGTCTACTGATAGGTGATCATTTGTACGCGAGTTCGACATCGATTTTAATGCTCCACTTACATTTGAGAACCTTAATTCGGGTACCCGTTTACAGATACATCCGGTGGTGATAGAAACTAATGCAGATGGCGAAGATGGATATGATAATAATGCCCTTTTTGATCACAAGGTTAAATATTTTAGTGATCTTGATCTAGATGAGGTCCCGGATGATATCAACGATGAATGCGTGAATAGAGATAGAAATGTTTACGCATCTTCAGTAGGGAACTCAAGTCGAGGCATTGTCATATGCAATGATCCTAAGGCACACATATTGATCATAGATCCCAATGTGGCACATGCATCCAAGTTCCCTGGTACCCCGATATACTACTTGCTCACTAATTGATCGCAGATCTTGAACGTGAGGAGTTATTTGTGGGACAAAAATTCATGACCAATGAAGATTGTCTATTTGTCATCAAGCATTATAACATGAATGTGTAGATTGATTACAAATTTATCGTGTCTAAACCAATATTGTATATTGGGGAGTGTTGGAGGTCAGCATGTCTTTCACCATTGGCATGATGTAGTTGCAGATACCTTTCACATCAAGTTTTTGATGATCTTGTCTCACACCTACAGAAGTGGATGTGTGAGGCTCAACAAAATTTTGGGTCTCCCATATTTGCGACATCTAGATAAATACAGATCGTACCAGCTAATTTTACCCTTTTACCTACTTCCAACACACTCCAATATACAATGTCAGTTTAGACATGGCGACTTTGTACTGATTTCTAAAATGCAAGAACAATTCTAGTACTAAGTGTCATACTGAAAAACATGGATAACTAAACAGATGGCCATGGAGCAATTGTACAGAGATTAAGATATGTTGTCCAATAAACTACAAATGTCGATAGCCGGTATGCAGGAGTATGTGTTAGGAACTATTTTTGAGTTGCAGACACGACCTTATTACAGCCCAAACAACCAACTACAATCGAGAAGAAGAAATTTTCATTAGATATTTTGGACATTTGATCCATGCGTTTAGGTCTTTCCCCGCTATAAGCCCCTTATGCAGGTTGATGGAACTGGTCTATACGAAAATTATACGCTGATCCTATTTATTATGATTGCTCAGTACGAGAACTAAAACTTTCTCCCAATAGCGTTTGCAATTGTGGAGTCAGAGAACATGGAATCATGGGCGTTTTTCTTGATGAACTTGCATATGTATGTTGTTAGAGATGATAATATTTGCATCATATTTGATAGATCAAATGGACTAATTGTCGCGATTAGGCGTTTCGTAGAGATCCATTTACTAAATCCAGCATATCGTCACCAACTTCTACAAAGACTACAAGAATACAGATTGACGAAAACAAGTAGTGAACATAGGTAAATTTCAGTTTCCACATATTTTTTAAATATTCTTAATACTTCTACAAATTAATTCAAAAAGGTAATGTGTCTTTTCAGAATACATATGCAGCGGACAAGCTAGAACAACACTGTTTTAGGTAAAGGCTGACCATGCTTGAGAGTGATATGCATGGTGAAATGAATACTCTTTTTTTAGAGTGGTCAAAGTTTCGATGATGGGTCTCGATATGGTCATATAACCACCAACCTGACAAAGGCAGTTAACTCCGTATTAAAGTGAATATGGCATGTTCTGATTTCATCTATTTTCTCAGTTACGTTCTACAGGTTAGCAACCTTGATACCAAGAATGGGGCTAAAACAAGTAAACCAGATGAAAGGAGATACGTGTTTGTCGAGGAGGTTAAGGAGGCAATGGATGCGAACCGTCAGAGAGTAAGGTTGATGAATGTAGAAATATATTCTCGATAGTTAGAAACTTTTTGAGTTATGGAGTTTTTCAAACTATTGACCCGGTATCCCATATAGGTCCTACGGAGTTTATCTTTGAAACATATGGTATGACTGTGAGAAGTTCCAAACACTTCGTTACCCTTGTACGTACGTCGTTGTAGCTTGTGCTCGCGCCTCAATCAATGCTGAACAATATATCGATGATGTGTACACTCTAGAATGCACATTGCGTATTTGGGAAAACGAGTTCCCCATCTTACTTGATTTGTCTATATGGAAAGTGTCTCCGTCGACTTTTGAGCTTGTCCTAGACAATGAGTTACGTAGGAAACCAAAAGGTCACCCACATGTCACTAGGATTCATGATAAAATAGACACGAGGGAGAAAACAGACCCCAAACTTTATGGTTTGTGTAGAACAGTTGGTCATAATCATACTAAATGCCCACATCAAACCTACCATATTGGACAATCATCTCGATCGAGTGGAATATGAATTAATGTATTCCATGTTCAAATGTATATGAAATATTGTTTAAACATGTTCAACTATAAAATAAAAAAATACATTTTAATGAATATTACATTGAAATACAGAGAAAATGTCTAAGCTATATATTATACAAACTTGAAATTTGAATTACATTTACAAAACATAAGCAATAAAGATAATGATACACGTGCTAAAATTGATGGTTCAACGGTATTGTCCGTGGGGTAAACCATTGTAGTGCCTGACGTTGGCATTGAGAGTGCTCGCGACGGTCATTGTTACAACACATCGCTCTTAGCATCCATTGATGAACCTTGGAGTGTGCTAAACATACTCGAAAAATTAATTGTCTCAAAGGTTTGCCTGGGAGGGGTGGAGTACTGGGCTGGTAATGGCCTGAAGATATCAAAAATCATAAATGATCTCGGATCTGGATGATTAGAATTGGAACTGGGAATCTCTGACCCATACACATAGCTAGACAACCCTAGAAAATAATTATCTATCCCCAAATTCGGATGATAAGAACTACTTTCAGACTATGTATAAGATTGTTCAGGTTCGGGCTTGAGTTGCAGTGCAGGGGGCGAATAACCTCGTTGATGGTGTTGGTGCATTTATCGGTGCATGTGTGAAGGGATTACCATCAATTATTCACCATATGAAAATGATTTTCTATTCTCGATGTACCAAAGTTGGTACTCAAACGAAGGTCGTAAATCAATATCAAAATTCATCCCAGGGTTCCACAATGCAAGATATTGTTGATGCTATAATACCCAATTCTTTGATTCTTTCCCCCTTTTGTTAATTTCGTGGATACTGTGAAAATTTTGTGGAACATCTGGAACATTTGGAACATCTTGTTTGCACCCGAACTGTCACAAAACTCTATCATCATTGTAACACTGTACTGTTGAGAAATTCAACAGGGGTGCATTAATGCACCACAAGTGTGAGTGGATAAGAGCAAATGGGGAAAAACACCGGCAATGTCTAGGGCGGAATATGACATCCAAACAAACTATACAATTAATAACATAATCATAGTAACATGAGTCAAATGACATAAATAAAGTAATTACATGACATGAATATTAGGAAAATTACCCCCCGACGTGTGTCTCAATTATCTACCGATAAATCACAAGCGATAAGACCTTCTAATATCAAGACAAGTATACCATCTACAACAAAATTAATGTTGTTGGAACAAATTTTCATAAAAAAAAAACAAAATTCTTAATGTAATGCTACAATTTTATTACCTATTTACAAGTGGGAAGAAGTGTGTTTGGTGACTAACTAATGCTAAAAATGGCATCCTGTACAATGCCCAGAACTGTAGCAATATCAGGCACTCGCCTATGTCTTGTGTTGCATGCTTTGTCACTTGACAAATCTCATGATACAACGTTGCTAGTACTGCTGAGCCCTAACTATACGAACGAGTAAGCGTTAAATCAGATAACAAGGGCAAGTACATCAGTGAACCTTATTTTTATTTGCACTTGACATCAGTACACCCCCTATCAGATGCATGATATATGCTTGAGCATCACACATCATCTCTTGCTTAGTGGAACTACTCGGTAAAGTTTCAAAACTTTCCTTCAACCATGAAAATCTCAAACTCGTAAAATTATCTCTAATATCATCGGGCGAGCGTCCTAGTAAGTGATAGTAAAGTGTCGTTAGTTTGAACACTTTACTTGTACCCATGACTGCACTACCGTCAATTAGGTGTCCGAGTTGCAATGCAACATCTTCTAAAGTGATGATGTATTCCCACACGACAAATGAAACGTATGGATTTTCGGGCGCCATCACTCAACCAAAGCAGATATCAAGTTGACCCTTAAATCGAACATGCGAATCACTGCCACTGATTCAAATCTGAATGCCTCCAAGTATGACATAATATGGTCATTCAACCGATAGTGCGAACCATTGACACGAGCCCTCAATACGCGGTACTCACCCTGACCATATTAAAATACAACATTAAAATTTCTCAATTAAATAAAAAATTACGTGCAACTTTATAAGGGGACTCGTGAATAATAAATAACAATTTTTTTACCGGTTGATTAATCATATTTGCTGTGTGAATAAAAAAATCCTGAAAACCTCAAACATACCATTCTAATATTTAATTATTTTTTATACTAATTAAGTAAGAAGCATACAAATAAATAACAATACAAAAAGAAAATCTCACATATACCATTTCAATATTTATTTAGTTTTTTTATACCAATTAAGTGACAAGCATACAAATAAATAATACTACAAAACCAATTAAAACCCTAATTATATCTGCTATCTCCTCTTTTCTTCAACCTCAACAGCTTTTTTTTTTCTTTCTCAAACAGCAATTGGTCGTCGTCCCAGCTTGTTTTATATAGGGATAAGGGAAGGGGAGGGGTTAAGGTCAGACAACACCGGTCTGATCGTGTACGGTGGACGTGGCCGGACAGTCACGGGGGGTCTCTATTTTTATTCCCAAAGTGGTGCCGCCAGTGAACCGCCTTTAGACCTGTTATGGGCTGGGTTATCCACTCAAGCCTGAAGGCTCACCCTAAATTTAGGAGGGTTTGAGCAAAAATATTATGCTCGAAAATGGGTTTTGATAAAAAAAATTAGGCTTGTTTAAAATATGGGCTGGGCTTAGGCTTGAACATTTTCAAGGTCTGGCTCGACCTATTTTAAGTTTATAATATATTATATTATGTAATTTAGAACACATTAAAAAAATAAACCTATACTAAATATATAATACCACTCTAATATAAATATTAAAATAATGTTAAGATGACTATATAAAAATTTTAATAAATAAAAAATGTATAAAATTATTAAATATTAAAATAAAATAAAATATTTTAAAAGAATAAAAAATAATAGGGGCGGGACTAAAATGGGCTCAAATTAGTCTTTTGCAAATATAGGTGGGTTTAGGTAAAATTTTAGGCTCAGATTCCGGTTGGATCGGGCTTGAGCAAGCATAAAGTGTATTAATATTATGCTTAAATCCGACCCGGCTCATGAACACCTCTAATCACTCTCCACCAATTAAAAAACTATTTTTTAAGTCGTAGTTTGACATTGTTTAACTCATTGAATCATATTAGTGTCATCGTATATAACCCCTCCACTATTTAAATATTAGTATTTTAAACAAAGTATAAGCTAATAATGATTAGATGATTGGGCAAAAATCAGTGGTGACACCACCCATTCAAGCACCACCCCTGGCATGGTTCACTTTTAACTCATTTGGGTAAATAATGCCAGTAGAGTATATTTTTTTGATTTAATTATTTTTTATTATCAGAGTAAAAAAAATTGAAAAATCAGTTAAAGTTTAGAAACACAGCATGAAGTTCGCTTCTAATTGCACTCAATTACCGAGTCTGGATAGAAACGTGAAAAGTAAATGCAGGACCCTACCACTAATGAAGTGACTGGAGGAACCGAATCACGTGATGGGTACGGATGATAAAAGTAGAGGGACCCATGATTTAGGGGGGTTGATCAGCCCTCGCCGTCCACTTGTCAAATATTCCACGTGTCTTCCACTCCCATCAACTAAATCATAGGACCACGTTTCATCGTTTAAACATCTTTTAGGCCAAGACAAGTAGCCTCACTTATCCGGTTCCCACTTGATTTTATGGGTTAATTACATCATATACCATCAAACTATAATTCCAATTTTAAAATATAGTAGAAATCTTATTACACGCGTGTGCATCTGAAAATCATGAATTTATAATATAAATATGTGTTTAAAAAATATAAAATAAATAATGAGACATATGGTTTGAAACTAATTAATCACAATAATATGTGAAATATACATGATATTAAAATAACAAATAAATTAAATCGTACGTAAAACGAAATTTGAACGCATAAATACATTATATAAACAATACTAAATGCACTATAATTATTTATCATGGTTTTGTCAACAATTGTGAGTTAGTGTCGGGTTGACTTGTGAGTATGACACCAACTGAATTAATAACATTATTAATATATATACATCTAATGGAGATAATAACTTGTGCATATTAAAATCAATTTTTAGTTGAGTGGTAAATTTAAAGTTTTTATTAATTTAGTTATTGTGGGTTCAAATCTCACCATGTGCATATTTTAATTGATTTTTTTAAAATAAAAAAATCAAAATACCCTCAAATCGTATAACTTTTTTAATTACGGAAGGATATTTTCATAATTTTCTAATTGAGTTTGTGATTTGGTTGAGGGCAACACAAATTTAGTAAAACCCTTCATAAATAGTATAGATTATTTTAGTATTAAAAATATCAATATTGTATTAATTAATTAATTTGTGAACCTAATCACTAGATTATTTTTTATACAATGCTTAGAATTACCCATGAGCCATAACCCCTTTTAACCCTTAAATATGAGGATAAATATGCTTCACGGTACTCATATCTACGTCCTTCTGCACTGACAATAATATTAATACTAAGCAAGTAAAACTCAATCAATCATTAGACTAGAAGGTAAATGATAATTTAGATCTAACGAGAAATATATTTAAAATATATGGATCAAATTATAAATATATGTATACTTATTTTATAAAATAGTTTAGGTTTGACACGACAAAATAGCATCTTAAATTTTATTAACAATGTATTTTATTATTGTATCAAATTTAAATTGTCCAACTAATAGGTGTACAAGTGTTTATAATTTGATTCACTTATTAAATTGATAGAAAATACAATATGGACATTATAAAATTTAGAAGTTAATTTGAAATACCTTCTTTTTCATTATACTGAATTATAAGTTGTTAAAAATATGTTTTCGTCATTAAACTTTAAATAATTATTATATGATCATTAATATCATCAATTTATTATGTTATAATCACTTTATCGTTAACTCCGTTAAAACTGAAATATAAAATTATTGTGGTAGATGAATGCCATAATTTTCAAATTTTATAACTAGTTATTATTATTTTAAATGAATTTAATTAATTTTTTAACTTTCTTTTTATTTGTTTTCCTTGTCGTCTTCTTTTCCCTTTCTTTGTCACTCTTTTTCAATTTGGGTTCAAAAATTTTAAAGTTGTTCTGAAAGAATTACTATTTATTTTTACGTGGAGATCTGGGGCTTTGTGGGACAATGCAACAATAAGAAGAAAATAAAAGGAAAAAAAATTAATTCGCTCAAAACATTTATAGCTAATAGTTATACCATTTAACTAAAATATTGTCTAAAATAATTATACTAACGTGTCACGTCAATTTATCATTATACTTTTAGCTCGAGTTAATGATTAACTGATCCATAATAAACTAATAACGTTAGTGATTATATAGTGAAATTTCAAAATTTAATGATTAAAATATAATTTTAAGTAAACATAAGTGACTAAACTTTGAATTTTTCTTTTTATTAGATATACTAGTTCAAATCGCTTCGATTATACTAATGTTTAATTTTGCAACTAAACAATTTTTTTCCTTGAAAATGAAACTAAAATGCATGGGAAGAGTCAAGTAACTGCTCAATACATAATTTATTAGAGATGTTCATGGGTCAGGTCGAATTTAAGTTCACATTTAATTTAAAATTAATTTTTTTATTCAAGTCCAATTTAATTTAAGAAAAGTAAACCCGGATCCAATTTGAGCCGTCTATATTTGATTTTTTAAAATATTAGTTTTATTTAAAAATATACATATTTTTTTAAATAAATATAATACACTAAATGTACTAAAAATACTAAAATAAAGTTTTCTAACACATTAAAAATACGTTAAAAATATTTATATTAAAAAACACTACCATAAATATAATAAATGTTTTATTATACTAAAAAAACTAATAAATATAATAAATATTTTATTGTATTAAAATTTATATTTTGAGTTCGGTTATTTAGTTGAGAAAGGTTTTTATTTATTTATTTAAGTTTTGGCTAATGAGTTTAATTGTTATTAGATTAGTGATTTAATATCAATATATATAATTAATATAATGTTTTTTTATAATATAATATATTCGAGCTGGGCTGAGCTAAAACAAAAAGAATCTTATCAAAATCCCAGACAATATGGAAAGCAGATCTTAATTCTAATCCAAACTTATTTTTGAGATTTGATATTTTATCTAAACTCTTTAATTTTTTGGAGACGAAAACCATCTAATAATTACCAAACATGACAGACGGATTTGAGGCCGGGATATCTGGAATTAATAGATCATAACAGCATGTATACTATGCAAAAAACAAGGCCTTCTCCTTTTAGTCACTTAAACAGACACTGCCTTTTAGCTGTTAATACCATTAATTCAGACTACTTCCTCAAATCCAACTGAGATTAGTACCCCTGGTCTAAGCTTAGTTTCTGGTGTGCATGATCCATTTTATGGCAAGCACAGAACATACTTCTAAACTCATAGGAGATTTTCTCTTATCAATATACCATAATCAAGAAGGAAGAAAACAAAGGCTTTTAGCAAGACATTTTACAAAAGCACTCTAGTATTTTTTTTATCGTTCTCCATCTTACATATGAGAGTTTCCTTCTTCTTATATAGAGAAGGAATTCTGGATAAGAAGGAATCTAATAATTTCTTAGAAACATATTACAGACAAACAAACCTTTAATAAAAGTAAAGTCCTAGTACAATGACTTATACAAACTTTAATAAAAGTAAAATCCTAGTACAATGACTCATACAAACTTTAATAAAAGTAAAGTATAATAATTCACAAAAGGACAAGAAAACATTTAATCAGTATCATAATCTGTGCTGATGTCAGAGGTAATGTTTAATGCTTCTATCTTTCTCTTCTTTTCCTCTCTAGCCCTGTAGCACTTTAATTTCAGCTGTTCAAGTTTTTCTTCCAAGTCATTAGGCGATTTGTCAGATATATCTTTATGCACATCTTTCTAGGTTAGTGTGTTTTGTGTTGCTTTACTGCAATACATTAGATAATCTTGTGACGATTCATTTGGATTTGGTATATGTAACTGATATTCTTTTAAAGCTTCTCAACTGTTCTTGATAGTTAAAAGACGGTGCCTGTTTAAGTGGCCAAAAGGAGAAGAGTTGTTTTTGGCATAGCATAACTGCTATTATGATATATTAATTCCAGATATCTCGGCCTCAAATCCGTCTATCATGTTTGGTCAGTTCTCTTCCTTCTTGATATGTTTTTGCATGAAAAACTTTTATTAAAGGTTTGTCTGTGTAATATGTTTCCAAGTAAGATGAAGGCCAAAATCACTCTCGAGCTAAAGCATAGTTATATTTGTTCCAATTCAAAAAAACATACTTTAATGTTTTAGAATACTACTAAAGCTTGATTGTTTACTGGAAAGTCGAAACTAGAGAGGAATAGCTTCGTAACTACGCTGTGGCACCTTCTTGAAGAGCGCCCAAGCCAGATCAAGGTATAGGGGAAACTGCGCTATGGCAAACAGCGTCACCGGCAGGCAAGTCACTGCATATACCGGAAATGCCGCGTATTTCAACTTATCTTTCAATATAAAGAAATGTCATGCGCAAAACGATACTAGCACCGACGCGATCGACACGAACAGCGACGTCAGCCCCAGCAACAGCTTTCGCGGCAAATCTATGCCGAAATCCCTCTCTTGGTACCTAGACGTCAATATCGACAAGAACATTACCACCGCTGTCACAGAGAAGCAGAGAGCTATGAGAGACGAGATGGCGAAGACGTCGAACGCCGGATGGTTTTCCAAAGTTGGTTTCCCGCTCTCCGATTTCACCCCGCCCGGAACGGTGGTCGATGTGGCGAATGCCACGGTTGCGATTAATGCTGCTACGACGGAGCACGACTCGGAGGTGTTGGTTAGCCATTCGCCGCCCTTGTCGACCAGTTGTTTGTGTGTGTCGGTGAATATGTCCTTCGGGGTCTTGTTCTCCTTGTTGTAACGAGCGAAGAAGTAAACCGGCATGGAATGCTTGACAAACTGAAGAAACACCCATGGTTCAAAAATCAAATGTAAGTTTTTTATTATTACCCATTGCTGATTTAAACTTATGTGAACATAGCCATTACCTCGTACCACTTGATTTCCCATTGCATTTGTAAAGCAGCACCAGGGATGAGCCAAGGCTTATGGTCACCAAGCATCGCGGCGAGGTGCAATGCACTATTCCCCTTCTCATCCACCGCTCGGAAAACACTGTCTTTCATTATATTTTTCTTAAGCAAGAGCTGGTAAACGTGAGGTTGCCGATTCTCCACCGCCAGCAACACTATGTTCTTGTTTTCCGAGTTCATTTCATGGATTGCAACTGGGAAACGTTGTAGGATTTGATCAACCATCTCTGTGATTCCACTCTTTGCGGCTATTAGTATGGGTGTCTCTCGTTTTGCCACTTCTTTAGTTTTCTTCTTCTCTCCTGCTAGTTTAGTTAATTTTTCCAGTGTTCAACAAATTGAAATCAATAAATTACTTTACAAGCTTGATACATGTGCCACTAGTATTTTATATTTTACCTTCCAAAGTTTTTCCCTTGCTTTGGTCACGTTGTTTAGCTGGGTTTGAATCATCAATAGGCATTTTAATGTCACCATCTTCAGTGAATTCATAAGGCTTTATCTCATCGGCATCATATAATGATAGCTGAGGTCTACATCCATTGTCTTCATACTGGTAAATAGAAACATGTTGTAGAAGCTCATTCATGACCTGAACTGCCCAAGTATGCTTCCGTTTCTTCTCCCTTAACTTCCTAATTCTCCGGGATCCTTATAAACAGGCAGCATTAATGAATTATCAAAGAGATGTTATGATTAGTAAGCGAGTAAAAGAGACCCGACATCCAGTCTAGCTCAACTTACCTAATCCTAGTATAACCAACATTGCTTTGGATAACAATTTGACAAAATCAACTAAGGTGACATAATTGGAAGGAAAGAATTGATGTCCATCTCCATGGCGTCTTCCGTCCTCTGTACAAGTAAGTTACAAGACAAGATTATTTCATTAGATACCTGCAAACCACAGGGCTGGTTAAACAGAGTTAAACATTTACATGTTGCTGATTTATGGTTATGGTACTGTTAAACACGTGTTTTTTGGTAAGAATGGCTACCACATAATGATGTTGATTTAATTTTTAGTAGAGTAATATTAGAAGACAGCCTGTTATCTCTTTCCTTTGTGATTTCCTGCTGAGGTGTGTGGGTGATTTCAAGGTGTTGGGTTTCTTAATTTGATCTCATGCATTTTGTTTTGTGGTTTCGATGCTTTCTCCATCATTGATGTTCACTATGGACTTTTGCCACAATATCAACATATGGCAGGCTAAACAAATATTTGGAGGTTTAGAAACTACAATAGGTCCTATTGCATCATAGTATTTGGAGTCAAAATCAGAAAACTATTTCTATGCAATGCAGCTAATAAGTAACACATAAGATCCCAGTTCCTAGTTGTTTATTTGGTGTCTAATTTAGATATCCATGTTCAAAATGCTTTGATCTTAGGATCAAATTCTTAATGTATCGTTTCTCATCCTGTAATGACTATTAGATTCGAATGATTGTTATTCCACAGATCCATCAGGAAAAAGAGTAGACAACGGATTGCTCACCTTTCGGTACTGTCTCAGAGGTGACATTAGGAGCTTCAATGTTTTCATCCGAACCTCCTCGGTTTGTCTTCCGTGAACTTCGTTTTGTCACTGGAAAATGTAATAACATTGAAGAGTCCAAAAGATGAAATGGAAATATTAATACTTGAATGGAACTTAAAAATAGCATCCACAATGTCACATTGTTCTATTAGTCTCCTTAGCTTACCTACTTGAACCAGCTGCTTTAGTAGGTGAAATAAGTGCATGCATGTTTGGTAATTGCCAGGATAACTAATTCTCATCGTTTCCTTGGATTGACCTTTGCTTGAAGATTGTTTGAATGAAGTTTCCACCTTAAGCGGTTCCACAGTTATACCTTCCAAATAAAAATCCATTTGTTCACAGTAGTAATGTTTGGTCTCTTGAAGTTACAAATTTTAAGCTTTTAACAATGAAAAATATGAATTATTTTCATGTTTTATGAAAGTTAAAACTATCGACTAGCACTTACAATTATAGATAAGATGGCTGCAACGACCAAGATGGCTACCGCTTCTGAAGGCAGTCGGGTTGCTAGCCAAGAGATGCAGGGCTGATATCCCATTCTCGTTTACGTAGTTGACAAGATCTTCATAAAGGTAAATGATTTGAAATGCCAAATCTGTGAATCACAATATAGTTAATACAATGTAGTTTATGCTAATATGTTTGAGAAAAGAGTTAGGGAAATTCTTACCAAAATAGTCTCCAGATATGGCACAGTGGAGAACATTTTCACCATCCTTTCTTCTACAATAAGAATAGCCTTCTTCTTGGCTTTGACAGTAAGAGTTAAGACAAAGGAAAGCCTCTTTCTTGCCATAAAGAGCTGCCATGAATAGCGGGGTTTCTCCGACGTTGTTTCGGATTTCAAGCAACGACGAGTCCACTCGCACGATGCATTGGCACATCCTTACATTCCCTAGTGAAGCCACAGCGTGCAGAGGAGTATTCCCCAGCTCGTTTCTCATTTCCAGTGCTTTCCTGCATTCACTCTGCGCGGAAATCAACTCCACTAGCTGTTCTACAATGTCTTCTTGGACGTTGGAGACGGCAATGTGCAACGCGGTATCACCTGATCTAATGATCTTGGCCACATGCACTGACGGATTGTTCTTGTATATTCTTATAACAGTGTTCCATTCACCTTTCATGGCACATTTGAACAATTCTTTCTCTTCACTAATAGGCTCCATTTCTTTTCTTCCTCTTCGGATCGGAAGCTGAAGTAGAGACAAAGGTACATTAATATGATTGAAAAGTACTGCATTGATTATTATTATTATAATTATTTTTGGCTTTTGAAAGGATATATTGCTGTCCATTAAAATCAATGGAATGTACAGCAAAAATGAAAGAATGGAAGGTTAAAGGTCATTCCAGTTGCAAGAAAGGAATAATTTAGAGACTTGAGGGAAGCAAATTTGGTACAAGGGACGTAGCTACTCCCACTCTTCGTTTATCTTCTAATATTTTTATTGAATGGTCCACAAATTTGTTCTTGCGTGGAAGCTTATTACATTGCAAAACCAAAGGACCACTGTGCAAGACTCGTATAAATTTCGTAGTGAACAAAAAAACCTTCCCCATGATTATAACCCTTATTATATACTTTATAAAAATCCTTATTTTTGCTCTCTATTTAACTTTTCGTCTCTTTTAGTTATTAAATTTGTATTTTTCATCAAACCACTCCAAAATGGATAGAAAAATTAATATTAGTTAACTTTGCTGTTAGCATTTAATTAATTTTTTAAAATTTAAAAATTCAAAAAATATATAAAAAAACTATTTTTAAAAATTAAAAATCATTAAAATTATTAAACATTTATAAAAAATAAAAAAACAATATTTTTAAAATTTTTAAAAAATTAATTAAATGTTGATGTGTCACACATCAATGAAGTTAACAAATGTTAAATTTTTCATCCCTTTTGGGGTGGTTTGACAAAAAATACAAATTTAAATGCTAAAAAAAATAAATTAAATGGAGGATTAAAATGACTTTTTTTATCAAGTTGGAGGGTCAAAAAAGTTATTATACATTATTTATACTAGATTTTGACACAAAATATAATTATGTGACAAATATATTTATAAATATATATTTATAAAAATCAATATAAAAACTAAATGTGATTTTAATTGAAATAATAAAATAAAGATGTCGAGTGTTTTAAATTGAAGCTTATATTTTTCTATTGTTTTATATAAAAAATAAAAAAAATCAGAATACCTTTAAAATAATATAATTTATTTTAGAAAATAATAGTATTTTGATCATTATCAATTGAGTTGATGTCCACTTGATATATATATATATCAATTATATACGGGTAAAAAGAACCATGTCCATTTGCATCTCATAGGTTTTTGTTAAATCGTATGTCGAGAGCTCGACCATTTTTTTTATTTGGATAAATTATCTTGTTGGTCATTTAACTATTTTTAAAAATTTTATAAAAAAAAGTAATTATGAAAGTTTTCATTTTAATTACCTAACTATGAAAGGTATAATTTGGTCACTCATGTTTTTGACAATGTGTTTTTTTTTTGTCACCTACCTGGTAGGTTAATAATGCAAAAATGATGTGATAATTTTTAATTAGCATAATAATGAACATAGTCTTCGACGTTTACACATTGTGTCAAATTGATAGTGATTCTAAAAAAAATTAAAAAAATACACAAAAATTAGAAAAATAAATTCGTAAATGTTTTTATGAATGATATGTAATTTTTATGTGATAGATATTAATTGATTGTGGTGAATCTGATTCATCCCTATGTCGGATAATTGAGGTGAATCTGCTTCTATCAATGTTTTTAGTTTATGAATTGGTCGTTTTTGTAACCGAGTATACTAAGTTTTATTTAGGCTTAATATAACATTTGATACTTAAATTTGAGATTTTTTTTCTTACTTTGGTATTTAAAATTTTTTTGCCCAATTTGATATCTGAACTTGACACTTTTTCCTAATTTGGTACTTAAACTTGACATTTTTTTTTCGAATTTGGTACCTAAAGTTATTAAATGTTATACAAATTCTGCAAAACACTGACGGTGTTAATTTTTTTTTGTTATGCTACAAAAATATTGTCAGTTTTAGAGGAAATTCATGTTAAAAAAATAGGTATTGAGCTATGCTTCACAAATGAATGTTAAATAAGAAAAAAAAAAGATTTTTTAAAACCTCAAATTAAAAGAAATTCATTATTTTCAATTAATAAAATAATTCATTAAATAAATAAAACTAAAAGTAATTGAACATATAAAATACAAAAAATATCATATAATCTATCACTGTCGGTCATACATTGATTATTTTTGTTACCTCATAAAATAAATAATATTGTTAGATATTGGAGTAATTTGTAAAACGTTTGATAAGTACCAAATCGAACAAAAAAAAGTTTAGGTATCAAATTAGGAAAAAGAGTCAAATTTAGGTACCAAATTGGACCCCCAAAAAGTTTAAGTACCAACTTAAGAAAAAATGTCAAGTTAGGAAAAAAATGTCAAATTTGGGTACCAAATTAGACCAAAAAAAGTTTAAGTACTAAATTAGAAAAAAGTATCAAGTTTAGGTACCAAATTTTATATTAAGCCTTTTATTTATATTACTAGTTGGTATACCATGCCACGCATGGGTTAATTATATCTATAAAATAAAATATACTAAATAAATATTTATGTTTAATTTAAACTATAATAAATTAGTTAATTAAAATATATTAAAAATTGTATACAAATTATTAGAAAAGTTTAGTTTTATAAAATTGTTTGTTTAAAATATAGTTAAAACATATTTAAATAAATTTAATTAAAAGTGATGCATGGGATGTATTTGTAAAGCGTGTAAACCAAAATTTTTTTATATTGTATTTATAATAATTACTTTGGCATTTAAATATTACTAAAACACTTTCACATTTGTATTTAGTAACTTTATATTATGATAATTTTGCAATTTGAAAATTTTTTCAACATTTCTTGTTGAAACATTTACAAAATGATGAAAAACAACCTTCTCATAAACTCATTATCAATCCCATTGAGCGTTGTTCTTGAAACAAAATTAAACAGTTAATTGGATTAGGGCTTTTTTTTTATTTAAATAACTCAAATAATTTAATTAAGTACTAAAATGACTCATCTTTTTAATTAAACATTAAAATGACCTGAAATCTACAATAAAAATTGGTGGAGCCAAATTATATGGCGCCATGTCAGCAGGGAGCATTAAAAATTAATTTTTTGGTGGAGCCATGTAAAATGGCACTATCTGTATAAATACCATAGAAATACTGTAAGTTCTGGAAAAATGGGGAACTTCAAAACAATTTTCCATTTTTTGGTAGAGCCAACTTAAATGGTGTCACCAGACCACCTGACACCCTTCTTTTACTTTTTTTTACTTTTTTTATTAACTTTTGTCTTTTTCTTTAAATTTTTTTCTTTTTTTAAGTTTTTTATTTTGTTTATTTATTTTATTTTTTGTTATTAATTTTAGAAAATTTGAAATTTATATTTGAAATGTTTTATAATATATATTTTAAAATTTTAAATATTATTTTTTTAAATTATGTCTTATAAATTTTAAAAATATATTTTTGAAAAATTTTAAATATATTTTTAAAAAAATTATTTTTAAATACAATAAAATAATTTCAAAAATATATTTTTAAATTTTAAAAAAATATTTTTGAAATTATTTCTTATAAATTTTAAAAATATATTTTTGAAATTATTTTTTTAATTTTAAATATTATTTTTAAATATTAAATATATTTTTAATAATATTTAAACATTTAAAATTTTTAAATAAAATTTTTATAAAAATTCTTTTAAAAAGGTTTAAATATCTTTAAAAATAATTAAAAAAAATCATAATTTAAAAAATTCTAAAAAAATGAGGAACTTTAAAAATAATTTTCCAATTTCTGGTGGAGCCAATTTAAATGGCGCCACCAGAACAACCTGCTTCTATTTTTAATTTTTTTTTAATTTTTTTTAACTTTTGTCATTTCTCGGGTTTTTTTACATAAATAATACAAAAAATTAAAATAATATTAAAATAATACAACCATTTTATTATGTACCAAAATAATACAAACAGTAAAAAAAAGCTGACGGAAGTGACATACCATTTTATTATGTGCCATCTGTGGCAGACCCTCGATCAAGGTCCTGTCACTTCCGTCAGCTATTTTTTTTACTGTTTGTACAATTTTGGTACATAATAAAATGGTTGTACTATTTAAGTATTATTTTAATTTTTTTTATTATTTGTGTAAAAAACCCTCATTTTTCTGACATTTTTTTTATTTTTGTCTTTATCTTTATTTATTTATTTTATTTATTATTAATATTAAAAAACTTGAAATTTATACTTGAAATGTTTTATAATATATATTTTTTAAATTTTAAATATATATTTTTTAAATTATTTTTCTAAATTTTAAATATTATTTTTAAATTATTTTTTAAAAATTTAAAAATTATTTTTTAAATATTAAATATATTTTTAAAAATATAAAAAAATTTAAATATTTTAAAGAGATGGCCTTTCAAATTTATTATTAGTTTTATAATATTTTAAATGTATATTTTAATTTGTTTTTATAATTTTTATAATTATGATTTTTAAATTATTTTAAATTATGATTTTTAAATTATTTAAAATATATTATTTTTAAAGATATGACCTTTCAAATTTATTATTTGTTTTATAATATTTTAAATATATATTTTAAATATTTTTTAAATTTTAAATATAATTTTTATAAATTATTAATTTTAAAATTAATTTTAAAGATATTCAAATGTTTTTTAAATTAAATTTAAAATTGTAAGAATTAATATTTTATTTGGTGGAGCCATTTAGAATGGCTCCATCACTTTATAGTGTACATTTTTAATTTTTTTAATATAGTAATTTAATATTTAATATTTTATTTTGGTGGAGCCATAATAAAATATTTAATCATGGTTCTCTACCATATATAGAATGGTGAAATTATTGTGTTCATTAGGAGAGTTAAAAAAAATCTATTCAAGATGAATAATGAGGTGTTTTTGGTGTATGTTATTTTTGATGGTGAAATTATAGAAAGTGATGTTGGTTGTGTATTTCAAGGTTGGCAAAGAGTAGGTTTGCGACTCAAAAAAAAATGTGGAGCTAGCAGAAATGAAAAGGAAGATCAGTGTGAAAATAGCTATCCGTTGTGGAAGGGCAATGTCCAAATTATTTTACAAGTTTCCCGTCTCTACAGATCCGTTCAAATTTTGTGAGATGCAGCTGTTAGATGATGATGACTTAGGCACTATGATGGAAATATGGTGGCCGACTGGGAGTGAGAACCCCCAACCAGTTGAATTATTTGCCGAGTTAGTAGACTTAGAGCCTGTTGAGAATGTTAGTCCAATAAGTCAACATCACGAATTTGACTTTGATCTTAATGTTGGATGGACAAACCAATTAGAATGTGAAGGGACATCACAGATGCCCAAAAATTCTAATTATGGTGGGAGTTCGTATAACAACCCTACCCCCGATCCCTATTAACAAATACATTCAGAGGTGTTAATAAGCATAGAGGAAAATGTCAGAGAAATGACCAATAATGGTGAAGATTCTGATCAAGATGTTGAAGATTTTAGTGACCCCGATGTTGATGAGGTTTCGGACGACATCGATGATGAAAGCCCGGAAGAGGTTGAAGATGTTCACGGCCCTTCATTCAGTAACCCAAGTCGTGACATTATTTTACGAAATGAACCTGGGGGCGACATGTTGAACGTAGATCCAGATGCAACGCATGCATCCGAGTTTCCTGAGTACGCCGATATAGTACCTGCTCATAGATTGACGATAAATTCATAGTTCGAGGAGTTATTCGTTGGGCAACAGTTCGAGAACGAGGCGGACTGTGTGTTTGCCATCAAACAATACTGTATGAAGTTGTCGATTGATTACAAGGTTGTTAAATCTACATCGACATTATATGTTGGGGAATGTTGGAGAGCCATCGATGGGTGTGGTTGGCGAGTTCGAGCTGCATTTATACAGAGGACTCAACAGTGGAAAATACGAAAATTAGAAGAGTATCATACATGTAGTGTCGCACGTATGTCTTAAGACTTTCGAAAATTGGATGCCAAAAGTATTTGCAACTGCATCATGCCACTAGTGAAAGATAGTCCAATCATTCATGTGTCAACATTGATTGTAGACATGCAAGCTCGATTTCAGTACAAAGTTTCGTATAGGAAAGTGTGGTTGGCGAAACAAATGGCTATGCAACAATTGTACGGCGACTGAGATAAGTCATACAATGAACTTCAGGGTTGGATTTTAGCGATGGTGGAGTACATCCCAAGAACTATCGTGGACTTGCAAACATTGCCTTATAGAGGCCCTAATGGACAATTGGAACTAGGGAGAAGAGTTTTTCGTTGACTGTCGTGGACTTTTGATCCATGTGTTAGAGCCTTCCCCTACTGCAAACCACTAGTGCAAGTTGATGGAGCATGGCTTTATGGAAAATACACGCAAATACTTCTGATTGCGGTTGCACAAGACAGTAACGGAAATGTACTACCGATCGCTTTTGCCATCGTGGAGTCTGAGAACTCCGAATCGTGGGCGTATTTCACTCAGAACTTACGGAGACATGTTGTCAGGCAAGACAACATTTACATTATCTCCGACAGATCGAAGGGTTTTGTTGCTGCGATTCGACAATCCGAGGTTCCATGGAGGTCCGTCTATTGTATTCGTCACATCACTGTCAACTTCCACAATCAGTACAAGAACAAAGACTGGCGCAAACGAATTGTGAACATGGGTAAAAATATCGTATTTAAATTTGTATTTGTAATTATTTCGAGTCTATTTCCTAATTCGAATAGTAACATAACTTAAAATTGGAATACATACGTAGGATACGAGCTGGAAGCACACCGTTTCAGACATAAGTTGGCGAGGTTAGAGACTGATATGGCAGGGTCCAACCCTTCTCTCAGATAGTGGTTAAGTAGCATGGAGCCGTGGCAATGGGCTCAATGTTTTGACGAGGGGTACCGATATGGTCAAATGACAACTAACCTCGTTGAGGCCATTAACTTCGTCTTGAGGCGTACGCGTCACTTGCCAATTTCTGCGGTTTTTTAGCCACATTTTATAGGCTAGCAACCTTAATGCCAAAAATGGGGTTGAAACAAGCAAAACAGTTAGAGGCAGGACACGTGTACGTCGAAAAAATTAGGGATGCCATGAAAGAGAACGCTCAAAGGGCTAGGTCGATGAATGCAAAACTATATTCCTGAAATTTCGAAACTTTTCGAGTGACAGAGTATATCGGTCGCCGGTCAGGGATCCTGCCACGGTCCTACGAAGTTGATATCTGAAACAGGTGATATGAGTGCGGGATGTTCTAAACACTACGTTATCTGTGTGCGCATGTGGTTGCAGCGTGTGCTACCTACAGTTTGAATGCCGAACAATATATCAATGATGTGTACACACTTGAACGTACGTTGCGTATTGGGGTAACGAGTTCCCCATATTAAAGGATGTATCAACATGGGAAGTGCAACCACCTGTGTTCGAGATGTTGCCAGATCGGTCACTACGTAGGAGAATCAAAGGTAGACCGACAACAATGAGGATTCGGAACAACATGGATATAAGAGAACAGGTTGATCCAAAACGTTGCACCATATGTGGAATAGTTGGCCAAAATCGGAGCAAATGTGCCCATGGAAACGTCTTCATGGTCTAAAAGAAATTAAATGTTGTACCTGATATTTGCATTTTATGATCTTTTAGAAATAAAGTTTGTATTATTTAGTGGTAAGTTTTCACTTAAAATTAATAGTTACAACTTTAAATACTTTAAAAGATATTATAAATTATATAAAAAAAGACTAATATATAAGTTGTGGAACCCTAAACTAATACAAGAAATATTACATAACACTTGAAATTTACAGAACTTAAAATTGGAAAGAACCGGGAGTGGTATCGTCGTTCGGGGTATAGCCATTCACGGGCCTTCTTTGACGGGGTGGACGTTGGGGTGTACTGTACACATCAGGAAGATCAGCAGTTGGATCGAACGTAGCCAAGAGTTGGGGTGGA
Source organism: Gossypium hirsutum (assembly GCF_007990345.1). NCBI lineage: Eukaryota > Viridiplantae > Streptophyta > Magnoliopsida > Malvales > Malvaceae > Gossypium > Gossypium hirsutum. The sequence continues at coordinate 9,590,250 of NC_053444.1, forward strand.
GTACATGTTATTACCAAACATATCAAATGATATCGGTGGTTGCTCTGGGTGAAATGAACTCGAACCGCCTATGTCTGGGTGATATGTACTTGAACCAGCAATATCCGAGTGATATGAACTGCTCTGCGACTCATCACAAAAAGCTTAAACACATTGGTCCGATATGTTCAAAGGTTGGTCCTCCGAGTTGGGCTCCACCATATGTTGATCCTCTAGCTCCCCCATAGGTTGATTTCCACGTCTATAGCCGTGACCTGGTACTATCATAAGTTGTCCACCGTATAAATAAACACGTGATCGAGTCATGTACCACTGCATGTTTTCAGTCGAGGGGCTAAAGTCAAATAGGGGTGAGCAAAACTCGATTCGACTCAAAAAAATCGAAAAAAATTCGAATTTCGAGTTAAACGAATCGAGTTATTCGAATCAACTCGAATTTTTTTTTGAATTTTGAGTTCGAATCGAGTTGAGTTTTCAAATTTGAATAACTCGAATAATTCGAATATCAAACTATAATATTTTACATTTTTACCCCAAACTCCCAAACCTTTATACTTTTCCCTCAAAACTTTTACTCCTTCCCACTTTCCCCCCAAAACTTTTACTTCCCTCCCCTCCCAACCCCCCAATCTACCCAAAATCCATTTTCCACCAAAATTTTACTCTCCCATTTATTTTTTCTCAAAATTTTACTCCCAAAAACCCTCAAAACCTTTTACTTTCTCCCAAAATTTTTACTCCCTCCCACTTTTTCCCTAAAACTTTTATTCCCTTCCTATCCCACCTCCCATCTACCCCAAACCCTCCCCCTCCAATTTTTTTAATATTTCCCTCCAAAATTTTACTCCACCTATTTACTTTCCCTCAAACTTTTATTCTTCAAAACTTTTTATTTTCCCCCTAAACTTTTACTTCTCACCCTTTACCCTCAAATAAAAAATCAAAATTATCCAAAAAAAATTCACTAAACATAAATAGTAATAATTTTATTTATATCTACTATTTATATTATTAAATTAAATTTCACAATTTATATTATTTATATTATTGAATTGTTTAGTCATATTGAATATTTATATTAAAATTGAATTATTAATTATGCCATAAAATATTCATGTTAAAATTTTATATTGGTATCAATTTCACATTTTATTTTTAAAATAACTTTTATTAAAAAATCATATTTTTACATTTAATATATTTTTTAATTCCAAAATACATAGTGACAAGAATCTGAAGATAATTGAAACAACTAAGCAAGCAAAGAAGCTAACCAATATAAAAAAAATTAATAAATAAATTATGAGGTGATGAAAGTTAATAAAAAATTTGATTAAGGTGGACAAATTTTATTACGATAAGTGACAGTGGTTACAAGGACCCAAAATTATTTTTTAAAATTTAACTCGAACAAATATATTCGATTCGATTTGATTCGAATTCCATCTCACTCGACTCGATTCGAGAAAACTTCAAATAAAGTTAGGATGATAAAATGAGATTCAAAAACTCGATTAACTCGAAAATTTTCGATTCGAGTCGATTCGATTCGATCGAATGCTCACCCCTAAAGTCAAACATGCACGAGTGCATCTCAGGCCGCCTGTCTTACCGGACATTCCATAGTGCTACATGACTTGATGTTCCACGCTCCAATTTGTTGTTTGTTTCCCCCTCATGGTCTTACCGTAAACTTCATCAAATTATTATGGCTCGAGTGACACAAATTTTCTACACCCAAATTTTCGCATAACTAAATTTTAGTGGCGTGTTAATGCACCACATATGGGCTTCAGCGTGAACCCACTGAGGAGTAATGGTTTCAATGTTCATTGCAGAATACGACATCCAAAAGAACTACACAATATAACATAATGAGTCAAGTCACATCACATACTGCAAGTGGATAAGTTAAATCAACGTTACTTAAACCATATAAATATATATTACTTTCTCTCCGGCATATGCCTCTATCATTTGGCGGTAAATGATTAATGTTTGGCTCGTACCAATTCTCGGAGATGTGGCCCATCTGAAACTGAAACAAACACGTTAGTAGTTAAACTTTGGAAAATATTATACACATTTATGAGTCGTTAAATGTTAAGTATAATTTTGTTTTTACCTATTTATAAGTGGCCACGAATATAGTTGGTGCCTAACAACCACTAAAAACAACATCCTGTATAAAGCCCAAGACTGTAGAAGAATTACACAACCAGCCATGTTACTAACCCCATGATTTGTTGCTCGGCAAAGCTCATAGTACTGCTGATCCCCAACTGTAAGTACCAGCATGAGAAAAATCCTCCAATAGAGGGAAGTACTTTAAGTGGACCCTATTAGACGTGTTTTTTGGCATAATTGTAACACCCCTTACCCAAGACTATTTCCGGAGTCGAGCATGAGGCGTTACTTGACTTAACTTAAAAGTTCGGGGCATAAATTTTACTTTTGAAATTAATTTCACTATTCACAACAAAGTTGTCCACCTGCGCATCAGTTACTAAATTAATTATAACTCGAGCTATGAAACTCAAAATTTAGATCTGTAAATTTTCCCTAAAGCTAGACTCATATATCTTTTTCCATAAAATTTTCAGAATTTTTGGCTCAGCCAATTATTACAGTTTATTAGTATAATCTCCCCTGTTTCACTGATCGACTGTCCTGACCTCTCGTCACTAAAATTTAATTATCTCATTGTACAGACTTCATATGGTGTTATCACTTGTTTCTAAAGAAAATAGACTCAATCAGGAATATATACATATAAATTAAAACTCATAAATAGTTTTTTACAATTTTTAATGATTTTCCAAAGTTAGAATAGGGAATTCTGAAAACCACTTTGACCTTGTCTAACTAAAATACAAATATCTCAGAATACATAATTCCTTTGTCTACACTGTTATTTTTCTATGAAAATAGACTCAATAAGATTTAATTCTATATCTTAGCCACCCTTTAATTCATTTTCTACTATTCTTGGTGATTTTTCAAAATCACGTCACTACTGCTATCTCAAAACTGATTCATTGCCAATTTTTACTTTTTCATGATTTCTATACATAATTTATCACCTAGACTTTTATAACAACAAACACCTTCATACTTAGCCATTTTAATAACTTTTCATCGTCAAATATTTACATCTCATCTTTTGGTCATAATTTAAGAGTATACAATCGAAATGACTAAGTCCCTATACATGCCATAGCTCGAAACATTTATCGTCTTAAAATACCAAGTTGTGGTGGTTGATAGTGTGAACGCTCTCCGACATCTTCAAGATCCCGACTATGCTTGATAATACTATATGAAAGAAAAATAAATAAAAGAAGTGAGCATAAAGCTTAGTAAGTTTACAAGCAAATAAATAACAACATTTAACACAAATAAATATACTCAAGTGTCATGATCTCTAATTTCCTCTTTACTTAATCTCTTACTCGTTCACTTACTTGTTTACTTAGATAACTCATGATTATAACTTACTCTTCTCTTGCTGAAATGTTGGTTCTCAATTGATAACATAATATGTTCTTAACTCTTATAACTCATCTGAATTTGCTATTTATGCTTTTACCTGAACTTTCATGGAACATAATTTGTTTACTAGCCCGTTGAGCCACATTGGAATAATAAGGATACTTGGGTCTCTTTTTTGATAATAACATGCCAAAGCTATATCCCAGACATAGTCTTACATGGGATGTTTCTTGTATTACCAATGCCATATCCCAGATATGGTCTTACATGAGAGTTCTAATATAGGTGCCCATGCCATGTCCCAGACATGGTCTTACGGGGGACCTCTCATCTCGGTGCCAACGCCATGTCCCAGACATGGTCTTACATGGGACCTCTCATTTCGGTGCCAACGCCATGTCCCAGACATGGTCTTACATGGGACCTCTCATCTCGGTGCCAACGCCATGTTCCAGACATGGTCTTATATGGGACCTCTCATAATCTTAATGATGCCAATGTCATGTCCCAGACATGGTCTTACATGGGATCTCTTTACCCAAATGTCATGACATTTGTATCCAATACATTCCTCATGTTTTAACGGGGCCTTTTAACACTGATTCTCTGTCATCTCATACTTGAGTTAACATTAGATATTTTCATGAAATAAATACATAATTGCTGAAAAATAATAGCATTAATAATAATTATCAAAATATTGCATTTTTTTACCATAAACTTACCTCGGTACAAAAATGTGATCAAATCTAACACTTTAGTCCTCAATCTTTTTCTTTCCCCGGTCTAGCTCTGGATCTCGTTCTTCTTGATCTAGAATAGAAAATTTAGCTTATTTAATACTCACATTCATCAAAACAGTCCTTGACTCAATTTTGGCAAAATTACAATTTTTCCCCTAAACTTTTGCATATTTACACTTTTTCCCCAAAGCTAAAAAATTAAACTTCATCTCTTATTCTTATGTTTTATAGCATTTTGAAAAATTTTCCCTTCTATGACAACATCAACTTCTTACTCTAACACTTACTTATGAACATTAGGTATTTTTGCCAATTATGTCGTTTTACTCGTTTTCACTTAAAATCACTTAGAAAAAGTTGTTTAACATAATTTCAAGCTTCATATTCTACCATAAAACATCAAAATAAACACATTTCACCTATGGGTATTTTTCCAAATATGAACCCTAGGTTAAATTATTGCTAGAACAAGCTAAATCAAGTTACCGGGACTCCAAAAACGTAAAGAACATTAAAAACGGGGCTTGGAATCACTTAATATGAGCTTGAGAAAGTGAAGAAACCCTAGCTATGGCTTCCTTCAAGTTTTGGCAGCAAGAAAGGATGATGAACACAATTTTTGCATCTTTTTCCCTTTTAATTCTATTTATTTACTAAATGACTAAAAAGCCCTTACTTAAAAAAATCCTATTTCACTTATCTCATGTCCATTTTTGTCCATCACTAACTAATGGTCTAATTACCATATAAGTACCCCTAATTTATAGTTCCATAACAATTAAATACCTTTAACATATAAAACTCAACTTTTGTACTTTTTACAATTTAGTCCTTTTGACTAAATTGAGTGCCCAAACGTCAAAAATTTTGAACGAAATTTTCAGGAAGTCTTTCCTTGAAATTTTAGGCCATAAAAATATAGTAAAAATAAATTTTTCCTCATCGAACTTGTGGTCTCGAAACCACTGTTCTGACTAAACCCTAAATCGAGATGTTACATAAGGGGCAATTTACCAAAAAAAGCCATTTTTTTAAAATTTACCGAAATGGGCCAATTTTTTGATTATTTACCGGAATGGTTCATTTTTCGGGAAATCGCGTCCATGTTAGTGCGATGTCAGGGAACGTGTCAGGACATCACGTCCACGTCAGCAGGTCACGCTGATGTGGACGCTATATCCTGACACGTAGCGTGTTCTGGGGGGCGCGATTTTGACGTTTTTTCACGTTTGGTTTTTTTGGCTTTTAAGATTTAGGGTTCAGGCTTTTTAGGGTTTTTAGGTCCCGGAATAAATTATTTCAAGTTGACGTTTCTGAGCAAATAGTATAAAATCACTTATACCAGGATGCTATTTGAGAAAAAATTGTGAAATCGCGCCCTTGTGGACACGATTTTGCTACAGTAGGTCATGTAAGAAATAATTTTTTTGATGCTTTTAAGCAAATAGTATAAAATCGCTTCTACCAGGATGCTATTTGAGAAGAAATTGTGAAATCGTGCCCTCGTGGATGCGATTTTGCTACAGTTGGTCATGTAAGAAATAATTTTTTTTGACGTTTCTGAGCAAATAGTATAAAATCGCTTCTACTAGGATGCTATTTGAGAAGAAATTGTGAAATCGCGCCCTCGTGGACGCGATTTTGCTACAGTAGCAAGTTTGGGCTGAGTCTATAAATTAGGCAGAAAATGTTCTTAGAATGCATAAGTCATAGCAGAAACAATTTAGAGAGGCTAAGAAAGTTAGAGTTTCAAAATGAGTGAACATATTAGTGCTGTTATTTACTACGATGGTGAGGTTTGCCACACCGAGAATGGTGTTGTTTTTTTGTTGGAGAATACGGTGCGACTGTCATTTAACCAGAACATAGATTTGACAGAACTTTGTAAAAGAATTAGGCGTAAAATCTTCGAAACGACGCCAATGAAAGTTCTGTCAATCACGTATCGATTTTGTTCTTGTGTTGATCCGGTGACATATGACTCGTTCGACATAAAAGGTGCTCGTAGCTTGGAGGCAATGATGCAGACTCATCTTACTAGTGGAGCATTTTATATTGAGTTATATGTACAATTTACGTCGCCAACTGATGTACTTCCATCCGGTGTTCGAGATGTATACACGACCTCTGACCAACACTCAGTTAGCGGGTTACAAAATACGGAACAGCCCATGTTTGGTAGCGGTGTCGAATGCACATCCCCTGCAAGACACTCTGTCGGTGGATGGGACATGTACGTCGGTGGCTCGATGTTTGATGCTAGAAATACGTACTGGGGAACTGCATCAAGTTCTAGTGGATGACAATCTACATCCAATTGGGCATGTTATCAAATGCCCAAAAGAAGGGATGACGTACTACCTACGACATCAACTAGTGAGGGGACGTCGTACGCTGCAGATGATTGTGGGTTAGAAGATGACTCCGATGTGGATCCACCTCGAGAGCCCGGGCCGGATGGTGCAGAAGTGGGATTATTTTCTGAATCGGAGCCTATTCCAACAGAAGGTGAAGATGCTGAAAGGAGTTCAGATGATGAAGAAAATCCATGATTCAGAGTATATTCACCTCCAGCCCACATGCATAATGTCGATCTGTCAGCAGATGATGCGTTAGAGTTTCCAGATCTACCACACCGGTTGTGCGATTGTACAAGTTCGAGGGTAGATTTCAGTGAACTTGAAGTTGGTAATCAGTTTACCAAAAAGGATAGTTTTATTGGTGCTTTGAAACAGCATAGCATCAAAAACGGCGTTAATTACCACGTCGTTAAATCAAAATTTGATAAGTTTGAGGTGAAGTGTGCGGTGCAAGACGGCACATGTTCATGGAAAATCGTCGCCTCGTTAAGGAAAAAGATAGGGTTGTGGGAGATAAAAAAGTACAAAGGTCCACATACATGTGCTGCAGGTACTATATTTAATGTATTTGAATAATAATTTTATTTTGCAATGTTGCATTATTTAATGTACTCCCTCTGTAGGTGTTTCACAAGATCATCCCAAAATGGATTCAGCTATGTTAGCTAGCTTGATACTGCCCACGATAAAAGCAGATCCTAGGACTTCAGTGCCGGTGATAATTACCAATATCCGTAGCCAAATGGGGTACACGCCCTCTTACCACAAGGCTTGGATAGCTAAGCAAAAGGCGTTGGAGAAGATGCATAGTGGGTGGGACGCCTCATATAATGAAATATGGCAGTGGTGTCAGGTGCTAGAGAGATACGTCCCAAGTGCCATCACAAACCTTGAAACGGAACATGCGTACTACAACGGTTGATTGCTACGTGGATGCCAAGTGTTCAAACGCCTATTTTAGACCTTTAAGTAATGCCGAGGCGCATTTCTATACCGCAAGCCGTTGGTACAAATTGACTGTGCCTTCATGTTTGGTAGGTATACTCATCGGCTATTGGTTGCAGTGGCACAGGACGACGGTGGGTGAATTCTTCCAATTGCATTTGCAATAACACCGGGGGAGTCGTCTGATGACTGGGATTTCTTTCTCTCTAGGTTAAGGAGGCATGTGTGCCCCCAACCTGATATCTGTGTTATTTCAGATCGGGGCGCCGGTATACTAGCTGTATTTGATCGAGAGGAAAGCTTGTGGCAGCGCACACACCATAAATATTGCCTAAGACACGTTGCTTCGAACTACTACAGGCAATATCTATCTAAGAGCGAACGACAACAAGTGACCAACATGGGTATTTAGTCTATAACTGTATTATTTCGTTTGTCAATTTGAATTAGTTTTATTGGTAGAAGTGGTATAAAAGATTCGCTATGATCTTATATTGGCAGGGTATGAAATAAATAAAGATCGTTTTCACGAGATGTTGGCAATTTTACGATCCCAAAATGGAGAAGGGGCGGACTACCTTCGTAACATACGTTTCGAACAGTGGGCACAAGCATACAACGGAGGCCTACGATATGGCCATATGACGTCGAACCTAGAAGAATGGATAAATTTTGTTCTTAAAGGAACGCGTCATCTACCGATAACATCGGTTGTGTGAGAGACATATTTCTGTTTGGCGGCGCTATTTCCAAAGCGAGCAGCAACTTATGCAGGCCAGATGCAGGGTGGCCATATATGGTGCAGTAAGGTAGTTCAAGAAATTAACAAGGCGAAGAAGAGGGCAAACATCATGCACACAGTGTGTCACGATCGAGACAATTTATGGTTTCGCGTTACGGAGTTTGACAGACCGCACCAAGGTGTTGTTGGCGGGCAATATCGTGTACACTTGCGAAACAAGACTTGTGAATGTGGGAAGTTTGATGCACTTTGTTATCCATGTGCTCATGTTGTTGCAGCTTGTCAGAAACTCTGTTTGGATCCGATGAGTTATGTGAATGAGGTGTACAAATTAGAAAACATGTACAACGTATGGAGACACGTTTTCTCACCGGTCCTAGATGAACATAAGTGGTCGCCCGTATCTCTTGCTCCTTTTAAGCTGTTACTGGATAGAGAATTGCGTCGCAAACCAAAGGGTCGACCTTGCTCCACTAGAATACGGAACAATATGGATATCCGTGAAACAGCCAGTCTACAGAAGTTGTGCGGATGGTGTAAGAACCCAGGCCATACAAGTCGATCATGCCCTAATCGCAATAGTTGAATGTAATTTTTGAAAAAATTATATTTTATTCAATTATTAATTGATAATTGTATTAATTGTTAGTAAAATTATCAAATTAGTTTAATTTCTTAATTGTTAGTACCAGTCAAAACATTTTACCAAATCTAACATTATGTAAAATTATGTAAAATTATTAAGTCCAAAAATTGTGTTAATGGTTAGTAAAATTATCAAATTATGTAAAATTATTAAGTCAAAAAATTGTGTTAATGGTTAGTAAAATTATCAAATTTTGTAAAATTAGGTTAGGGTTAGGGTTTTTAATTAAATTAGGTTAGGGTTAGGGTTAGGGTTTTTAATTAAATTAGGTTAGGGTTAGGGTTTTTAATTAAATTAGGTTAGGGTTAGGGTTTTTAATTAAATTTGGTTAGGGTTAGGGTTTTTAATTAAATTAGGTTAGAGTTAGGGTTTTTAATTATGTTAGGTTAGGGTTAGGGTTAGGGTTTTTAATTAAATTAGGTTAGGGTTAGGGTTTTTGATTAAATTAGGTTAGGGTTAGGGTTTTTAATTAAATTAAGTTAGGGTTAGGGTTTTTAATTAAATTAGGGTTTTTATCACATCAAATAGAACTTCTATTTTATTATGTCAAATAATATCAAAATAACTCGAAAAAATTTCTATGCCTATTATATCAAATAAACTTCTATTTTATTACATCAAATAATATCAAAATAACTTGAAAAAATTTCTATGCGTATTACATCAAATAAACTTCTATTTTATTACATCAAATAATAAATTTAAATACGGCAATCAATGTCTATGCCTGGGGGATTCGGTTCCACATGGCGGCCGTCGACGGTTACGCGCTGGATTCCTCCTTCCTCTAGCTTCCGGCGGCGGTTGTTCTTCCTCCGGTGGTGATTGTGGTTCTTTCGGTTCGGCATCTGGTTGTCGGACTTGGGACGATGATCCACCTTCAAAGAATAGTGTATGTTGAGGTGTTTGCATCATGAACGTTGACGGTGTTTGAAAGCCATACGTTGGTGGCGATTGGTAAAAAGGAGAGCTCCCCGACGGCCCCCCTTGCGATCCCTCCTACACCGCTGGCCTAGATATTGACGGTCCGCTCGGCATAACAGGAAATGGAGCTGAACCGAGCATTTGGCTCCAACTTGCTATAGGATTCGAAAAAGGATACATGTAAGAGTTAGGGTACATATAAGGGCTAGGAAACACACCTGGCATCATAGGGAAAGGCGGTTGCGTGGGTATCATTTGTTGAATTTTTGCGTCAGGTGACTGCGTCGGTGCTCTCGTTGGGGACAGTGATTGCATGGCCGCTGATGATGAGCTGGGTGACTGTCTGGGCCTCGTTGAGGGGCTGCCTTCGTAGTCTTGTCGTCTTGGATTTAGAGGCCCGCGCCTTTCCCTTCCGATACGTATTTGCCGCTGCCTCTCCTCTGGCGTAAGTAAATACGGCTTGCCATGGATCCTAAACCATGGCATGTATTCTGGAACGTACGCTAACTCTGGAACGATGATTTGTTCCCGAGTAGGTAGGTATTCATGTCGATTTTCCCACATTTCTGTGTACTCGGACCAGTATCTAGGTCAATCCGTACCTAATAGCTGAAGGTCGATTTTGTGGTGATCGTCAAACACCTCAGGGTCCGCAGGAATCGGTTGTCTACATCCAAACTGTCGTAGCACTCTGTCTGTCTGGTGGGGCTCCACGGTTCCATAGTTGATCAACACCACTTTCGCGTGCCAAGCGTTCGGATTTTGTAAAAACTCTTCCGGGATTACTGCCCGAATTGCTGGATCCTCGTATGCTGTATATTGAAACTATATGAACATGATAGAAATATTAGTTATATACATAATACTAAATACTAAATACTAAATATCAATCGACTAGCAAATGTATGGAAATATCTATTTGCAATAATACTTACTTCTGCTTTCGACCGTTGCTCTAATAGAAGCCGTATATCTTCAAGTTCAGACGGTAATCCACGATAACTTGCCGGATGGTTCCACCTAATTAAATAAATTTTTAGCATACTTTTATTTTTAAAAAATCTACATAATAATTCCAAAATTTAATATAAAATTTACCTCTTTACGAGTGAGAATGTATATGGGTGGTTCACTCGAGGACGTAGAAATGGAAAGCGAAATCGTGCCCATGATTGCAGTAGTGACAGGCAACCTCTGATGTTTGCTATCCTCGGTCGCGTCGCCCCGTACATCTCCCGATATAATGTTGCCAAGACGGCAGACCCCAACTAAATTCACCGGCTCCTCTAAAATCAACGAGTTTTAACAGCCACCTTAGATGTACACGGCTCCGTGACGTGTCGGGCATCAGATAACCTCTAATTATTTGAAGAATGTATAATCGAGCATATCGAATTCTTTCAATTTCGATTGAATTTTCATTCGGATCGGGGAAGGTGGCATGTAACCAGCCCATCTCGACCTTACCTCCATCCATTTTATCCGGAATAGCGCCCAAAAGCTCGTAGCACACCGCCTCCCAATTGCTAGATTGGGCAGACCCGGTGACTGGGTGCCCGTCCACCGGCAATCCCAATTGCAGATGGAAATCTTCTAGAGTGATAGTGCACTCTCCACATGGAAGATGGAATGTGTGCGTCTCGGGTCTCCAACTCTCGATCAACGCACTGATCAGTTTCAGGTCCAACTTGCATCCCCGGCCTACCGTCGCCACGTGCCAAAAACCTGCTTCCTGCAGGTAGTTCTCTACTAACGGTGATGGAGGAGCATGCATATTCCGGATATTGCATTCCAATAACCGATCTTTAGACTTTTCTAACAAATAATAAATTAATAATTATCTAAAAATACTTAAAAAAAATCTTAAATAATATTTAAAAATTAAATTTAATACTTACCATTTTCATTTGCTCCACCGATATGTGATTCCTATCAAGACGAATCAATGATCCGGCCATTGATGAAAATATAAAAAAATTTAAAATTATTTTTAAAAAATATAAAAAAAATTTAAATTATTTTAAAAAATGAAATTGAGGGGAAATTGAAATTAAATATGGATTTGAGAGAAATTTGGAAGGAAATTGAGAGGATTAGAGAGGAAATATTAGATAGGATTTGTTTGTGAAAAAAAAGGGTGGGGGTATTTATATATTTTTTTTACCGTTGGGGTACTGTTCACGCGCGGAGGACATCGCATCCACTTCAGCGCGACCTGCTGACGTGGACGCGATGTCCTGACATCGCACTGACGTGGACGCGATTTCTCGAAAAATGGACCATTCCGATAAATAATCAAAAAATCGGCCCATTTCGGTAAATTTTGAAAAAAATGACTTTTTTTGGTAAATTGCCCTTACATAAGTACCCTCCGATCAACTGCATAATATAGGCTCGTGCAGCACACATCACCTCGTACTCAATGGCAGTGCTCGATAACTACTTAAAACTTTCTCTCAACCATTTCAATGTCAAGCATGTGAAATACCGTTCCCCATCATTAGGGGGCCGTCCAAGTAATCTGTGGCATAGTACTGAAGGTTCCAACACATTGCTTCGACCCGTGACCACAACACCGTCAACTCGTAACCCAATTTGCATAGTGACGTCTTCTAATGTGATAATGCACTCTTCACACGACATAATGAAGGTGTGGGTCTCCATACACCACCTCTCAACCAAGGTGGATATTAAGTTCGCCCTCAGGTCAAACCTCCGGATCAATACGACGTCCCCAAATCCCGCCATCTGTATGTATGGCATGATTCGCTAGTCCGGATCGTACTTGGGAAAATGAAACCGTGACCTCAAAACCTGATAACCATCCTGTATGGTAACTTTTTTATAAAAATATGATAAATCAATTATCTATATAATTTAAACATAAAATTATATATTGAAGACTAAAATTGAAAGGTTGAGAAAACAAAAACATCACACCTATACTATACCAACGTAGCCATTCTAAGTATTTTTTTATTTAAGTTAAATTAAATAAGTAATAATATATTAATAATAGAATGAAGATTTGTCATAAAATATTAATCATAGTTAAGCTTTCAAACTAAAGGCAACTATATAACAACAAAAAGTACATAAAAATAATAATAATATCCTAAATAACTATAGGTTGTATGAGTAAATATAAAAATAAAAAAATCTTATTTTTATTGAATTGATATCTATAATAATATATAGAGTTTTACATATAATATAAACTAGGCATATTCAAACTCGAAAATTTATCTTACATACGAGAACTTTTATCTTACATATAATATATAGACTTAATTTTTTTTAATATGTTCAAAAATTTAATATATTTAAATATATTCAGTTATTAAAAATTTAAAATTGTTTATACTCATCATTTTCTTTTAACATATTTAAAAATTTAATATATTTAAATTTTTTTACGTTTTTTAAAATTTTAAATATATTAAAAAATCATTTTTCTCTTTTCCTATTAAAAATATATTAAATATATTAACATTTTAAAATATATTTTTTAAAAATATATTGAATATATTATAATTTTAATATTGGTTATACTTAACATTTTTTAATATATTTAATTTCTAAAAAATATATTAAATATATTAAAATTTTAAAATTGGCTATACATAACATTTTTTAATATATTTAATTTCTTTAAGTTTTTAAAATCTTTTTTGTCTTTATCTATTAAAAATATATATTAAGTACATAAATTTATGAATGTGTACTAAAATTAAAAAATTAATATATAAATTTATAAATGTGTACTAAAATTAAAAAATTATAACCAACACATACAGATTAATTTCATGCAAGAAAATAGTTAAAAAGGAATAATAATAACTAAATAGAGATCATATTCATGAATCAAAACACGTTGAACAAAGTAGTGCTTAGCAAGAAAAAAAGAGAAACTAAAATGATTTTTTTATTTAATTCATAATTAATTTTACTGTTTCGTCGATCCTGGATGAAGTGTGATCCGTATCTCCAGAAGACATTTTGATATCTGCATAATATAAAAAAAACATATAAATACAATATAAATAATTATTATATTACAATAACTATAAAATATAAAAAAAAATTAACTAACTTAGCTTTTTTTTTCTCTCTTTTTTTTCTTCTGAAGGGGGGACCAAACACCGCTTATATAAGATAAGATTGGTTTTTTTATTTAATATTTAATTTCATGTCTAGTCACATTACTGACATGATGTGATCTTATAATTTTAAATTTTACTTTTTAATATATATTTTTAACTAAATTTATTTTTTAACAAATAAATCTTTTTTAACAAATCTTTTTTATTTTTTAATTAATTCAAATTTCACATTTTTAAATAAAATATTATTTTTTAACTTTTAAATAGAATTTAAAAAATGGTTTGAATATCCTGGCTTTTTTTTTTATAAAAATAACACAAAAAATTTAATTCATTATCAAAATAACTCATTTTTTAATTAAACATGAAAATGACCTGAAATCTACCGTAAAAGTTGGTGGAGCCAAATTAAAAAAATGGGTCATTTTGATAATTAATTAAATTTTTTGGGTTATTTTTATTAAAAAGCCAAATAAATTTTAAAAATAATTTAAAAACCATAATTTAAAATATTATAAAACAAATTAAAAAATATTTAAAATATTAAAAAAAACTAATAATTAATTTGAAAGGTCATATCTTTAAAATATTTAAATATTTTATATTATTAAGAATATATATTTAATATTTTAAAAAATAATATTCAAAATTTAAAAAATAATTTAAAAATAATATTTAAAATTTTAAAAAATATATATTATAAAACATTTCAAATATACATTTCCAAATTTTTAAAATTAATAACAATAAATAAATAAAATAAATAAAAAATGAAAAAAATTAAAGAAAAAGACAAAAGTTAATAAAAAAGTAAAAAATAAAAAATAAAAGAAGGGTGTCAGGTCTGGTCTGATGGTGCCATTTAAGTTGGCTCCACCAGAAAATGGAAAATTATTTTGAAGTCCCCCATTTTTCCAGAACTTGCAGTATTTCCATAGTATTTATATAGGTGGCGCCATTTTACATGGCTCCACCAAAAAATTAATTTTTTAATGCTCCCTGCCGACGTGGCAAGTTGTGGCGCCATATAATTTGGCTCCACCAACTTTTACTGTAGATTTCAGGTCATTTTGGTGTTTAATTAAAAAGGTGGGTCATTTTGGTACTTAATTAAATTATTTAGGTTATTTAAATAAAAAAGCCTTGGAGTAGTCTTGGAAAGATCTATCCATATTTAAGGTAAATGATAAATCCAAGAAATTACTAAAATTAACATTTTTAGGACTTTGTTATGGGATGTTTTATTTTTGTTATTGGGATTGTTTTCTTTTTGTTATTTCTGCTAGTGAAACGTTGCGTTTAGTGTCTAAGTTCAAGTTAAAAGGTGTGTTTTGTTTAAATGTCAAAACGATGCATTTGGGAAGTGTAGTGGTGGGTGCTACTGTTTAATCAAATAGTGTGTATCATGCCATAGTTGTTACCATAACGACCTTAACCGAATTTCAATTTTCCCTGTAACTTCCTCCTTTGGCTTTTTAATATTAAAGGCAAAGGGGAAGCAATTATCCCTTAAGTTATTGAATGAAATTCTCATTCTCTTCCTTCTTTTGTTGCTCTTTGCTACTCTTTTTCTTTTCTCTCTCTCAACTTCTAAAAACTAGTTGTATCAAAGGTATCAGAACAAGATGATCCTCAATGACCGAAGAAGTAATTATGACTTGATTGTGGAAGGAGGTTAGGCATATTCAATAGGAGGTTTCCAAGCTTCAAATTGAGTTTTTTTCAATGGGACACTAGTTTGGATGGTCGCTTGAAGGAATTGAAGGATGATTTTTAAGGGGACCTTAAGTTGGAACTACAAAGGCTGTTTGAGCATTATTTGGGCAATCAGACTTGCTCTTCCTCTACTGGGCAATTTCCAAATAAAGTGAAAGGAATTCTTGGTGGACCTCCACATGGTTTCCCTCCTTAGGAGACTCTACTACTCTTTCCTAGGGTGAATATAGGGAGTATAAGTCTATAATAATAGCCTATTTTTAGTGGTGTCAGAAACAGTGGTTTTTGAACTCCATTCTCCAATGATTTAGTTAATAAATATTATTATTTAATATTTATGAGTCTATTTTAGTATTATATTGAATTTTGGTATAGTAATTTTATTGAATAGATAGTTAATTGTGGTACAAGGACTAAATTGTAAAAGTATAAAAGTTAATCGCTGTAGATTTTTAATTACTAAAGGGCTTATTTAATAATTAAATCAAGGATTATATTGGAAATTAGATCATTGTGAGTGCTAGTGGACGGTTGGTGGTCCTTTTTATTGATTAAATTTGTCTAAATTATATTATTAATTAATAAATAATGATAAAACATTAACATAGTTTAAAATGTAAAAGAAAAAGAAAACATTCATCATCTTTTCTCCTAAAAAAATTGATTCTAAAGAAGGGGGAAGACCTAGCTCATGTCCAAGCTTTGTTCTTCAATTGGTAAGCTGATTTTTATTCGTTTCTTGTAATTGTTATGTTTTTTATCTCCCAGGAGCATGATTTAGCTATCTCGAAGACTATTTTGAAAATATTTTAAAGTTTATATAAGTTTTCATTATTGAATCTTGAATTTTTGGTACTAAATTGATAGATTTTGAGCTTAGATATGAAAAAAACTAATTTGTAAAGTGAAAGTTAAATTTTTGGGACTAAAGTGTAAATATTTCAAAATTAAGGTTAAATTTTTGTAATTTCAGATATTATAGGGCTGTAGAAGGATGAAATTGAGATCGGTTTCAAAATTACAGCTCAAAATTGAAAGTTATGACAAATTTGATTTTAGGGACTAAATTGAATAAAATGAAAAATGAGGAAATATCTAATAAATGAAATTGAATTGATATATAGTTATAGTATGTCGTTAAATGATGTTTATAATTGATAATTGAATTAAATTATGATTTAGATTGGGATTTAAACTAATCAGAGATATTCATGGGGAAGGGAAAATTGAGGATTAGTCCCTAATGCCTTATCAGTTTTCATTTTTCCAGGTATTTTCATATGGTGTAATTATGTTTAAATCCTTGTGAATGTTATATTATGGACCTATGTATTTATTGTTAAACTTTGAATTAATTATAACTTAGTACTAGATGGTGAGATTTGGATTAAATTGAAAAAGTGTTAAATATGAACTTACGTGATGGAATTACCTCAATGAAACTTTGTAAATGTATCATACACATGGTTACAAGTTGATTTCCGATGATTATAAGACCCAAAATTTTTTTGCGGACTTGAAGATACATGTGACACAAGTTTAGCTCGGACGAGTAACCTGATGTCGTTTAATAGGTTCAGCCCGGATAGGTAACCTTACATGTATATACAACTTCGGCCAACTATTTGATGTGCCGATAAGGTTTAGCCCAGACGGGTAATCTAACCTTAACATTATAGCTTTCACCAAGATATTGATGTGTCATTAAAAGGTTTAGCCCGGACGGATAACCTAACACAATTGGATATGATTAGCTCAGACGAGCATCAGATGTGATTAATGTTAATGTATTCGAGTTCCTTTACGATGTTTCATCGGGTAAAATTATAAAATGAACAGTGTGAGAATTGGATTACATATTGTGAGCTTAATAATTAAATGGGGCAAACATATGATTTAAAGACAAGTTGAGTATACATATGTGATTGAAGGATAGATTACTTGGAGTTCAAGGATATGAAATGCTATGCTTAGTAGTTGAATATGAGTTAAACTCACCTTATTGTGATTGTGTTTTGTTTTGTTAGATAAACATGGATTATATATATTAGATTAGCTTAAGTACTTGTCATATGAGATAAGTTAATTATTTATATTCATATGAGCTTACTAAGCATTTCGTAATTCTTACCCTGTCACTTTTCCTTTTTCTGTAGATTTTGACTTCAAAATGTGTTGATTGGATCCTTAAGAAGCTCAAACTATCAATCTTCAATTCAATAGTCTTTTAATTATTCCAGGCTTGGTTATGTGACATGTATATAGGTGTTGTTGTCACTTGGATGATGGTTGAGCTAGTCCTTGTAAATGTTCAAATATGGGATGATTATGTTGATAGTATAGTGAGATATATGTGAATGGCATCTAAATGTTAATCGTGTATGTAATGGCATGAAAACATAGTGATATAAGATGATGAATGGTATGGTTTGTTGGTATAGAATGAACATATATGTGTTATGTTTGAATGTTAATTATGATATGTTAGAATTATGGATTGTGGAATGAATGAATTGTGGTATTTTGGCATGTTTTGGATTTATTTTGTTCAGGTAATAATGTGTTCAAAAGTGCCTTATAAATTTAGGTTTTTTTTTTACATGAAATGAGATTAAAATGTATCGGTAATATATTGACCCGGAATATAAGTTGAAGTTGTAACACCAGGGTACCTTTATTGACTTGAAATCTAAGGAAAGTTAGGATTAAATTGAAAGGATTAGTGAATTGCCAAACTCTATCGAAAAATTTAGAAATTATAGTGGCCAAATTTCGATTAGTTGGATATTAATCCTAGTTTGGTTAGGATGGAACCGATTGTTTCCAAAGTGGAAGACAAAATTATTAAGGATGAATTGTAGAGACGGTCGATGAAAATCATGCTAAAGGTGTATATATATAATAGTGTATGGAGACATGATTTTCTCAATTTTGTTTACCAAATTTTCACTCTAAAGGTGTATATATATAATAGTGCGTGAAGATAAAATCTTCAGTCGGTGAAGGAAGCTATGCATGCTGCAACAATCATGTGAATTGAAGTCTGGTAGTAGAGAAATTGAGGAATTGGTAAGCTTCCTTACCCTTCTGAACTCATGGATTAAAGGAAGAAGTAGAATAAGAACTCTTAAAAGCTTCAGTATAATGATGGATTTTAGGTTTTAAGGGTTGAACACATTTAGTTTAACCAATAAATGGTTGTTATGCTTAGCAGCTAGGACGAAGATGGCTCTGGTGTTTGGATAAGCTGATGAAAATAAAGGAGTCCAAGTGAGTTTCTGTACTCTACCTGTTTTGGTGGTTTATGGTGCTGAAATCTAGATCGAAATACCTTTTTGTTTGTTACACATTGTGCTTAGGACTTTGATTATGAATGAAAATTGATAAATGGGTATGTTATGACTGTATGCAAATGTTGTAGGAACAATTGCTTTCTGTCTGATAGATACATTTCAATGTCCGAATATTTGGCGTATTATGTGTATGGAATGCATGAACTGCATGTTTTTAATGGCGGAGTATGGTAGGGAAATTATTAATAGGACAGATGAAGTTAGGACTTGGGGGACGAGAATTTCTTTTGGATACTGTCATACGGTAATGCTGAGTGCAAATTGTGATGTGTGAAGCTCCGGGGGCCTTGCGGTGGGGAAACCGCAATGTTTGAGCATTAATATTAGGAATGGCGAAATATAGGGATGGGTGGATGAATAGGGAAATGGAATTCCATTATGATACCTCCATACAGTGATGATGTGTGCAACCGTGATGTGCAAAGCTCTAAGCCTTATGGGGGACACTTCGGTGTTCAAGCATCAATGTTAGACATAAGATGAATCGATATCGATGGATATTAGGTTCCGTAGTGTAATATCGTAACGATGGTTAACAAGTTTTGTGGGGCAACATCGCAACAATGATAAGGTCGCATGGGACAGCACTTCAAAAGAGGTTTAATATGTAAGACCATAGCTTGTCTATGTCAATATATGGTCTTTGTCGAAATAATAAAGGTTACAAGATGTAAGACCATAGCTCGGCTACAACAACCAATGGAGTTCACAAATACAGAAAACATGAGAAATGTGTAAGACCATGAATTGGTTATGTCAGCTTAGGTAGTCCATCGGAACACTAAACATGAGGTATCTTCCGAGACATTAAACATGGGGAAATCTGTCAAGATGTAAACAAGGGGTCTCGCTACGGAAGTCAACAACTCTGTATACCCGGAGAGATACCAAAGTTTAAAGTAGAAATTACGGTATGACTGGTGCAATAAGTCAATAGAATGAATGAGCTTGGTGCATTTGAGGAACACAAACCACCGAGACAATGAGAGAATTCTCCAAAGGCGATGATGAATAAGGCCTAGAAAGCATCCCAACCCGATTAGGGAAAAGAGGAAGAGACTCCTTAAATAAAGAGGTATACGTAGTGTACATCGAAACGGGTCTGTCAGGGAAGCTATGGATCCCACATGACTTAAGCAGACATAAAATAGGCTATACTAGAGTACAATCATAATTAGTAAGTTGACAAGAGTTTACCAAAAAGGCTGGGTAGGCTGATAAGAGTCTTCGTAAGAGGAAATGATTGCTCAAGGTTGAATAGCCAGTAAATTCTGATGGAGAATAGTGGATAATGGAGGTACATCAGAACTATGGAAAAAAATGGTGGAGATCTTGTTGCTCTACCTAAGGTAAAAGCCATATGTTTGATGAAGCATTTTAAGGAATGGACGAAAAGGGTGAGTGCTGTGGGGGTTAATTGTAAGCATCATTTCCACAAGGAAATGAGAATGTATTTTAGTAAGGACCCGAGGTTACGACAATGATTTGGGTATCGTTAAGAGTCACCAGCTAGGAGAATTGAATACGATAATTAGGGACATGGATCAGAGATCAATGGAGTGAAACCCCAATGAGAAATGATGATTATAGTCGGCTCAGGGACCTAAGTCCGCAAATTAGTGGCTTAGAGCGCCTTGGGCATGGGCCTTGCCAACTAGGTTCAAGGCATCTCCTATGAAATCCAATGAGTTTAATTTTGAACCAGAAAACTCATTTTCTTAAAATTTATGGGATCTTTTACGCTTATATGTACATATCTCACTAAGTTCTCTCAAACTTATAATATTGCTACTTGAATGCAAGATGGATAGTGACTCGGAAAAATTAAGAGGGACCAAGCCAGACTCAACCAAAGTTAAGTGGTACGTAGTAACTATCCATGTATATAGAGGGGCACCCAGAGGCCTCACCTTGAGTTCTAAGTTGATTATACATGTTATCGAGCCTCAATTCAGAAATTGTAAATATTTTTTGGAATGAAAGTCTTAATAATTTATCAACAGTTTTGTACAAGTTGTATTAGCAACTAGAATTTTTAAATTTAAGTCATTTAAATATGTAATTAAATTGAAAACTGAAATTTCATTAAGCCTTTCGAGTTAGTAAAGCATCCAGTTCCAAGACCTGGCGGTCGGGTCAGGTATAGGGTGTTACAGAAGCATCAGTATTTTACCTAATGACCAATATTTTAAAATGACAGAATGTCAATTTGGTATTGATACCAATATACAATATCAATAATTATCTTCAAAGATCGATACTTTATACTGGTACTGATATGAATTGACTTGTGATCAAAATTTTGAAAATGGATGAATGCCAAAATTGTATCGATACTTGTGTATGTTAACTTAATTTTTGAAACATCGAAGCTTAAGATAGTATTGGTAATTGACTTGGGTATTGATACATATAACCAAATTTTGAAAAAAAAGCTTACAGTTAAGTCCCAATTTTGTTTGAATCATATTGCTCATGAAATTATGAAATGAATTGATATTTAATTGAATTATTTGATATGAACTGTGTGTATTTGCTCCGATAGTAGTAGTAGCATTTCGTAGCTCGGGTCCGACGATCGGACCGAGTGAAGGGTGTTACAAAGTCCCTCACACTAATCGACTAGCCTGGATCTAGTTCCAAGTCTTACAAGTTGGAATGCCCACAATTTGATGGATCAGATTTCAGGGGGTGGTGGTCCTAGTTGAAACAATACTTCAAGGCTGAGGGCATTACTACCCATGTTTGAGTCATAATGATTATGTTGCATTTGGAAGGAAAGGCCTTTGACTAACACCACTTTTACACTTAAAGGCAGAGAGGATTTCATATGCTGACTTGGGACTTTTATGCCCACAGTTTGCGAGAGAGTTTTGGCTTAAATTCCTTCCAAGAGCCTATAGTTGATCTCGTGTCATTAAGGCAATTGGGATCAGTGGAACGATACCATGACACGTTTGTTAGCCTTTTGAACCAACTCCACTTGCCAAAAACCTATACCCTGAGTATTTTCATTAGTAACCTAAAGACTAAGGTTAGCCAATACTTGTAATTTTTCAAACCTAAATCATTGGGGGAATGGTTCTTGATAGCACGATAGGTGGGGAGCATACTCAATAGTTCTCCCAAACGTGGTCTCTTAACAGGATGGGGTGCCTCTTCTAGGGCATTATCACTGGTAGCATCGAACTCTCTTATGTCCAAGGTTAATGTGGCGACAACTCATACTACATAGACTAGTGGAACCATGTGGTATGGTTGTCCAATTAAGGGACTAACTCAACCTTTATCTTTTGCTAAGATTGAGGATAGGATTATGCTTTTGGTGTGGATCTAAGTACAATGTAGGCTGTTGGAAAAAATCTGGTTCAAAAATGGTTTTCTTGCATAGCAAAAAATTAAAATTTTGAAAACTGAGTTGGTTTGTGATTTTTATAGCAGTAAACTCTACCTGAAATTACACATGTGTTTTCGGCTAGATGGATCCTTGTCGTTCCCAACTTTCAACCAAATAACTTTCTTTGCTATTCTCGTACCATGAACTACTTCAAGTGTGGGCTTGCAAATTCAAGTCAAACACAGAACCATAAATTATTTACTTTACTTTTAGTGGGAAAGCAAAAATCTCTCTTTAATAGATCTTAGTACAATTGTTATTCCGGAAAATAGTATTTATACTTAAAATTAAATTCTCATTATTTTCGGGGAAATAACAATATCTCAAAGTTATGTAAAACTTATTGTGTGTTTAGCGCCATCGGTGCCATCTATTTATAAGGAGAAGAAGTGAAACCCTTGTTGAATTAGTAGAAGGCTATTTAATAGAAAAACAACTTCCTAGTTCAACTAGGAGAGAGAGGGGCAGCAACCCTAGTTAAATATACTAGGGTTTGTTGTCCCTTACAATGAACATGAGGGGCTTTTGGGCCTCTCCCTTATCTGGTCCAATTATAAGTGATTCATGGACTTTTAACCCAACACTTTATAATTTAATCCAACCCAATACATGTTTTTCTATTTTCCAAAATAAACATCATAAATTAATTTCTCAATTAAATAATTTTCTCAACATGATTCTGATTCCGTTAAAATCATGACAACTTTATTGTAAAAGAATTTATGAAAAAATATATTTAAATTTTCTACATTCAACAGATTCACTATGACCAATTAATTTAATTCTATTTTTGAACTTCAATTATTTATTTCATTAATTAAATAATAATTTAAAAAATCATAAATTAATTCTTAGGTCATTTCCATACTTAGCGAGAAAACCAGATTCAATTCAAAATGTTTCCAATTTCTCTAACTTTACCACTCCTATCCATTTATGTTCATTTGATCCAACATGCAATTCATTTCTAGTTTTAACGAGCTGGTAGAGGGATTAGTTCGACATGTATAATTAAGGCTCAAATGATTTATAATTAAGTTACACCTTTTCTCCTATTAATTATAAACTCATTTAGTCATGAAATCATTCCACTATATCGTGACTGGGCTCTCCTCATTTACATATCATTACAAAAGCTACCCATTCAGCGCTCATCCAATGACCTTGTCATAAGTGTGTTACCCTCATAGGATATCCTTAATATCTTGGGATAAATTTATTCTCCCTATATAATCCTATTTATCTCATGATAATCATTACATCTTCCTTCATAAAAATTCAACTACTATCAATTAGTCATTAAGCCATTTAATACAAAGACAAACAACCCGTGGCCATGTTTACTTTTCATCTATCATGTAATGCCAATGTGAGGATATCATTTACCCATGTCTTAGGCTATCAGTTCCACAATGATGAATGATGTTACATACTGCAGAAATCGTATACCCAACACATCAACTTTCGGTTCCTTTTCTATTCGAATTCAAGCTTTTACTTACATCAAAGTATGCGAGTCACTCAACATGGTCTATGAATGTCACAAGTCAATAAATCCATAAACGGATTCATGATCTATTCAACTTGAGTCCAGTTCGATGTATTGTTAGTCTAGTCAGTCACACCTATGTCTCTATTTTCTGAAAGTCATCCGCTTCGATGCCTAAGACAAAGCATCTCCCCAGTTGGACTTGATAGATGACATATTAGTCTTTTAATTGGTTTGATCATTTTAGATTAGGCTAAGGACATGTTTAGGTTCGTCTACTTATATAAGTTGTTTTTTGTATTATGATCCTATCACGTAATATCGTTTAGTATTAGTTAAACATTAGATAAAAAATGAGTTAATATTTTCTTCTATTTTACTTTTCATACAAAAACCACGTGAAGAGATTATACAAATGAATATAATACACTTAGGGTATCAGACCCAACACATTGATGTCAGACGTTGGGTGAGGGAATATGATGTTTGCCAAAGGTGTAAGCATGGCACTACAACACATCTAGGTTTCCTTCAGCCATTGCCCATTCCCAGCAGGGCTTGGTCTGCTATCAACTTGGACTTTATTAAAGGGCTACCTTCTTCAAGGAAGAAGGACACTCTCTTTAGAAAGAACTCTTTAAGAAGTTAGGCACACGCCTGCATTTATCAACTACTTACCACCCTTAAAGAAATGGTCAAACTAAATTTCTCAATAGATGTCTGGAATGCTACCTTCGATGCATGATAGATGAACGCCCCGAGGACTGGTGTTGTTGGCTCTCTTTGGCTAAGAGGTGGTACAGTTCCACCTTTCATTCTACTATCTATACAACACTATATGAGGCTTTGTATGGTCAGCCCATACCTCAACATTTGCCTTACTTGGCAAGCTCGTCCACTGTTGAATGTGTTGATCAGAGCGAACAACAACGTGAAACAGCCAGAAAACTTCTTTACTTCTACTTAAAACGAGCACAAGACCGAATGAAGCACTTTCCTGACTGTAGGAGGAGTGATCAAACCTTCTAAGTTGGTGACTTGGTTTACCTTAAGCTCCAACTTGATAGGCAACATTCGATTAGGAAGATTGTGAACCAAAAGCTCTTTCCCAAGTTGTTTGTCCCTTTTATTGTGAAGGCCAGAGTTCGGGAAATGGTTTATAAGCTCTAGTTGCCACCTGGTTCTCAAATCCATCCCACCTTTCATGTGTCTCAGCTCAAATGTCATGTTGGGAAGCAATTAGTTCAATCAGCCTTACCCTTAGTAGGTATTGATGGAACTATGTTCAATGAGCCAATCCACATCCTTGATCGACGCATGGTTAAGAGAGGCAACCAGGCTGTCATAGAAGTGTTTTTCGAATAGGCTAACACCTTCCCTGAGGATGCCACATGGGAGGTTCTACATGAATTATAACAATGATTCCTTAAGTTTGATCCTTGAGGACAAAGATCTTTTCTACCTGGGGAGTACTTGTTATGGGATGTTTTATTTATGCTATTGGGATTGTTTTAATTTTATTATTTCTGTTAGTGAAATGCAATGTTTAGTGTTTAAGTGTAAGTTAAAAGGTGTGATTTGTTTAAAGGTCAAAATGGTGTGTATGAGAAGTGTAGTGTTGGGTGCTACCATTTAATGAAACTGTGTGTATCATGGCCATATCTATTACAAGAACAACCTTAACTTAATTTCAATTTTCCCTGTAACTTCCTCTTTTGGCTTTTTAGCAATAAAGGCAGATGGGAAGAAGTTATCCTTTCAGTTACTAAATGAAATTCTCGTTCATTTCCATCTGCTGCTTTCTGTTTTTTTTCTCTCTCTCTACTTCTAGAAACTAGTCGCATCAGACTTAATTTTCTAGGGATTTCATAGGTGTCCAAATCCAATCCTTAATTAATATTTTCACAGAACAAATTATCCATCTCTTTTATTTTTTATTTTATAAATTTATCTCTTTCCTTTCGAATTTCTTTCTTTCTTTCTCCTTTGAAGTGAAAAAATATATGTAACTATTTTCTCTTTCGCGAGCTCTCAAGATTAAGTGTGCAAGGAAAAACAAATACTTTGTTCAAATCGTAATCAAAGTCCATAAACTTTTCTTCTCTTTTTGATTTGATCTCTTTTTTTTCCAATTATTTTAATTCTTTATAATATCAAATTTCACAAATATAGGTTAGAGATTTAGCATTTTGTTTAGAAATTGTTATTGCTAGTATGATTATTGTGAATCTTGTATTTGTATTCACATTATGTTTTACATATTGCACTTTTATGACACCAATATGCACACCAATATTGTTGGTTCAGGAAAAATTTTATATGTTTAAGGCCTAGATTTATTTGTAATAAAGGTTTAACAAGACAGTAAAAATATTTTAAAAGAAAGTCTACTTGTAAGATTAAATTTTATTAAGTGATTTTTTTTTGAATAATATAGTTTGTATGAGATTCTTAACATCTTGATCGGGTAATAATTTTTATAGGTTGATGAAAAGAAAACCTTGAAGAAATTAATATTGATTGTCTTTATAATCTTGAATTTCTTGAATATTGATTAAAATTTTAGCATTTTTGCTTAGAAATATTTTTTTGTTATTAGAGTTGTGAGACTCAAATCCCATAATTTATTAAATAAATAGAATAGAGATTTGCCCCCATAGATCCCATTAAGCACAAAATTGAAATTGCGTTGTGACTGGGGGTGTGCGGGTGAAGCCTCCACGGCACGGGCTATGCCGCACAAGTTGAATACGTATAGGACTATACTTCTTCTATTAGACATTAATTATAACATGGTTGTTTAACCCTTGAATAGATACAGTCGAACTCCTCCTGTATTATGTTTTTCAATATAGTGAATTTCTCCTCCTCTGCTCATGGTTTTTCCCGATAAGGGTTTTCCACGTAAAATCTGTGTTCTTATTTTTCCTTTATTATTGCTTTGCAATCATTCTACTGTCATTATCGACGTTTATTATAACAGTTTCTAGTTTGATTAGTGTAAATATTTTGTTTTTGCTAATATTTTGTTTTACATATTGCATTCTTATAGCACAAAAAATACTTATGTGTTATTTATTTTTGTAAAAGAAAATTTTCAATTACTATTTTTACAGTTTTGTAATAGAGGTGTTCATGGGTTGGGTGGCGTGGCCCGGCACGACAGCCTGCCCGAAATATGGGAGGGTTCGGGTAAAAATATAGGCCCGAAATATGGGTTTGGGAAAAAAAGAGGTCATTTAGAAAACGAGCCAGGCCTCGGGCACCACTTTTTTGGCCCGAGCCTAGCCTGAATATAATATATATTTTTTAATTTTAAAATATTTTAAAAATACTTTTTTATTTTTTATTTTTAAAATAAATTTTTGGTGTTTATTAAAAAAATAGGCCGGGCCGGGCTCGGGCTTAGGAATTTTTTCCTGGGCTGGGCTAGGCCCGGGCCTAAGACGCGAGCCAAAAGTTTTTTTTGGGGCCCGGCCCGGCCCATGAACACCTCTAGTTTGTAATAATCTTGCATTTAAGCAATTTATTCATTGATTTGTTGAGTGTTAATGTTAGGCATTTTGTTTATATGACCTTTTAGTTATTTTAGTTATTCATAATTTGACCCACAATCAAAATTTTCTACCTCGGTGCTTATACTTTGTCCTATTTCAAAAGATTATATTAGATATTTTCCCTCTATTTACTCTAAAGTTGAAAAGTGTTTTTTAAATTAGGCCATGTTTTCAAACTAGGATTTTAACCCAAGATAAAGGGTTAAAATTTTTAACTTTGGGCTTTTACAAAACTGCTACTCATTAAAATTACTTTTTTATTCTTGTTAAAAACGTTTGACATAACTTCTGCTTTACATAATCATTACTATAATAAATATTTTATTTTTTTGAAAGTAATTTTAGACATAAATAATATTTTTTTAAAAAACCTTTTGAAGAACACATTTTAAAAAAATTTAACCTCAATGGTAATCTAACATTTAATTCAACTAGGCCATCACAACATTGACAACTTACCTTTAACTCTTTCACACCCCAAAAATCGGGTTAGTAGAAATTAGGTTAGTGAACCGAGGGTGGTCACGCACTATTTTTTTAATTAATTATAGTAGGAGTTGTGTCAAGTGAATTGATTTGGTTCAGTGGCTAAGTGTTAATTATGTGTGTCTAAGATCTTGTATTTAAATCCCTTCCCCTGAACTTTTATTATTTTTGTCCCAAACCTTATTTTTTAACATTTGGCTTATCTATTATTTTTGCTCAATTATTAATAAGAATAAGCCTGTCGGTTCAATGGTGAGACTTCAGCTTACTCGGGGATCTTGTATTTGAATCTCGTGTGTGCAAAGTGGAAATTATTTTTGATTCTCCGTACGTGTGTCACCCATGTGGTTAGTAGTTGGGTCAAATTAAAACTCTGGCTCAATTGTTAAGTTAGCAAAAATCAGGTAGTTTTGGATTTTCTTTTTAACTTTTTTTTAGATAATCCTCCCCAAAAATCTCTCACACTTTCCCACACTCTCTCAATTTTTCATCCCAAACTTCTTTCCCATTCCCTTTCACGTTTTGTTTCTCTTTTATTGTTTCTATCCTTTTTGTTCTTACAATCTTTCTATTCATTCCATTGTTTTTTTTTTTGCTTTTATGGTGCTGTCAATTTTTGTGCTATCCTCTGTGTGGTGTGTTTGAACGAGTTGACTGTAATTTAATCTTGGTGTGAGGATCACGAGACATCTAATCCTCTGGCAATCAAGATATTGTCTGAAACTGTTGTTTCTTTCAAGGGTTTTAGAATCCTCACTGTTGTGTTGGCATAAAAAAAAACAACAAGGTGTGTATCTTTTATCCTGAAAAATAGTGAACAACGCGAAGCCAAAAAGTATAGTGAACAGCCGTGTGCCAAATTGTGTGAGCCAAATCACCATGTGGGCCACACAGGCGCGTGGGTCCATTTTTGTAAAATTTAGTTAGGACCATATTTGAAGTACGTTTCAAGGTTTTCCACATCGTAGAGACTGTTATGGGATATGTATGACTTAAATATATGAAATCCAATATTCTGCTTCTGTATGTTCAATTTCTAAATGCATGATAGCATGTTCTGATGTGGAAAAGCATGTATGATTTATGTGCATTTGGATGAAAGGTTGTGGATGATCTACCATATCTAATTTTGGTAGATCATTGAATTATTTCTGACAGATTAATTACTGTAACACCCTATACTTGGCCTGGTCACCGGGCCCGAATATCAGGATGCCACACTACCATCTCATGTCATACACAGCAATAAAAAAAACTCATTCTTAAAGATATGTCTTCCATTTTAGTATTAGTATAGGTTTTAAGTGGAAAATGCTCCTAATTACCATTAAGTCTTACTAAACACACTTTAAGCATCATATAATAATTTTACATGCATGAGGGTCACTTAGCAAAATTTAAAAACTAAGTACGTAGATATCGATACTAACACATAGGTACTGATATTTCTCTCAAGTGGTATTGATACCGCTTAGAAAATCGGTACCAAACCAACATTCTATTTCTCGTCTAAAATTCAAGGTTTTAAAAATTATCGGCACCTTTTGAAAAGTATCGATTATTTTACCCTGAGTATCGATACTCTTGATAAGGTATCGATACCAAATTACGTTACTAACTTGCTGCACTTTCAAAAACCCGGAGGTATCAATATTAAAACTTGAATATCGATACCTTTGCTCTAGACATAAAAACTACTGCAATTACAAGCATATAATTCATATCAACTAATGTCTAAACGTCATGTATCATTCACTTCACCAAATGGTCACTAAAATGTTTAAAGTAATAGTAAAAAAAACAACAAAATCATGACCGAGCAAAAAACCAATAATTCAAACTGAAAGTCCATAAGTCCTAAGAAAAAATAACCATGTAAACAACTTTAGATTCATAGCAACACACCATCATATAGTCTACCACATTGCATTGTTCCCAAAATATGACCGAATAGATAATAAACACCTACGAAATAACACAAAAACTTGCTTGGATCGCCCCTTGAAACCACACTGGTCACACCGAGCAACTTTAGATTAAGGCAATGTGTTCCTGTTCCTACCCCACATGCAATTCTACAAACTATTTCAAGCAATCTCATGCTACTCAATAAGAATTACATCACCAATTTCAAGAAATCAAAAAGGTTTAGACTCATGAGTTTTGAACCTTCAAACACACAACAATCACCTAGGTTTGAGAGTTACTGAACCTAGAGTTCTGATACCACCAAAGTTAACACCCTATACCTGACCCAATCACCGAGCCCGAATATAAAGATGCCTGTAAACTCGAAATTAAATAAGGTTTTTCTATATATTTTTACCATCTTTTTACTTAATAAATGTGTTTATCTTGAGTAATTATTATTGAAATAAGTGAATTTTACTTAATTAGTAATTTTAGAGATGAATTTAGAAAGTATGTGAAATTATACTTAATTACATGATTTTCATGCATATTTTATATTAAATCATGATAATTTATTAATGTATGTATTTTTCACTATGTAAGAGGTCCATTGGAGACATGATTTAAATAAAACATGGACATGTACAAGTTATCCATGTGGACAACAAAACCATGCAATTTAGTGCATGAGGTTGACTACGTGACCCATTAAAGAAGGTGGTGAAAGATGGACATGTCTGCTAAGTTGTAGACTGAAAAATCGTCCAACAAATGAAACTAAGAGCCCAAATTCGGCGTTTAAAGATGGTTGCCCAAATTCAACTTCTCTGTTGAAATCATCCACTCTATAGCTATTTTTAACTTGAATTTGAAATTCATATTAAGAAGACTTGGTCATCCCTTGTTCCTTGAAGCATGGCTTGCCACATGAGATAAGGAAAGAAGGAAATTTAAACTTATTTTTAGTAAACTCAAACATTTACCTTCACTTATAAATACCTTGCCATCATTCACTTCTAAGATCATCCCTCATCCCTTAACATTCTTTTTCCCATTTTCCCTTGCATAGCCGTCCATCCCTCATTCATTCTTTAGCCTCAAAAGCTTTGTCAAAATCACTCCTTTTTAACACCCCCTACCTATATTCATCGCCGGAATAGGGTATGACGCATAAACAGAGTTTTTCGAATTAATTTTTCCGTTATTACGAGTTAAATACTATTCTTTTATTGAAATATATTATGAAGTACCTTAGATGGGCCTCCGAAGCCCAAAACATTCACCGATATCAAACCAAATCAACCAATCCAATTCAATATATTTTCAAGATAGATTTACGTGTATCCATAAGATAACCTCATCACATACCAAAACCAGGATTTGATAGCCATACCAATGGCTAACTTTCCATTCATTTCACATTAACATTTACTTTATCAACTTATACACGCCATTGATTCCAAAATAAAGTTTCTTGATATACAAAAATATTGAAGTTGATAGTGTGATGTGTCTCCGACCGAATCCGACCTCCGAACTCTTAATACTACGAATCAGGGAAAAAGGAAACAGGGTAAGCACGCTGTGCTTAGTAAGCTCATGTAACAAGAATTATACTTACCTAATATTTTCAATACAATACAATAAATATTCATACATCCATTCAATTTACCATTTACCTATGACACACAAACTCAACCAAAACATTAATCAAATAGCATTATATGAGTTCAATACAAAGATTAATGATTGATGAGCTCATCAATTCCATGTTTTCTATTACCCTTATTATTTCCCATATTTATCCCGTCGAATTTCTCAGAATTTCGATGGATTTTTAGAGGTACAGTTTTAGCGTAATATTCCGGGTCCATCCATTCATATTCATGTGTGCACATTTCCATTTCAGAGAGCACAATCCCGCGAACCTCATCCTTACAGCGGGATTACCAATCCAGGCTAAATCCCCTGTAATATAAATTTATAGAGTATTGTCGGGATTACCAGTCCAGGCTAAATCCCCTAGAACGACAATTTACTTTAATTTCGTCCCTTCTCAATTAACCTCTCAATTGAGCTTATTTTTCCCAATTAACACTTTATTCTATCACTTTAAACTGCTTTATAACCTTTGGGAATCAGAATTTCAGCACTAGACATTAATTCCAACTTTTTCACAATTAGGTTCTAAAAAACATTTCTATTGATGAGAATGAAGAGAAATCATAAGAAATCTAGATATTTCTACATTACTCCTAATTTGTTTAGTTAATTATGCAATATTCCAATTTTTCCCTTAAATCATCCATTTTCTTGTTGATTTCATGCCCTTTCCTTCTAGCCCAAATAAATTTTGGGTCTAATTGCCTTTTAAATCTTTTCTCATTAGACACTTTGTAACAGCCCAATTTTGACCCTAATCAGAATAGTGGTTTCGGGACCACAAATTTGAGTCTAAAAAAAATATAAAATAAAAAAAAATTTAATATTATTTTGTGTGTTTATGATGTGTGAATTTACATGTGTGAAAGTTTCATGAAATAATTTTATTGTTTGTGTGCTTAATTTGAGAAAATGGCTTAATCGCGTAAAATAAAAATTTGATGGTTAAATATGAAAGTGCCTAATTTCTGTCGTCTTTATAATTTGGAGGTTTTATGTTGTAATTTAGCCAATAGTAAATGTAGTGGACGGCATGATGGTTTATATATATAGTTTTTATATATATTAAATGTAAAAGTAAAATAATAATATTATAATATAATGCTAATAAAATAAAACATAAAATAAATGAATCATGCATTATTTCATCCATAGCTGAAACATCAAAAGAAAAAGTAAGAAAAGAAGAAAGCTAGGTTCGGCCATTTTGTCCTTGATTTAGGTATGTGTTTTGTTCGGTTTTCTATAATTTTTACATTTTTGAGATCGTTGCTTTGAATACTTCAAAACCCATGTCTTAATTTTGTGAATTGTTGATGATTTTGAAATGTGCAATTGATGAATGTTTGAGTTTCATGATGTTAGTTGATGAAATATGAAATATAAGTGTTAGATTAACATGTTTTTTCTTTGAATTTTTGGTGAATTTGAGTAATTAGGGCTAAATTGAGAAAATAAATTTTTCAAGGACTATAATGTGAAATAAATAAAATGCATGAGCTTGTATAGACACTAGGAATATTTGGCCCTTAAGGAGTGTAGTCAAAATTTGTGTATTTTGTGTTTTGAGCAAAAAGGATTAAATTGGCAAAAGTGTGAAATGTTAGGGGCAAAATTGTAATTTTCCCATTTATATGTTCTTAGACTAAATTGAATGAAAATATGTTTAAATGAGATTTATTTGAATATGTTTAGATCAAGAAACCAAGAAATCGGATTTAGATCGGGGGAAATCGAAAGTAGTTGAGTAGACGATCTATTAGTCGACGACATCCGAGGTAAGTTATTAAGCATATATATAATTGTATCGTTTTAAAATCAGCTTAGTATCTAAATAATTATGCTGAATTAAACGGTATATATATACATGTAGTGATAAAATTATTGAAATAAGATGTATTGAGTTGTTGACTTTCGACACTAAGTGTGCGAATTTAATTGTAAAGCACTAAGTGTGCGAGTTTAATTGTAAAGTACTAAGTGTGCGAGTTTAATGGAAAAGCACTAAGTGTGCCAACTTATTAAATATTTTCGAATAACTATTAGTATTGAGTATTTGTCTTATTGAGAAATCATGATTATTAAAATGAGTAAATACTAGGAATTCTTGAGTAATAACCATTATGGTTGTATTTAAGGTTAAGCTTTGTAGTTATTAAACCTATATGGTGATTATATTTGGAATCATATATATATAATATGATTCTTTATATTACATGATGAGGAAATGCATAATGTATATGGTCTTGTGTTTAAATTTGAGGAAATGTTTATGGTTGTGTAATTATGTTGATTTTTGTTAAATCATAGTAATAAGTGAATAATTATCTTATGATGTGGTAAGCTAAAGATTTTGGTGATTGCTACGTGTTCGGGGATCGTCAGCTAAGTTCGTCACACTATCGATAATTTCTTTTGGTATTTTGCTAAATCGTTCTCAAATATATGGCATGTATAGCATAGTTAAAATATTGATTTTGGAACCAATGTGTATATGTATTTAAAAGCCATGCGAAAATGGCTTATTTCTTTTGGTTTGAATTCGGTATTAATGCATATGCTTTAATGGTCCAAAATGTGGTATATGTTCATGTAATTTTTATGCTAAAATGCTGTCCAATTTGTTGTATTTATGCTGCCAAATTCTTGCATATATGCTGTCCAATATTTATGCTTAAATGCTGCCCAATTTGTTGTATTTGTGCTGCCCAAATTGTTGTATATATGTTGTCCAATTTTGATGTAAAAATGCTGCTCAATTTGGTATATATATAGGCTGCCCAAATTGTTGTATATATGCTGTCCAATTTTTGGTGTGAAAATGCTGTCTAGTTTGGTATATGAATGCTGTCCAAATTGATGTAAAAAGGTTGTTCAAACAGGGTAGATTACCTATGTTGTAATATGTAGTATAGTTAGTAAATTGAAATGAAATATGTGTACAAATAAATGTTTGGGTATATGCTTGATATCATATATGTTTGGAAATGTTTTCAGAATTGGAATGATATTAAATTTTGATTAGGTAAATGATAATGATATGGTTGAATTTTTGAAACATGGTTAGTATATGAAATTTAATTAATGATGCACGTTGATTTTAATTGGTTATGTGATTATATATATATGGAATGAAATTTTGTGGTTGAGTTGGTATAATTTATGAAAAAAAAATTGAGTTGGGTTTTTGACCGGTGATGCCTCGTAACTCAAATCCGGCGACGGACACGGGTCGGGGTGTTACATTTGATTGGTATGAGTCTAACTATACATGCCATATTTTATATTGAGATAGTGTGATGACTTCTGACATCTACAAATGTGTTTTCGTATAGTAATGGATCCCGATCGAACTGTAGCAGATGATGTCGAGAGTGTAGCACCTCCTCCATGGTGATGAGACTAAACTAGCCTTCTATACAATGATGAATGAATGGTTTACTCAATATATCCGGACAAATCCGGCTGTTCAACAACCTTCGACCCTGATTAAACCACTTCCGATGCCTGTGGTACCTCTGACTATCAATCCTATGAGATTGAATAAACCTCCTGTTGATAAGATAAGAAAATACAGAGCTGAAGAATTTAGGGCCACAGCTGGTGATGATGCGGAACGGGCTAAATTTTGGCTCGATAATACCATTCGTGTCTTTGATGAATTATCCTGTACACCTGATGAGTGCCTGAAATGTGAGATATCTTTGTTACGGGATTCAGCTTACTATTAGTGGAACACTCTAGTTTCGATTGTTCAGAAAGAGCGCCTCACTTGGGATTTCTTTCAGACAGAATTTCGCAAAAAGTATATCAGTCAGCGATTCATTGATCAGAAACGCAAAGAATTTCTCGAGCTAAAGCAGGGTCGTATGGCCATATCTGATTATGAGTGCGAGTTGGTGAGACTCAACCGATATACCTGAGAATGTGATGCGACCGAGACTACTATGTGTAAAAGATTCGAGGAAGGGCTGAATGAAGACATAAAATTTCTTGTCGGCATACTCGAAATAAAAGAGTTTGTAGTACTCGTCGAACGAGCTTGCAAGGCTGAAGAACTCAGGAAAGAGAAAAGAAAAGCTGAGTTTGAAGCTAGTGATTTTCACAAGAGATCAGCGAGTAAAACTTTTCTGACGGCAACAAAGAAGTTCAGAGATGTTAGTAGCCGATCTAATGCTACTGCCGGGCTTTCTATACAACAACGACCACCAATGAGTTCAAGAGCCACCTCAGTTGCTAGTGTTGGTAATACCCGACTGAATAAACCTGAGTGTCAGCAGTGTGGTAGGAGACATGTTGGTGAGTGTTGGGGCAAGTACAACAATCGAGTTTGCTATAAATGTGGATCGAAAGATCATTTTATTCTGGAGTGCCCAGAGTTTGTGGATCAAAATTTGACTCAGAATACGAGATTGGGCAACACAGCAGCTCGGGGTAGACCACCTAGGAACACGGGTAATGTGAGTGCCAGTCAGAGAGGTACTAAAGATTTCCAGCTCAAAGCATCAGCTACAACATTAGCCTTACCCAGATGATAATCAATAATCAAATCATAGTCTTTTACCAGTTCAAGCCACCTGCGATGTTTCAAATTCAAATCTTTCTGCTTCATCAAATATATCAGGCTTTTATGATCAGTATAAATATGACATTTCTCACCGTACAAGTAATGCCGCCATATCTTCAGCGCAAATACAATAGTAGCTAGTTCAAGATCATGTACTGGATAATTTCTTTCATGTGGTTTAAGTTGTCATGAAGCATAGGCTATTACTTTACCTTCTTGCATCAAGACACAACCTAAACCATTTAATAAGGCATTACTGTAAATAACAAATTCCTTACCCGGTTCAGGCTGCACTAGTACAGGTGCTTTCGTTAATAGATCTTTCAATCGATCAAAACTCTGTTGACATTTATCAGTGCACTCAAACTTTACATCTTTTTGTAATAATTGAGTCATCGGAGAAGCTATCATAGAGGACCCCTATACAAATCCCAAATAATAACCAGCTAAACCCAAGAAACTTCTAACTTCAAATACATTCTTCGATGGACTCCAATTGACAATAGCTGAGATTTTACTCGGATCTACCTTGATGCCTTCGACGGATACAATTTGTTCGAGAAAACCCACTTCTCGAAGCCAAAATTCACATATACTGAATTTAGCATATAACTGCTTCTCTCGCAGAATTTGCAACACAATAAACCAGAATATCATCAATAAATACTTCCACAAATCTGTCTAAGTACGGTCTGAATATCCGGTTCATCAAATCCATAAATACTGCAGGTGCATTAGTTAGCCCAAATGGCATAACCAAAAACTCATAATGCCCGTACCTGGTTTTGAAGGCTGTTTTTGGCACATTTGACTCATTTACCCGTAGCTGATAATAACCCGATCGAAGATCAATCTTTGAAAACACTGTAGCATCTTTTAGCTGATCAAATAAATCATCAATCCGGAGTAATGGGTACTTATTCTTTGTGGTTACTTTAAAAAAGTTTCCGGTAGTCGATACACAGTCTCAAAGACCCGTCTTTCTTTTTCACAAACAAAACCGGAGCACCCCAAAGTGAATGTCTCAGTCGAACAAAACCATTATCAAAAAGTTCCTGTAACTGTGTCTTTAAATCCTTTAATTTTGTAGGAGCCATCCGATACGGAGCTATGGAAATCGAAGTAGTTCCCGGAATCAAATCTATAGAAAATTCCACTTCTCTTTCTAGTGGAAACCTTGGCAATTCCTTTGGAAACACATCGAAAAATTCACATACCACTGGCACTGCCTGTATCTTTGACTCGGATACCTTAGTGTTGAGTACATAAGCCAAGTAAGCATCATACCCTTTTTTGACATACCTCTGTGCTGCCATTACAGTAATAACATCGAGTGCTGAGGCATTGTCTCTGGCACGAATGGCATATGTCCTAGCAGGTGCTCATGCTTCAGGCCTCCCTACAGTATCTTTCTTAGCTCATCGGTTACCACTAACATTACAGGATAGTCGAGGTGGTCTAACCCTCGAAACTGGATTACTCGACTTCGATGTATGTTCAGCTTCTTTTTCACCCCTTTCTGGACAATCTCTGAGGAAATAATCAAATGAATCACATCGACAACAAGCAACACTTTTCAGCCGGCATTCTCTAAAATGAGCTTTATTACAATACTGGCATCTCGACTTAGGACTGCTGACACTACCCATACTAGTCACAGATAGAATAGGAGATATCGGGTTAGTGCGTTGGAACCCCATTCTTTTCCAAAATATCCCGTCATTGAAATAGATCGATCAGAGTACTTCTTTAATTTCTTTGTAACAGAAGATGACTGAAATTTTCCCATCGGTCTTTTACTAAAAACTCGAACCTCTCTTTCAGCTTGTTTCTTCTCTTTACTCAATTCCTCTGTTTTATAAGCTCGCTCAACCAGTGTAGCAAACTCCTGGATTTCAAGT
The DNA here is from genome assembly GCF_007990345.1 of Gossypium hirsutum. Classification (NCBI taxonomy): domain Eukaryota; kingdom Viridiplantae; phylum Streptophyta; class Magnoliopsida; order Malvales; family Malvaceae; genus Gossypium; species Gossypium hirsutum. The sequence goes on from NC_053444.1 coordinate 9,628,244, forward strand.
ATTCCAATCAGTAACTTAATATCTTCATTCAGTCCCTCTTCAATCCGCTTGCACATCTTGGCTTCTGATTGTACTCATTCCTGAGCATATTTACTCAACCGAACAAATTCTCTTTCATACTTTGATACCGATCTGTTATCCTATTTCAGATCAAGAAATTCTTTTCTTTTCTGATCAAGAAACCTCTAGCAGATATATTTCTTTTTAAATTCACTCTGAAAGAACTCCCAGGTAATCTCTTCTTTCGGAACTACCGAAGCTTTAGTGTTCCACCAATAATAAGTTGTGTCTTTTAGCAGTGAGACGACACATTTTAGACATTCTTCTGGTGTGCATGATAATTTCTCCAAAACTCGAGTGGTATTTTCTAACCAAAACTCAGCCCGTTCGGGATCATCATCAACTGCAGCTCTGAATTCTTCTGCCCCATATTTTCTGATTTTATCAACCGGAGCTTTCCCTTTTCTGATAGATTCGGTACCTGCACCCTGTGGAATCTCGAAAACCAGTGGAGAAGGAGGAGCTTTAGCTTGCTGCATTACAAGGTTAGTTCTCACATATTGATTAAACCATTCATTCATCATTTGAAAGAAAGTCATTTTAGCCTCTTCACTTTGGTCCCCTGTCTCAGACCTTCTACTACTAGTAGCTTCAACTTCTCTTTGTTCCCTTTCCGGGGCCAGAGCATGATTCCAACTTCCTCGGATTGAGCTCGGTCGACAGGCATTTACTATAAAAAAACACATTTCAATGGTCAGGAGATATCACATTATCAATAATAATTTAAATGACGTATATAGCTAATCCCGTATTTGCTACGTCAGTCCGAGAACCGGTTAAACCGTACCAATGATACCAACAAATATAACACCCCCTACCTATATTCGTCGCCGTAATAGGGTACGAGGCATAACCGGAGTTTTTTGAATTAATTTTTCCGTTATTACGAGTTAAATACTATTTTTTTATTGAAACATATTATGACGTCCCTTAGATGGGCCTCCAAAGCCCAAAACATACACCGATATCAAACCAAATCAACCAATCCAATTCAACATATTTTTAAAATAGATTTATGCATATCCATAAGATAACCTCGTCACATACCAAAACTAGGATTTGATAGTCATACCAATGGCTAACTTTACATTCATTTCACATTAACATTTACTTTATCAACTTATACACGTCATTGATTCCAAAATAAAGTTTCTTAATATACCAAAATGTTGAAGTTGATAGTGTGATGTGTCTCTAATCGAATCCGACCTCCGAGCTCTTAATACTACGAATCAAGGAAAAAGGAAAACAGGGTAAGCATGTTGTGCTTAGTAAGCTCATGTAACAAGAATTATACTTACCTAATATTTTCAATACAATACAATAAATATTCATACATCCATTCAATTTACCATTTACCTATCACACACAAACTCAACCAAAACATTAATCAAATAGCATCATATGAGTTCAATACAAAGATTAATGATTGATGAACTCATCAATTCCATGTTTTCTATTACCCTTATTATTTTCCATATTTATCCCGTTGAATTTCTCAGAATTTCAATAGATTTTCAGAGGTACACTTTTAGCGTAATATTTCGGGTCCGTCAATTCATATTCATGTGTGCACATTTCCATTTTAGAGAGCACAATCCCGCGAACCTCATCCTTACAGCGGGATTACCAGTCCAGGCTAGATCCCCTGTAATATAAATTTGTAGAGTATTGTCGGGATTACCAGTCCAGGCTAAATCCCCTGCAAGTAAAATTTACTCTAATGAGCTTGGATCTGAATTACTAGTCCAGGCTAAATTCAGGCCCTAATTCGGATTACTCGTCCAGGCTAAATCCATTTTACACATATTTTTCGGGAGGGCTATATCATGATAGGATCACCCGTCTGGGCTAGATTTTTTTTTACTGTCAATTCATTTTTAAAGATCCATCGAATTTTCCTTTCATTCAACCGGGATTTCTTCCCTTTTTATCAAATATATCAATGTTTCATAAATTTTCATTCAATAAACAGTTAAATCATATTCACATCAATAACATACATTTCAAGCATTTAAGAATATAATTCAGGTTACACGAACTTACATTGACACTTGTTCGTATACAAAAATCTACTAATCTCGAACTTTTTCCTTTCCTCGATCTAGCTTCGTATTTGAATTTTTTGGATCTAAATAAATAAATTTAATCATCAATTTAATCCATTTCATGTTCATATGTAACATTCTCTATAATTCCACTATTATTTATAGTTCATTCAAAGTTGTCTACTTGAATCGTGGTCACAAAATTATTTATATCTCAATATACATAATTCCAAATTAAAAAATTGCTTGGTGTTTCTGAATCTATGCTCAAATACCTTTCTACCATAAAATTTTCAGAATTTTTGGTTCAGCCAATAAGTACAGTAAAATCTCCAAACTTACCCCTGTTCTGATGTCTGACAGCTTCGACCTTTCTTTGCTAAAAATAATTTATCTCTTAGTAAAAAATTTGGATGACGTTTCTGTTTGCTTCTATTGAAAATAGGCTCATTAATAATTTAAAAATGTAAATTTTAACCCCTAATTATTTTTATCCAATTTTTAATGATTTTCCAAAGTCAGAACAGGGGAACCCTAATTTATTCTGACATTGTCTCACAAAATTTATTATATCTCATGATTCACAATTCCATTACTTACACCGTTTCTTCTATAAGAAACTGGACTCAATAAGATTTAATTCCATATTTTTTTCATCCTCTAATTCGTTTTCCACAATTTATTGTGATTTTTTAAAGTTAGCCTACTTCTACTGCCGAAAATTGTTTTAGTGTAAGATGTTTATTACCATTTTCCCTTAAGCTTTTAATAAATGATAATTTCGTCCCTACTCAATTAAACTCTCAATTGAGATTATTTTTCTCAATTAACACTTTATTCTATCAATATAAACTACTTTATAACCTTTGGGAATCATAATTTCAACACTAGACTAATTCTAACTTTTTCACAATTAGGTCCTAAAAATCAATTTCTATTGAAATTACCTAATAAAATCATCTCATAAAAAAATTAAAGCTTCAATTTCATGCTATTTAATCATAAAATTACAGCACTCAACCATGGTGACTTTCAATTTCATCCATGAAATCAAAAACTAATGAATTTAATAGTAGAACCTAGTTGTAAAAGTCTTAAAAATACAAAAATTACAAGAAAAAGGCAATGATTAACTCACTTGGTGCAAAAATCATGAAATACCAGCTTAAAGAACCCCTCCTATGGCGTTTTGGCTGATGAGAATGAAGAGAAATCACAAGAAATCTAGATATTTCTACATTAGTCCTAATTTGTTAAGTTAATTATGCACTATTCCAATTTTGCCCTTAAATCATCCATTTTCTTGTTGATTTCATGCCCTTGCCATCCAACCCAAATGAATTTTGGGTCTAATTGCCTTTTAAATCCTTTCTCATTAGACACTTAAGCTATTTAATCATCCCAGCCACTTTTACACCTTTTCCAATCTAGTCCTTTTCATTTAATTGACTACCCAAATATTAAAATTTTCTAACAAAATTTTAATACCACATTACTAACATTTCATAAATATTTATAAAAATATTCCCGACTTAGTTTTACGAGATCGAGGTCTCGCTACCTTGTTTTTACCCAATTTCTTCATAATTTCTTTTTCTAACTAACCACTAAATCAGTAAATTTTTTTTCTATCGATATTTTTATACGATTTTCCTATCATATCAATATTCATGCAAAAATATTAAAATAAATTTCTCTTTAATTTGGATTTGTGGTTACGAAACCACTGTTCCGGTAACCTTAAATTTAGGCCATTACATCCTTAGCCAGCTACCCTTTAACACTTAGCAAACGAAGCATCAATCAGAATGAAGGAGCACCTTAGTCAGAATAGATCCGAAAGGCTGCTGAACTAAGTCAGTCAGAATAGATCCAAAAGGTTGCTGAACTGAATAGAGTTTACTCTTTCCTCTTGTTATTTATTTTAAACATGTTTGCTTTGATTTTTATGTTTTTGACATCAACTATTAAGTTTTAATTCCTATCTGCTAGGATGATTATATTAATTTAATGAGTTTTATTTAATTCATGTTAACATGTTTTGAGCCTCAGTCGATTATGTTTTTAGTTAATATCATGATGCATTTCATTCATACGTGATTAGGTACACTCAGATTAGCTGAGCGATCCTAACCAGATGACGACTAGTAGATACATAATTGAAAAGTGCAATGCTCAATTTAGGTCATTAAACCCGACTATGTTGAGGTTCATAATATCTTGAGTTAGCTCTATTATCTTGCATGATTTTTAGGTTTATGTAATTAAACTGTTGCAAACATAAATGTCCTTGTGACCTTGCATGAATTCTAAGAAACCCTTAGTCTAATATGATCAGTAACATGCATATTTCTCTAAGTAAAATATCCGAGAGGACTTAATTTGGTTTCCAAACCCACAAGAGATCGAGTTGCCATGGAAGTAATTATGAACATGTTAAGCATGATGAAAGTGAATTAAATTAATTAGTATAATTATCCTAGCCCATTTAATGTTGATTGTTTTTGTTGCTAAAGCTTTCATTCATACATTTAGTTAAATTGCATCTATATTAAATTGCATTAGGGATCACTCTTTGCATTCAATTAAATTTAATCATAACTATCCAAATTTATTGAGTTTTTACATCAAATTGTTAATTATAATTTTGCACTTAATTGATTAAGCATATACAGTCCCTATGGAGACGGTAACTTATTTTTACTTACTTATTACTTGAACAACTACATACACTTGCGTAAACCCTGTTACAATGCCACACCACCGTCTCATGTCATACACAGCAATCAAAAGCTCATTCTTAAAGATTCACATTCCATTTTAGCATTTGTATAGGTTTTAAGTGGAACACGCTCCTAATTACCATTAAGTCTTACTAAACACACCTTAAGCATCATATAATAACAATTGTACATGCATTAGGGTCACCTAGCAAAATTTAAAAACTAAGTATGTATGTATCGATACTGACACATAGGTATCGATATTTCTCTCAAGTGGTATCGATACCACTTGGAAAATCGATACCAAATCAGCATTCTATTTCTCGTCAAAAATTCAATGTCTCAAAAATTATCAGTACCTTTCGAAAAGTATCGATTATTTTCCCCCAAGTATCGATAGTCGTGATAAGGTATTGATACCAAATTACGTTACTGACTTTCTATACTTTCAAAAACCTAGAGGTGTCGATATTAAAACCTGAATATCGATACCTCTGCTCTAGACATAAAAAATACAGCAATTACAAGCATATAATTCATACCAACTAATGTCTAAACATCATGTATCATTCACTTCATCAAGTGGTCACTAAAATGTCCGAAGTAACGGTCCAAAACATCATAATCATGACCGAGCAAGAAACCAATAATTCAAACTGAAAGTCCATAAGTCCTAAGCAAAAATAACTATGTAAACAACTTTACATTCATAGCAAAAAACTAGCATATAGTCTACCACATTGCATTGTTCCCAAAAAATAAATGCATAGATAATAAACACCTAAGAAATAACATAAAGACTTGCTTGGATCACCCTTCGAAGTCACACCGCTCACATCGAGACGCTACTAATCTACAATGGTTTAAGAAGGGTGTGGTTGAGCTTAACAAGCTTAGTGAATGCCTAGAACAACTACCATGCAAACAGTTTATCAAGCTTTAGTGAAACATATATGTGCATAATTATAGCAACCTTAACTTAATTGACATATTTTACTTCATATGCACATTCGATAGTTTATTTATTGATTCAATATATACATATTAATGTAAATGTCATAATACACACAATCACATTAATAGAAAATTTCCATAATAGCCACATATCATATAAACTCATATCATAATACACACATATTCACATTTTAAGATAACTGGAGATAATTTGGCACTTGAGTTATGAAAGGTAAAAGTGGGCACTATCACCACTCATCGGATACACGAATCTCTAACACACCACATAGACTCATAGATTCAAACATGTCTCGTAACTGAAGCATTAAGCTAACATTATCCAACACACTAAACATGTCCTGTCGAATAGAGCTTAGCTCACATTCCCTTATCTCTCCAAACATGTCCCAAGGCCTCAACGCCCAAATTACATATACATATAAGTGAGTACTCACAATTCTATAGCATGCCAACTATATCCAATGGTCTCAAGTATTACAAGGCCAAAATATTCATATTTAAACATACATATTACTTACCGATTTCTGATTTCTTTCACTACACATTTGTATTATTTACATAATATTATCATTGTCACTTAGCATGTATGACATGTCTACATCTATACTCTTTCACAATAGTAATCATGAACATATAACATATATAGCATCTTATTTCAGTTAATAATTTCACAGTAACACAAGCACAAATCTCACAAGTTAAACATGAGTATAAGAAAGTTTACACTCGGAATTTAGAGTAGGGGTTTAGGCTACCACTAAATTCCTAAATAACACATTGAATCGTGTCCACAAGTAGTTAACTAAACACTCATTACTACGCTTTCATCAAAATGTCGAAAGCTCAAACTAGCCTTTCCTAGCTCGTAGATGGTCCTAGCGAATCCGGACCTTCAACACAACAATTCACACAATAATACATTCAGAAATCATCTAAGAACTCACCACAAGCAATAAAAAACATAAGTATAAATTAAGTTTTCATGTAACCGAAACTTTAAATATAGTAAACTTTAAGTTTGAATATCTCGGTCTATACTCATTCTTTTCACCTAAAACCAATTATGTTTATCTTATAATTCACCTACGACTAATTCTCAACCCTTAAACTACATTAAACTACTCAATTCATCGTATCAACTTTTTCAACATTTTTTATTGTTATTTTCCAAAAATTCATTAAAACCTAATAAATCTTTAACAAAAATTTAAAACAAGTTTAGAAACCTCTTAATCATGTCAATACCTATTAATTAACACTTTGAAATCACATTTTTACTCGAAAATCTGAAATTTACCATTATCGACTCTATTTTTGGCTTTTAATCAAAATATGTGATTTAACAGCTAAAAATTCAGTTCCAAAGGCCTAATAGCATTAAAAACTAATGGGTAGACGATTGTTTACCTTTGATGGAAGAAAAATAGACTTTTGTTGAAAATTGGGAAAACCTACATGCGAAGAAGATGATGAAATCAAAGGAATTTTTGATGTTTTCTTGAAGATTTATGAAAGTTTAATACTTGGGGAATGATGGAAATCAAAAGGATTATGCTTGGAAATCAAAATTGAGTTCTTTGAGTTTGTGAAAGCAAGAGATGGCAACACTAGCAAGAAGGGAGAAAACTATCGTGAAAAACAAGCTGAGAATGGGGTTTTTAGTTTCAATTTTAAAATTTGGTAAAACTGCAACATAAATGCTCACAATTTTGACCCTGTTACAAATCAATACTTTTTCTAAAATTAAAAGTCTTTAAAACTCATTTTCAAGAATTGATTGGATTTTTTAAAAACCATAGTTGAAAGCATTACCGATAAACCATGTTACAAAATTTCGAACACTCTAAGGTAAAAATTCCTAAATTACCCTTAAAACTCCTAGGCTCTATTTTGGGGTGTTACAACTGCACTATTCTGAAAAGTGACATACTCTCACTATTGTGGTGTATAGGGTTGGATGGGTACTTATTACTCTAATTTGTGTGTAGGGGTGGACGGATATAATGTGTAGTGGATGGAGTAGGATATGTATCTGGATCTAGATTTGAAGTTGCATCTAAATTTGTAACTGATTTGTCTATCATATTGCATCGCGAGATATGCCATGCATTTGTAACTATTTGAAACATGAATTTTGCATAATTTGTCTATTTAATTTGTTTGAATGGGCTAAGTACACACTGACCTTGTAAGCTCACCCAATTATTTTTAACTTTTCAGGTGATCAGTAAACATAGAACCAGACAGCATGCGGGAGCTTAGATTGATTTTTTGGTTAATAAATTAGACAATTTATGTTTTTTAAGTTATTTCGAACTTTTTGGACTGTGTAACTGTTTGGATCTTCATTTTTCGTTCTTGATTTTCTTTTGTTAGATATAGTAATAATTATTATGTTAAGCGGAAAAATCATATGATTTTACAAACTAAGTCACGGTTTTCAAAATTTAATAACTTACAAATTTCCACTGCAAAATAAAGTAATCACTTAAGTGTTTTTCTTTAATAAAATAAATAGTTTTAACGAGTATTTTCCTAAAAAATGGAAAGTGATTTGTCAAAATTAATATTGTCAAAAAAAGATTTCAAATTTGATTTCTGGGTTTAAAAAAGTTTATGTAATTCCTCAAGATTTGGTCATAACGTTTAGGTCGGGTTTGGGGTGTTACAAACTTCATATTTTTAGTGAAAGCTAGTTCTAATAGACATATGGCTCCTTCAAATCTCCATTTATCTACATAGTAAAATTATACTTTAGGTCCCTAAAAATGATAATTTTAATTTTTTTAAATATAAAATTATAAATTAATAAAATTATAAATTTACATTTCAATTTCTATAAAAATATATAATTGTTATGAATATCTTATTAAGTGGATGTCCATCATGATCAAGATAAAATTTTAATGTACTTTAAATTGTAATAGTTATTAGAATTAGATCTCTACTTATTTTATACTTCTAATGCCTATAAATAGAGACTCTGATGAAGCATTGTAATCATCCATTTGATCAACAAAGTACATTCTATATTACTTTCATATTTTCTTTGTTCTTTATTCTCTGTATCTCTCTTTATTTTATTACACGTTATCAGCACGATCTTGCTCAAAGTGATAGTTTCTTTTATCAACGATCAAATTTATCCTTCATGATTTTCAATATCTTTGATGACAAGATGCAAAGTTTTTACAGGAAATTTCTTTTATTTAATGTTTCATATCTGATTATTATTTTTCATTCTTCTTTCATTATACGTTATCATTGTTTTGATTAACTTATTTTACTTTTTCTTCTTAAGGATGGTGAAAGATTTGATATCGTTATATATATGAAATCGAGAAGTAAAATTCACTCTCAAAGTGATATTTGCTTGGGGATAATCTCTTTTTCTTCATTACAAAGGATGTTTATAATCACTATTTCTCTTCCATGGTACCGTAAGTTAATCTAATCAACTTCTTTTGAAATTTCATTTGATTTCTATTAAAAAGTTCAATTTATATAATTCACTATCTGTATCTCTGTGAATTTATAAAACCCTTCACACATTTAGTTATTGAGATTTTTATGTGGAGATAAATATTTTTTTCATTTTTAATAGAATTGATTGGTTTAATTTTGATTTTGCTTAAGATATATGATTATTGCGGAATGTGAGTAAAAATACTTACTTGTCATGAACTTTGGGATATTCACTCTGTCTTTGATAATTTCATATCATTGTAAAATTTGAGATGAAATTATATTATAAGAGGTGGAGATTAGAAAATGTTTATGTTTAAACTTTTATAGCTGTAAAGTTATTTTAATTTGACATTATAATATTTTGTATTTTGTTGTGGTATGATATATAAAATATATATTATCTAACCATAATGATTTATTAGTGACATGAATTTATTATTTGTTACGTTTAATATATGTTTTATTTATACCTATTCATTTTATTTTTATATGAATAAATAAAATTTTATTTAAAATAAATTAAGCATTCATTAAGGTTATACAATAAAATGATTATATGCTCCTGAATAACTAATATTGTATCAAACAATAAAAAGCTCTTTAAGAGCTTATATTTTAGCTCCTTGTGATACAAAATTTTGTAAAATATAATATTGTTTTTCAGATCAAGAAGATATATGTTGAATAAAACATTCATGTGTTTTACATTAAAACCATATATATAAATAACATGAGATACTCATGTATTTGTATTATATATTTATTTCCTGAAGGAATATTTTACACTATATGATTGAAATATCTAATGTGCTCCTATAGTAGCAATATTGTGAAAATGACTTTAATAGTATTTTCGAATGATCTCATACCTTCTAGTGGTTAAGCAAAATAATAAGTTACTAATGAAAAGCTATGAAATTTTTCCCACTAGTTTTGTTTCATTTCCTGAAGTAAATGTAGCAGTACATAACAATTATGAAAAATGAAAATATAGAGATCATGATTGAAGTTGTAATTGAGGCTGTGATTAGAGGTTAATCATGACAACATGAATAGATAGATTTTGATTTGAAATCCACGCATGTTTTGCGATGGTGATTATGAAATAAAGAATCAATGGAGGCGTTTAGAAATCTATCCTACTAGATTTATTGCATTCCCTGAAGTGAATGCAAACATAAAGAAAATAAAAGATATAATCATAGACCACTAAAAGTGGGAACATAGTAATAAATAAGAGAATAATAAGAGTTCTCAAGATAACTCTTCAAAGGTTAAAGATAACTTATGTTATCAATGTGATATGAAAGATTATTGGCCACATATGTGGCATATGCCTAAATATTATGTTTCTGTTAATATTCTTTGAGGAAGGATATGAGAATGTAGTAATAAATTCTATCACTATAGATAGAAAGTATTTATCTTATTTGGTACTAAAACAAACAAATATTATTCAAATATTTGATAGTATAAAATTAGTCGAAAGCTCTAGAAGAGCTAATATATTAATATATTGTGATGGTTAATCCATTGATTTTAAATTATATTTATAATGGATCTTATATTGAGATTGTGAATGAGGAAAATATTATATTTCATATGAATCACTATTGCTATAAATATCTATTTTGAAAGGATGAAAAAGAAAGGATTGGGTTATTAATTTATATTTACTTTATAATCTTTGTGATCTTCTTTTGTCATCATCCCCATTAAGGGGTTGGAAGCAAAATATTTGACTGTGAAAGATCTATTTATGAGCAATAAAATATGATAATTCTATCTAAAGCTCTTTATGGTTGGATGCACCTGAAGTTGCAAATTTTTTTTTAGATATTTGAATATTTTGGCATATTCCCTGAAGCGAATATTGCATATAATTGTTTGGAAAATTTATTTATTTTGTTGACTTAGTGACATTATAATATTCAGATTGATTTAGACATTTCCAGTAGTAAATGTCACAATAGCACTTATATGTGGATACAAAGTAAAAAGAATGATAGTAAAATTATTAATCTGTTACAATTTAGTACAATTGAAACACATGTTAAAGTAAACCAAAAGTTTACTGATACAAATGCATTTACTACTTGGCGTGACTAGTTAGACCATCCTGGATCATATATGTTGCAAAAATTAATTAAGAATTCATATGAACATTCATTAAAGAACCAGAAGATTCTTTAAAACAATTCTCATATGTTACTTGTTCTCAATGAAAATTGATTATTAGAAACTCACTAGCTAATGTTGAGATTTAATGTCTTGCATTTCTTGAACGAATATGGGCCCATTCATCCACCATGTGGATGGTTTTGATATTATATGATTTTGGTAGATGCATCTACAAAATAATATCATATGTGTTATCAATTTGCAACCTATCATTTGCAAGATTGCTTATTTAAATAATTAATTTCAGATCATGCAATTAAGATAATCCGTCTTGCTAATACTGATGAGTTTATATCTCAATCTTTTATTGATTGAGTTTGAAAAACTTTTGTAAAAGTTTGCGCATAATGGTTTAGAGAAATTATTGATTAAAACACCTCTGATTAATGTCTAAACCATTACTTATGAGAACTAAATTTTCTATTTCAACATGAGATTATGTTGATTTATGTATTGTACGCATCAAGCCAATAAGTTATAAATACTCCTCATTACAATTGGTTTTTGATCAAGACCTAAATATTTCTTTGAATTTTTGTATGTGCGTATATGTTTCAATTGCTCCACTACAATGCACAAAGATGAGTGAATCCTCAAAGAAAGTTGGGAATATATATTAATTACAAGTTTCTTTATATTATTAGATGTTTTGAATGTATTCGAGATTCAATTATGACATGATTTGTGATTACAATTTTGATTCGATAGTTTTCCCGACATTAGGGAGAGATAAATAATAACTTGTAATAAGTTAGGGGGAGAGTAATTTGAATCAGAAGTTCAATAAGGATAACTTATTACAAGTTAACTGTTAGATGTATTTGCGAACTTAATGAGAATAACCAAGTGTTATATACCATCTAATATTTCAATTTGAATCAAAAGTCCCAATAGGACAATCAGTTAGAATAAATAATAGATTGATTTGTTCCAAAGATAAAAATTCTTCTAGATGGTCATATAGTGGAGGCGGGTGCTCCAAAAGAAACCCAAGACATAACTAATAAGTAAAGCTTCAGAAGAGATTGAGGTAACTGAAACTAAATTTTAAAATAATGAGAATAAGAGATCTCGATAAGTTATGTCAATTTGAGAAAATGTGGAATCGAATAATAAAAGTGGTCGACAATGATTTTGCATGCAATATTATTATTGAAATAATGAGATAAAAGGAGGATCTTGAATAAATTTATTGAGAAATATAGATATAGAACAAATTTATCAAAATAGAAAGACGCAACCCAAGTACAATTAATTTCGTGGAGTTTTTGGACCAGTAATCCAGATATCTAAAAGTATAAAGCCAGTGAGGGTGCAATTGAAGTAGTTTTGCAAAAGTGGAATAAAAATATGAAGTTTTTTGCTAAGTCCTAACATTGATTATGAAAAGAGATAATATTCTTTTATGGTGGATGCAATAACCTTTAGATATATTATTAAATTGACAATTCATAAAAGATTTAACTTGCGTCTATGGTTATTGTTACAACCTTTTATGAATCACTATATAGTAAAGTTTATATTAAAATCCTTGAAGGATTTAGGATGCTAAAAGCATATTGAAATTCTTGAGAAATTTTTCATTTATATGAATTGAAATAATTTGAACATATGTGGTAAATTTGACTTAGTGAATAGTAGTTGAATGAGGATTATAAATGATCGAAAATACATATTTTTGTTTTTATAAAAGAATCACGATTAAAGTTTGTTATGATTATTGTTGAATCTCCTGAAGAGATCAAAATATATTTCCCCAAATTTCCCTCACTCATGACTTTTAAAAGAATGGCAATATAAATGTTTAGCAAATTCATTCAAATAGTCATTTGAAAAACTAGTATTCAAGATTGAATACATAGAATATGAGAAAATATGTGATGTTTTCATGAGGGGGAGTAAATATGCGTTGCACTCTTTTTCCCTTAATCGAGGTTTTGTCCCATTGGGTTTTCCTAATAAGGTTTTTAATAAGGCAGCATATTATGCGTATTATAGATTGTGTCCTCTTTTTTCTTTATTAGTTTTTTATCCTATAAGGTTTTTCCTAATAAGGTTTTAACAAGGCACATGATCTACCAATAGACATCCAAGGGTAAGTGTTATGAATATTTCATTAAGTAGATGTCCATCATGATCAAGATAAAGTTTTAATGTACTCTAAATTCTAATAGTTATTAGAATTAGATCTCTACTTTTTTATATTTCTTATGTCTATAAATAAAAACTCTGATAAAGCATTATAATCATCCATTTGATCAATAAAGTATATTCTCTATTACTATTATATTTTCTCTGTTCTTTATTATCTGTATCTCTCTTTGTTTTATAATAATAATTTAATTATGATCTCCTTAAAAAGAATTCTAATTTTAAGAAATTTCTAAACTAATATCTCTGCCGACTTTTCTAATACCTTGTATCTAAATAAATAATATAAATATTTGACATAAAAAATATTTTTTATTAAAATTAAAATATCTACCGTCAATAACAAATAAAAAATAAAAATAAATAACCATCGCACTTCATAATTAAAAATATTAAATTCCATAATGTCTATCCATTCCGTATATTCAGTGAGCGGTAAACAAAACCTCACTTGGAGTCTTTGCATCGTGCAAGCATTTAACTCTATGCTTACACTTTAAGAAAACTGGGTTATGAAAGAAATGCACCCACAATTCCATGTGCAAAAGCTACCTTTCCATGTCAGTTTCGAACTAGGCTCCGGTGGACTCAATTCTTTTAGGATCAACTATGAGTTAATTAAAAAAAATTATAATTTTGGTCATTACATTATTTAAAAAAATTTATTTAAGTTACTGAATTATAAATTTGATCATGGATCGAGTTCAAGCTGAAGCAAAATTTTAAGTTCGAGCTCGACTCAACCTGAAAAATGGACATAAAACTTTTTTTCCTCCCATTTTAGATGAGTTAATAAATAATAATTCGTTTTAAAGTTATTTGAGTGTATTAAGTCAAAATCGACCTTTGTTTGTCTCCTAATTTTAATTTAATCCGTAAATTGTAGATAATAACCAAAAGTTGTAACAAAGTAAAATAAAAATTCAGAAGAAAACTCTTGAAAGGAAAGGAAGTATATGCTTTGATTAAAATGCTTTCATATATATACTTCTTTCCGAGGCAACATCCACAATAAGTTAGATTTATTTTAATTGACATGAATTCTATTATGGGACAACATTCCATCACAATCATAGAACCCAATAAAAGTAATTAATTAACAAACCAAAATTCGAAAAAGAGGTTAAAAGCTTGGAAGTGAAACATTAGCATTAATTGTCAAGTGTTGAAGCAACAACTTTCAACCATCTTTTTCTCTAACAGACTTTTCTAAAATCAAATTATCGGTGCTATTAATGTGTTAGGTGACACTAAGAAACTTTTTTTTTCATTTTTTTTGGCATTTTTTAAAAAGAAATCATCGCTGCCAATGTGTCAGGCAACATCCAAAGTTAATTGTAATAAACACCTCATTTTCATAATTAATCTGTTTCCTATCCATTTTTTTATTTAATTATTTTTTTAATATTATTTTTATAAAAAAAAATCTAATCACATATTTCTCCAACATATCTCATTAGGTTGGAGAGCATGTAACAAAGGGGGTAATTTTTGAGCAAGCATGATCAGATATATCATTCCATATATCTCATTCCCAATCAGTTGTGAAAAAAATTGTTCATCCCTATGTTTTTTGTTTTAGAGCGTTAGCTCGACATGCTCTTACAAACCTCCATTCACCAAACATTACAATTAAAGAGTTTGATTACTCAATCCTCCATTTATGCTCAAATCGGGTAAAAAAAAAAGCTCAAAACTCTTATCATCAAACACTCTCAATACTTTTTTGAGAATAAGAAAAAGAAATCAATATTTACAAAACTCTATCATTAAAAATAGTTAAAATATAGGTTATAAGTCTTTGTATTCTTCATAAATTTAAATTTTAATCCATATACTTTTATATTTAAGAATTTAGTCCTCTTATCATATTTTAAAATTCAAGTCCAAACGGTAATATTGCTAAAATTATTTTGTTAAATTCAGGTTCACTATAATATCATTTTTGTAGTTATATTGCTATTAAGTGAGTAATTTTTTTTATTTCAAAATATCATACCAACAAATTTAACAATAAAAATTTATCAGTACTAACAATTGGATCTGAATTTTAAAATCATAAAAGTAGAGAGACTAAATTGCTAAAAATAAAAGTCAAAAGAATAAATTCTAAATTTAACAGTGCTAACAATTAAATCTGAATTTTGAAATCTAAAAAGTAAAGAGATTAAATTCTTAAAAATAAAAATCAAGAGACTAAATTCTAAATTTACAAAGAATACATATTCTAACTTAAAATATATATTTTTTACAAGAACCACAAAGTAAATAGAGGAAAAGACGCAATTTTTTTTTTATGGAAACAAAAGAAGTTATAGAAAATTCTCGAGATTAATTAATTTAATTGATGGAGTGAAAAGTTTGGTATAACAATTTCTTAGATTCAAGAATCAAGTTCCTACAAGATTTCCGTAACTACAAAATCGCCGTTTTTATATTAGATCCTATAAATTTCATCCTTTTTCGCAACCGATTAAAAAAAACCCCAATCCAACGAAAAAAAAAAAACCAAAGTGAAACCCAGCACGAATGTTAGAAGCAATTCACCC
Source organism: Gossypium hirsutum (assembly GCF_007990345.1). NCBI lineage: Eukaryota > Viridiplantae > Streptophyta > Magnoliopsida > Malvales > Malvaceae > Gossypium > Gossypium hirsutum. Next base: position 9,644,399 of record NC_053444.1, read on the forward strand.
CCCCCCATTGTTTTTCAACTATCGATTTTTGAATTAATACTTTGAATTTGTATTCAACTTTTTAGGATAATGTGTAGTCCGGCGGAGAGGAAAGGTGATGCAGAGGCCGGACCACAGCCTTTGTATCCGATGATGCTGGAACCGCCGGAGTTGAGGTGGGCTTTCATTCGGAAAGTTTATTCCATCGTGGCCCTTCAATTGTTGGCTACAGCGGGGGTGGCGGCGACGGTTGTTTTTGTCCATCCGATAGCTCGTTTCTTCGTCAGCACCGGGGCTGGCTTTGCTCTTTACATGGTCCTAATCGTCACGCCCTTCATCAGTGCGTGTTTTTTTTTTTTTTTGCTTTTATATTCTTCTGTTGTTTTTGTTGTTGGTAATTTGTGAGTAAAACAGAAATGTGTTTGGCGTTGGTAGCTCTTTGTCCGTTGTATTACTTTCACCAGAAGCATCCATGGAATTATCTTCTGCTTGGAACTTTCACCATTTCTCTCGCGTTTGCTATTGGATTGACCTGCGCTTTTACTCAAGGTATCATATCTGTGTATACTATACCTTCATCAAAATATTTTATGTTTTTATGTTTTTTATTATTCAACTTAAAACTTTAAATGTTAAGATTTTTAATTTTGCCTTTTAATCAAAATTTCATCTTAATTTATATAATTTTATATATTCTTTTTCATATTACTTATAAAATCCTTATGGTTAATCACTTCGATTCAATTACAACATTATTTAAAAAATAATAAATTTTATTCTAATAATATTCATGACCTAGAATTAATCAAGGTTTATTCCTAAGTACTTTAACATTACTTATAATTCAACTGATGAGTAATTCTTTTTATAAATGTAATTTTAATATTAAATTACTTTTACTCACATCATGATTAGAGCTAGGTTAGGTCGGGTCTAAACATGATATTAATATATTTTATATTTGTCCAAACTAGGCTCAACCCGAAATTTGAACTTAAAATTTTATCTAAACATGCCCATATTTGTAAAAGATTAACTTAAGCCCATTTTAGATCCGTCCATATTATTTTTTAAAAATATTTATATTATATTATTTTAATATTTAATAATTTTATACATTTTTTATTTATTGAAATATTTTATATAATCATCTTAACATTATTCTAATGTTTCCACTAGAGTAGTATTATATATTTAGTATATATTTTTTAAAGTGTTCTAAATTACATAATATAAAGTATTAAAAATATGTTAGGTCGGGCTCGAGCCTTGAATGTTTAAACCCGAGCCTAATCTGTACTTTAAACGGACCTAATTTTTTTACCTAAATCCTCTTTTTAACTTTCGGACGGATAACCAGTATATGAGCAGATATATATAATTGGATTAGCATTTGAATATTTTATTTAATATCATAAGTCGAAAAAAAGGGGTCAGCATTTTAATCCAACACTGTTTTCTTTATCAAACTACTTATAAATTGTCAAACCCATTATTAATTTAGAACATTATGCTGCTTGAAACCCGTAATCACTACAAAATTATGCTAAATTGAAACTGTAGAGACTAAATCATAAACGGAAGCATCAAACTTAAAAATTAACCAGTTATAATATTGATATTTTATTTAGGGAAGGTAATATTGGAGGCAGCCATACTAACAGCAACAGTGGTAGTGGGTCTGACTCTGTACACCTTCTGGGCTGCAAAGAGAGGCCACGATTTCAGCTTCCTTGGCCCCTTTTTGTTTGGGGCTCTCCTTGTTTGTATTGTTTTTGCTTTGATCCAGGCATGGTTATTTCCAATTTCCCATTTTCCTTTTTCTTTTTGATCCATTACTGAAACATTTTTGTTTGGTTTTGGGTTTGGGAGCAGATATTCTTCCCACTGGGTAGAATAGCAGTGATGATGTATGGTGGGTTTGCAGCCATCATATTCTGCGGATATATAGTATACGACACCGACAACTTGATCAAACGCCACTCTTACGATGAATACATTTGGGCTGCTGTCTCTCTCTATCTCGACATTATTAATCTCTTCCTCTCCCTCCTTACTCTTTTGAGAGCTGCTGATGGTTAATCCCACTTGCTGGGTTTTTTTCTTCTTTTACTGTTAATTAAAATTTGTTGGTGGCTGAATTAGGTCAAGGCTGAAAACGCAGTCAAAATCTGTGTTTTCTTTCACACTGGTATCATATTGTATGGTAGTTGAATTGGATTGTAAAGATTTTGTTTTGCTTGCATAATATATTTCTCTCCATCTAAAACTAATCCCAGGACACCAGTCCAATTTATATGTGTATATTGAAGGATTGTTTTGATGAAGGGATATGTTAACGAATTCCTTTTAAAGGCTTTAGACGGTCCAAAATGTCACGGAAAATTAAATGAGTCAGAGAAATTTGATTGCACCAATCAATCGACTACTACTAGTTTATATATTAAGCACCTAGAAGCTAGAAGCTAACAAATGAGCCAGCGAAATTAGTTCAAACTCTTTCCGCCACTGCCGCCGCCATGATTCCAAGTAGTTGAGCATTGTCTCTTTCGATTAGTTTCAGCAGCAATAGACAGCAGCCTCGACACACCTCGAGTCCACATATCGTGTTCCCTTTGACTCCTGCACTCGAACTCAACAAGTCCTCTCGTTTCGGTCTTCAATCCAAAGTAACGACGCTGCTCTCCACCCTCCAACATATGCCTCCCTGGCCATGCTGCCATGTCCTTACACACCTCCAATACCACATCTGCAAATCCCCACAAACAACACTTTTACTTACCCTAACCCCAATCCACAGTTTTTATCTTTCAATATTTACCATTATTACATTAAAACTTACTCTTTTTCTTTTTGGTGAATGTCCCTGCTACATGCTTGCTTGTCATCTTCAATATCACCTGTCCTGTCCTATTCATATAAACAGACACAACTTTCCAGTGAAGGTCACCTGCATATGGATACACACACAGACAGACATGATTACTTGTAATCTATATTGTAGAAAACGCATAACCCATATTGTAAAAATGAACTAACCTTTGCGAGTTCTTTTGAGAAGTTCAGTACCCTTGGCAAGAAGCTCATGGTTACAGACAGCACCAGGGGGAAGCTCGCCGCTATAGTTGCGGTTTAAATGCCCATTATTTACTTTACCGTACAATCCATTGCTTATCCCTTTCTCTGATGGTAGTACGGCTGCGATGTTCAGTACTTCCTTCAGTGCTCTTGCCTTTAATGTCGCTGCCCCACGTAATGCTGCCAATAAACAAAATAATTTTTTTTTAATTTTCTAATACTAATGTTAAGCTTAATAAGCTGCAATAATCTTTAGATTGTTTACCAGTAGCGGCAGCGGCGGTGAGAGTGAGAATATCATCGTGGGAACGAACATTAACGGCGGAGCTGACAACCGAAGCAAGGTGATCGCGTTCAGCTCCCATAGCTTCGGCGGCCTCCACGCATTGCGCCGCTACTAATGTTGCTGCTGATGCGACGGCCATGTCGGTCTTTGCCGACTGTTCGTTTTTTCCCGGCGTGGTGGAAGAAGAAGAAGAAGTTGCGGTGGCAGCTGCAATGGCCGCTATGGCGGAGGCAACTGCAGCGACTGAGATAGCAGCGTGGAGCTGTGCATTGTGAGCTCGGGTTTCTTCTTTCCTTTTCTCTTTCCTATCCTTTAACCATCTCCCAACTGTCTTTGCCCCGCTTGGGGTATTAACTCCATTACCAGCGCCGGCTCGACCTCCATTGAATAAAGGTTGAATGGAGTTGTGGGTACGGAGATACTGCACCAATAATGGTAATTACAAGCCCAAAATTAAAACTTCTATCAGTATCTTAGTAAAAATAAATAAGGGATATTTACCATCGAATCAAACTAATGAGTAATGGCTTAAAACCATGAATTTGAGTGGAGAGTTTACTATTAATCGAAAACCTAAGATAATTAACTCAAATGGAAGCATCTTAAACATCGGCTTTTTATAGAATACAGCACTAAGCGCAAATTTGGGCTTTAAAAACCATTTGGGACTAAAGCTTAGCTCATCCATACCAATCACATTGTTTAATTCCATACAAATAATCTGATTTTAGTGCCTGAAAACAGGCAGCTTTAGCTGTTATAAGACAAAAATGTAAAACCTTAGCAGATTCTTAAGGAAACTAATAAAAGCCATTTTATTTTGACCAAAACAATAAAGGGTTTTTCTTGGAAGAAGACAAAAGTTCCCGCCGCTTAAATTTTAATTTTAATCCTTCTATTACTACTTATATTTTAATTTAATAATTCTTACTATTATCCATAATTCAACCCCTTAAATGGAAGAAAAGTATGCTCTGAAACGCACACATATCAATGTTTTCCTTAATTTAATTTTTATTTTTTTAATAATCTAATTAATTAATCCAAATAATTAACATCCATTAAACTACTAACATGATTCTTTCTTAAAAAAATAACTCTTCCTAAGATTATAAACACCTAAACCAAAATTTGGCCGCCTCTATTCAGATTATACTAAAGTAACCCAAAGATTAGTAGGCAGTAAAGAGGGGACAAGTGATGCAGTGGGTTGGAGCAGAAAGCTGAAATATTGTCTTCCTGCCTGTTTTCTCCAATCTATTATTAATGTTCAACCTTTGCTTTATCTGTCTTTCTTTGATGTATTATTTATAAATGAAAGAGTGCGTTACAGTATCAGTTACTAAAATAATATTTATTAAAAAAAGGAGAGGGAAGAAGAATGAGGGAAATTGTACAAGACCTTAACGACGTCGTCGAATTCCTCAGAAGGAGAAACCGGAGGGCTATCACTAATCAAAGGTCCACTGCTGTGAGACAGCCTCCCTGACGTTAATGGCGACACTTCCTACATACATATATACAATACACACCCATTAGTAAAACATGAAACTAAAACTTATGTATGTATGTATGTATTCCATATTACCGATTGTGACATGATGCGTTCAAGGACGAGTTGTGAAGTGGCGGAGGAAGAGAAGGAGAAGTGCAGGTTGGCTGCAGCAGCCTTATCAAGCTCCTCCGTTTCGCCATTGGTATCTTCTGGTATGGAGGCGGTGGTGCAAGAAGAGCTGCTGCCGGACTTGGGAGCTGTACTTGAACTCGAACTACTTGCTGAATGATGATAATGGTGATAATGATGATGAGAAAGAGAAGGTGGAGGTGGGTGAGCAAGGGCTTTGGACACTTCAAGAGCTGAAGCACTCCATGACCTGGAGAGGAACTCCATTGGACCTCTAGGGCTCTCCGGCAGCTGATTTCCAGTGAGGGGAAACTGGGTAATGCGGTCCGGCCGACGACGAGTCCTTGGACTTGCCTCTTCCATGAAAGTGGAACTATGGATGTGAGCTTTGAGTGTGTTGTGTGTGTGTGGAATTTAGTCATAAACTAGAGAAGTCACTAATTACAACAAGCATAATGGTTTAAGTAAGTTAATGAATAAAAAAATTGATTTGTAAAAAGACAAAAACTGTGATTACCCAAATCAATGATTATCATCCTACTGGCCTTCCCCCACTAAGGTAAAATAATGGAAAAGAGGGTAGTCAAATGGTCAAAGCTAAGGAAATTTGGTTCAGCTACGGTCGAGTGCAGGTGGGAATGTAGTGAAATCATCAACTTCAATAAAAGTGATTACTTAATTAAGTAGAGACGGCTGCGGCTAAAACGAAAAAGAAGCCCTACTTGAAAAGAAAAGAATGGGGAGGCATTGATGCATGTGACTGAAAAGCAATGAATCAGACCGAAGAGCGGGGCAAAGGCAAAGCCTACAAACATTTACCAACAGTCATACTGACAAGGGGGGTTTTGAGTTAGGAATGTTGAAGGCCGACAAGGATTGAGATGTCCACAATCACACCACACATCTTTCAACCCAATGCTAAGATGCGCGTGCTTGCTTACGTCATTTTCATCTGCTACCTATAAATTAATTCAAAAAATAAAATAAATTGTAATGGTAATAAAATTAACATTTAAAATTTACTTTTGTCAATTACAATTTATTTTTTTAAATTTAATTTATAATGAAAAGAAGGCAATCAATTGTCTTAGATCAACTTATTCTTACTCGATAAGTACTTAGTTTATCTTCTAGTAATAGTCTCCTGATATAAAAAATCAAAAATTCAATAATGATAAGCTCAACATCATCGCAAGTAAAATATCTAATTAACCAATTAGCCACTATGTTTCCTTCTCTTGGAACATGTTGAAATTTTACTGTTTGGGTATGCCTTTTTGCTTCATTAATCTTTCGAATAAGAGTCATCGAAGGAGTATTCACAGAATTCTTCTTTATCATATCAATGGCAACCTTATAATCACTTTCAATAAGCACCTTACTGTAATTCCTGATACAAGCTATCTCTAGCCCATAAAGAATAGCCCATAGTTCAAAATTAACAACAAAGTCCCTACTAATAAACCTTTTAAATCCTTCCATCCAATTTCCTTAAGAATCTTGTATAACTCAACCAACTGCTGAACTATTTCTATTTCTGCTAGAGGCACCATCCATATTTATTTTAATCCAGCCATATTTGGGAGGTCTTCATTTGGTCTGCACACATCGACTTACTCTTAATGTATCACTATTTATTATTACCTCACTGATACTAATGGCGAAACACTTCGATCTTCTAACAATCTCTTTGAGACTACTAGTAACTTGCTGAAAAATAAACATATTCCTATTTTTTCAAAGCAACCAACAGAAAACAGCAAAGACCTTACCGGGAGCAGCACGCGTATCCTTTAAAATGAAGTCGCCTTTCAAATTTGGATGTCACCCTAACAGACAAATCTAAGCTAAAATAATAATAAACAGTTTGTAGAGATCACCTTTAACCAGACATTAGCAACGACGGGGATAAAAATGCTTACCCCATTAATAGAGAAAAATTATTAACTGAAATGGTATCCCAATCAGATTATTTACCAAAATGAGTCATTTGCAATAGTGACCATAAGTGGTGCCTGACAAGGTGGCAACACCACCCAAATTTTCCCATAATCATCAGGCTATTATTAAGCCATAATTAGGTTAAAAAATCATATTTTATTGGTGGATGGTACCTATACAGCGGCACCATTTTTACCTGTTAAATACGAGTTTGAATCGAGTTGGAAGGGTGAATGAGACATGTTAGGCAGCACCCAAGTGGGGGAGCATTGTTAGGCGGCACCGGACCCTATTTAAACATTGTCTTCTTGAACTATTTAGTAATTAACTGGTAAGAAGAAAGGAGAAAAAAAATTGTAGAATAGGAGAAAACAAAGAAGAACTCGTAAGGTTAGTATAATATTAATTTTTTTTACAGTAGAATCTTGTTTTTCAAAAGATTATTGAGAAATTTAATTATTTTTGTAAATTTAGTATTTAATATGGATAATCGTATGCGTTTATTTCGATGAAGTAATTTTAACAACAACAATTGGTTGTATATTTGAATGTCGACAACAAATAGCAATGAAATTTAATAGAAATGTATCGTTTGTTAATATGAAAGAAAGAATTAATACAAAATTTGTTAGACATTGTGGGAGGATGATCTCAAAACTATTCTACAAATTCTTAATTTCGTCAAATCCTATCAAATCCATTGAGATAAAACTTATTGACAATTAAAAATATAAAGACAATGGTCGCACTTTATTATTAGAATCGGAGTGGCCACACTGAACCGATTTAGTTGTTTGCTGAGTTAGCTGATATGGAGCCAACTGAAGATTTCACACCATTAAGTGAAGAATATGGAGTTCAAGATTCATGTACGAAAGTTCTGAGAGCATCTATTGATAAGCGATCATCTGTACGCAAGTTCGACATCAATCTTAATGCTTCACTTGCGTTTGAGAACCTTAACTCGGGTCTCCGTTTATAGATACATCGGGTGATGATTGAGATCGATGCAAATGGTGAAATTGGATATGATAATAATGCCTCTTCTAATCATGAGGTTAAAGATTTTAGTGATCCTGATCTAGACAAGGTCCTTAATGATATCAACGACGAAGGGCGTGAATAATGATGAAAATGTTTACACGTCTTCAGTTGGGAACCCGAGTCGAGGCATTGTCATATGCAATAATCTTGGGTCTCACATATCGATCGTAGATCTCGATGTGACACATGCATCTGAGTTCCCTAAGCATCCCGATATACTACCTACTCATTGATTGGTCACAGATCCTAAACGTGAGGAGTTGTTCGTGGGACAAAAATTTGTGACTAAGGAAGACTACGTATTTGCCATCAAATGGTATAGCATGAATGTGTTGATTGACTACAAAATCGTCATGTCTAAACTGACATTGTATATTGGGGAGTATTGGACATCAACAGAAGGGTGCAATTGGAAGGTACAAGCTATATTTATCCAGATGTCACAAATGTGGGAGACCTGAAAATTTATTGGGCCTTACACATGCACTTTTGCACGTATGACACAAGATCACCGAAAACCTTATGCGAAATTATCTACAACTGCATCATATCAATGGTGAAAGACATGTCAACCATTCCTGTATCAATATTTATTGCTGAAATGCAAAAACAATTCTAATACCGAGTGTCATACTAGAAAGCACTGATAGCTAAACAGATGTCTATGGAGCAATTGTATGGAGATTGGGATGTGTCGTACAATGAACTACAATGGTGGATAACCATTATGCGGAAGTATGTACTAGGGATTGTCATTGAGTTATAGACATAACCTTATTACAGTCTGAACGACCAACTACAACTGGAAAGAAGAATTTTCCACTGGATGTTCTGGACATTCAATCCATGAGTACAAGTTTTTCCCCGCTACAAGCCACTTGTGCAGGTTGATAGAACTTGGCTATAAGAAAAATATACATAGATCGTATTTATTGTAGTTGCTTAAGATGATAACTGGAAATTACTCTTGATAGCGTTTGCTATTGTGGAGTAGGAGAACATGGAATCATGAGAATTCTTCCTGATGACTTTGCAGAAGTATGTTGTTAAAGAAGACAATATTTGCATCATATTTGATAGATCGAATAGACTAATTGTCGTGATTAGGAGTTCTATTGTTCCATGAAGATCCATTTATTGCATCCGTCACATAGCCAACTTCCACCAAGACTACAAGAATGCAAACTAGCGCAAAAATTAGTGGACATGGGTAAATTTCGATTTTCACAAATTAATTCGAAAAGGTAACGTGTCTTTTTTGGAATACATACACATCGTACGAGCTAGAACAACACCGTGTCAAACAAAAACTGACCAAGCTTGAGGGTGATATGCATGGTTAAACGAATACTCCTTTTTTAGACTGGTTGGGTAACATGGAGTTGTGACAATGGGCTAAAAATTTTGATGACGGGTCTCGATATGGTTATATGACCACTAACATGACAGAGGCGGTTCACTCTATTTTGAATCGAACACGGCATCTTCTAATTTCATCTGTTTTCTCAGCTGCGTTATACAGGCTAGCAACCTTGATGCCAAGAATAAAGCTAAAATAAGTAAACTAGATAGAGACAGGGCACTTGTTTGTCGAAGAGGTCAGGAAGGCAATAGATGTGAACACCTAGAGAGTAAGGTCGATGAATGTGAAAATATATTCTCGACAGTTAGAAACTTTTCGAGTTACGGAGTCCATCAACCATAGACCTGATATCTCACTTAAGTCTTACGGAGTTGATCTCTGAAATAAACGGTGTGACTACGAGAAGTTCTAGACACTTCGTTACCCTTATGCACATGTTGTTGTAGCTTGTGCTTAAGCCTTGATCAATGCTGAATATTTTATTGATGAGGTGTACACTCTGGAATGCACATTGTGTATTTGGGGAAACGAGTTTATCGAATTATATAATTTGTCTACATGGGAAATGCCTCTACCGACTTTCAACCTTGTCCTAAACAAGGGGTTACGTAGGAAGTCGAAAGGTCGCCCACATGTCACTAAAATCCAAGGTAAAATGGACTTGAGGGAGAAAATCGACACCAGACATTGCGGTCTGTGCAAAATAGTTGGTCATAATCGGATTAAATGCTCACATCAAACCTACCATATTGGACAATCATTTCGATCGAGTGGAATATGAATTAATGTACTTCATGTTCAAATGTATGGGAAATGTTGTTATCAATTGAAGTAATATTTCACTGTACTTAGAATTTGTGTATACTTTTAGTTTCATTAAAATTTATTTGATTATGATAGAATTTTGATATTGCCTAAACATGTTCAACTATAAAATAAAAAGATTGCACTTTGGTGAATATTACATTAAAATACAGAGATATTATCTAAGCTGTATATTATACAAACTTGAAAATTTGAATTAAAATTACAAAATACATGCAATAAAGATAATGTTACACATGCTAAAATTAATGGTTCAACGTAGGGGTGTGTAAATTTCGGTTAAAACCGAATTAACTGATCAAACTGATCTAATTCGATTAATCAATCGGTTAATCGATCTAATTAAATTGGAAGTCGATTAATATTTTTTTGGAAGCTCGGTTATCAGTTAATTCGATTCAAAATCGGTTAATTAACTGAACTTAATAAATAATATCATATATTATAAGTATTAGCCCAATGCCCACCAAGACCCAAGCCCCAACCACCGGCCTACCCCCAACACTTCTAAGTCCTACCCAATATAAACTCAATCCAATGTATATAAACCCAACCCAATCCTAAAAACTAAAAATAATTTAATAATTTAATAAATAAAAATAAAATTCCTAAAACAAGATCTAAAAATCATGCACAAAATTCCCTAATCCTCAAAATTCAAAATCCCTAATTTAAAATCTCCCAAAATCTTTACTGCCAGTGCCAGTCACCTCTGTGAACCATCCGACGTCCACCAGGTAACCATCATCGTTTGACGTTCGCCTGCCATCAACCATCGCAATGATGCTCCTTCGATTTGGACTTCACTCACCACTATCGATACTTACCTTAGATTTTTCAGGTGTTTTTTGTCAAAGATCTTTTCTTTGAGGCGTCCGACACTCACCGTTGAAAATAAATAATTTGGTACTAATCAAAGATTAATATTTATTTTAGACCATATTTATTTGAATTTTTAGATTGAAGAGGTGAACTGTCAAAGGAGCCAACTGATTCTCAAACACAAGGTAAGGATTTCAAAATCTTGGCGTTATTTTCACGCAGAAATCAATGTTATAATGTGGTTTGGTGTCTTTTGTACTTAAGAAGTTTGTTTAGTAGAGTTTACAACTTGTTTAACAGGTTAAGATTTGAACTTCCAATCAAAAGAAAAACAAACAAATCATTTGTCCCAATCACTTTTTAACTTGTCACAATCATAGTTAAAAAGTTTGTACAATGAAGTCTGATCTTCTTGGGAAAACCCCATTTCCATTAAACTTTTTAATAGCATGTAAATAGGACCCAAATTTTCTCACCAATATTAGCCTTTTCTGCATTTACCAGTGAATTGCTTCCTGCAATGTCACTAGAACTTCATAGGGAAGCCATGATTTATTATAAGCTCAATATATAATGCATGCATATACCATTGTTTAGTTTCAATATAAAAAAAGTCACTTGACCAATTTAAAGCAACGCGAAAGCCAGGTAAGTTCTGTAAGAAAAAACCCATGTAAGTAAAGAAAAGGGAAAAAAAAGTAACAACTTACACTTTGCTTCTTTGAAGAATTTTACAATCTCGGATTTAGAATTGAAAACCTCACAATCTAATACTAACATTTTTATTTGTTTGTTTGGCATTCCTTATAATACTAGATACGCAAGTAAATTTTGTATTTTAAACTGCTACATATCATATGTAGTCCAATTCAATGAAATTTCTTTTGATGGTATTGTTAATTGGACTTGAATTACTACACCAAAATAAAGAAAAATAAATTTTAAATGTGTCAATAGTGTAGGGACTGAGAGCATAATTATACAATGTAATTTACTTTCAAGCAGTAGTAAATAAAAAGAAAAGGTATAGTTCATTAAATGTAGATAAAACACACTGAATAGAATAATAAAATTAAAAACATTGTTTATTCACAAAAATCGAATAAAGCAACAAAACCATGGAAAACAAATTATAAGTTTTAGATTAAAAGTTCATATATTGGGAATCAAAACCAAATTTTGTTCCATTGATGATCTTATTTACTAAGGCTTTGTTACTAGGACTCGGGTGGTAAAAAATCCATGGTTGTTCACCATTAAATGGATATAAATATGTATACATTTTAATCCATTTATATATTGTATATAAGTATATTTTAATCTATTGTATTTTTTTTTCTTGCAGAATATCCACTGAACTAACATATATGTTGAGGATAATGTTACACCTCCTAGTTCGACAGATTCTGGAAAATCAGTAGGTAAAGCTTCAAGCCAAACAAAGGGGACTACTGGAAAAAGAAAAGTCATTCCTCAAAGGTTAAAAGTTTGGTCTCACTTCACTAAAATTATTAATAGTGAGGGTGCAAGTAAGGCTAAATGTAATTATTATGAAAATGAATTTTGTTGTAATGGGAAAAAAATGGTACGAGGTTATTGAAATATTGTCGAAACCATTTTATTGAAAAAAAAATTTTAGGTTGTCGACTTTAAAAAATGAAAATTGGGAGTCGCCACCAATCTTTTATTAAGGTGTGATTGGGTCACCTAAAATACGATTTTGGTCTACGAATTTTAGAAAATCGGGTTCGGGAGTCGGTTACGTACGAGGAAGGGTTAGCATCCTCGTACGCCCAAATTTGGTACCTAATTAATTAATTATTATCTTAAGGTCGAAAATTTTAAAAATATAATCTTTAAAAAACTTAAAACGTTACGTATTAAGACACTTCTCAATTCAGAGAAGCAAATATGCCACACCCAATGCGTTAGGGCACAACATTCTAATTTCCTCCAAAATGAATTAGGCCAGAATACTCGTATAATGAAAATAATTAAAAGAATATCCATTTATCCAAGATTTAAGAAATCGCGGCCCAATACGTTAGGGCACAATTCCTTTAAAATCCCAAACTCGGAATATTTCCTTTATTGTTTTTTAAGAAATCTTCATTTCGAGAAATCAATGCGTCACATCCAATACGTTAGGACACAACGTGTTGAATTCTCAATAATGAGCTTTTATTTTTTTTGATTGAAGAGAAATGCTCGATTGTTAGATTTAACGAAGAAAATCGGAACCCAATACGTTAGGGCTCAATTTCCTTGAAAATCCTAAATACGAACATTATCTCAATTTAAAAAAAATTTCTATCTTTAAATTTGAGTAAAAAATGATGTAACGTTATTTTATACATACAAATGCTATAATAATAATAACAACAATAATAAATACATCAACAACATAAAAATAATATAAGCAAATGAATAAACGAAATAAAAAAAAGTAATCCATGACATGCAAAATATTAAATGTAAACACAATTATACAATGGATGGGAAAGCAAACAAATAAATAAAGATCAAAAGACGTATACATGGAAATTATGAAGGTTAAAAATATACATATAATTTACAAATTAAATTTTGGGTTATAGAATTTATATATAAATACAATACATAATATACTTATGAAAATAAAGAAAAAAATATAATTATGCATACATATATAAAATAATAAAAATAAGTATATTTTAAAAAAGGAAAAAAAAGGGTGAGTATTTAATCACTTAAAAAATGTAAATATATACATATAAATATGAAAATATTCATTGAAAAATATAGGAAAATATTCGTTTAAAAATATATATATATGTGTACATATAAAAGGAATATATATAGATAAAAAAATTAGAATAAAAATAATAATTACACTATTAATTAATAAAATAAATAAAAAGAACATAAAAAAAACTAAACTGAATTGCAATTTAAAAATCTGGGGTAAATCCGCAAATAAATAAAAGTAAAAGGACTAATTTGAACGCGCGAATTACATAGAGGGGCTCGATCAAATTGAAATTTAAAATAAATTAAAGACCGAATTTAAAAAAAAAATAAAACAAACCTAATTAGAAATATATTAAAAGGCGGAGGGGCCAAAACGCAATTTACCCCTCCATATAAAACACGCGGATCCTAAAGCTGGGTCGGGTCGGATCCGGGTCAACCCTGGCCTTAAACGGCACCGTTTTAATTGGCTATTTAAGCCAAAATCAATTCACAAAATCTCATTTTTTCATTCTTTACAAAAAAAAAACTTAAAAAAATCTCTCAAACTCTCCTTTCTCTTCCGGGCACCGGCCCCCCAGTCCGACCGTCGACAGGTCATCGGCCACCGCGCCGGCCGTTGATCTCTGGTGCCGGCACCGCCGTATGCGGTGACTAAAAAAGAAGAAAACTTTAGATCCGGCTTCTTCGTAACCCAAATCCGGCCCCAAAACTCTTAAAATACTGTTTGAAGGCCCCAAATCTTGCGAAAACCCTTCGATTTTTGGCCGTTCACGGCGGTTCTGGGCACCACTCAGGTCGTTTCTTCCCTTTTATTTGTTTTTTTTGTTTTATTTGTATGTAGAACAAACAATAAAAAAATAACAAATAGAAAAAAATTGCAAATATCAACCTTTTGATCGATTTGCTCTCTGTTGAACTCTTGGTTTGAAAATAATCTCTTTTTTATTGATTTCAGATTTGGGGATCTCTATTACAGTGTATTGATGGCTTTTTTATAGCCAAAATAACAATATCATAAACAAATCAAATCTGTTTTCTTTGATTCACAATCTTTTTTTTTCTTTCCATGTACTGCTATTTCCTTTTCTTGATGCGCAGATACAAAGATTGGAGGAGCGCATACGCGCCATTTGCGGCGGCGTGCGAGGGTGAGATTGCTGCGGCGGCTACTAGGGTTTTTGCTATACCCTTTGTGTTTTTGGGCTAGCAGATTAGGGTTAGCAACTTGGGCCTTATAGGGTCGAATTATTTGGGCTATGTAAATGTTTTTTTAGCCAGGCCAAAATTGGCCTATTACAAATATCATATCAGTTCATGTAAAAAAAAAATCCTAGTAATGTTGTTGACACTAGCCAAGGGCAAGTAGTTTTACCTAATAGAGGAGTTGAAGGGGGGAAGGGCATCTTTCAACTTGGAGATTTGATCAAGAAGCATGTAAGAAAGGGTTAGCACAAATGATTGTGATTGATGAATTACCTTTCAAGTTTGTTGAAAGTGAAGGTTTTAAGAAATTTATGTTTGTGGGAAGTCCTAGATTTCATATTCCATCATGAACTACTATGACTAGAGATGTTTATCAATTGTATTTAGATGAAAGGGCCAAGATAAAACAACTTTTGAAAAGTTCTTGTTCTAAAGTTTGTTTAACTATTGACACATGAAATTCTTTGTAAAGAGTTAATTATTTGTGTATCACTGTTTACTTTATTGATAATGATTTGAAATTGAATAAAAAGATTTTAAACTTTTGTTTAGTTTCTAGTCATAAGGGTGAGTCCATTAGGATGATGATTGAGAAATGCTTGTTGAATTGGGGGATTCATAAGTTATTTACTGTCATTATTGATAATACAAGTTCAAATAATGTTGCTATTGGTTATTTGAGAAAGAAATTTAGCTCTCGAGGAGGTTTAATTCAAAATGGTAAATATCTTCACATAAGATGCATGACACACATTGCGAATTTAATTCTTGTTAAATGATTAAAGAAAATGAATAAATCGATTGAACATTTAGAGGTGCTGTTAGATATTTGAGATAATCTCCAGCTAGATTACAAAAGTTGAATGAGTGTGTTGTAGTGGAAAATATAAAGTGCAAGAAGATGTGTCTTGATGTTTGTACTAGGTGGAACTCAACTTACTTAATGTTAGACACTGCTCAGAACTTTGAGAGAGCTTTTAAGAGATTTGAGGCGCAAGATACAAACTTTAGGGTTGAACTTGAAAGGAGAGAGAGTTAACCTAGTGCAGATGGTTAGGCTAGCATTAGAAACGTAAGGATTTCATGGAACACTTTTATGAAGTCACTTTGCGTATATCTGGCACTTCATATGTCACATCCAATAATTTTTTTGATGAGCTTTCTGAAATTGATTTTCTTTTACAATATGCTTAGTCAAATATTGATGTTGATTTTAGTGTTATGGCCATGAAGATGAATGACAAGTATGATAAGCATTGGGGTGATATTGATAAGATGAATTTGCTTATATTTGTTGCTTGTGTTTTAGATCCTAGACAAAAATTGAAGTATTTTGAATTTGCACGTAGTGAAATGTCTAAAGTTGAAAAAGCTTGTGAAATGATGCAAGAGTTGAAAGAAGCTTTGTATGAATTGTTTGATGAGTATAAGCCTCCACTTCATAGTACTTGTAGCCAATCGAGTGAGGCAGCACATGTTTCTCTTGGTGAACCACAACAAAAAATGAAAAGGTGTATACAAACTTTGTATTAAAGTGTAAGTTGGAAAATGGTGGTGAGGACAAAACATCTGAATTGGATAAATATCTGGCTGAGGCTAATGAGAATTTTGTTGAAGATTTTGATATTTTATTGTGGTGGAAAGTGAATAGCCCTAGATTTCTCACTCTTTCAAAGGTGGCCAAAGATGTATTAGCTATACCAGTTTATACAGTTGATTCAAAGTCTACATTTAGCACTAGGGGGCATGTACTTGATCAATTTAGGAGTTCTTTAACTCCTAAAATTATACAAGCTGTTGTGTGTACTCAAGATTGGATTCGAAAATCATCATCATAAGAAGACATCAAAAAGATTGAAGAACAAATCCAAGAGCTTGACAAGATTGAAAATAGTATATTTATTTTTAATTTAATAGTTTCAATTTTTTTTATCTCATCACTCCTATATTAACTTATTTAATCAATTCAATGTTTAGACTTTTCTTGTAATGCATCAGAGCCTATCCTAAATTCATGAGCTTTCGTGAGTTGAAGGGTATGTTTACTGTCTTATTCTTGTTAACTTACAATCTATTCCTTTGTTTATATTATTTGATTTTTTTAAATGCATATATTTCTATTATGTACTCATTTTTTGCACATATTTTTTGTAGGTATAATGGAAATGGAAATCTTTTAAAGAGAAGAAATAGATGCAAATGGAGAATATTAAATACTTACATTTTAATCATGTGTTAATTTCAAGACTTATGTAGTAGTATTTTTAATTATGTAGTCTTTAATCTTTAATTAATCTTTTGGCACTCGACCTAGGGCCACAAATCAAGATCAAAATCCATCTGAGGTATCCGCTCCATCTGGGTGTTCCACAATGCAAGATATTGTTGATGCTCTAATACCCAATTCTTTGATTCTTTTTTCCTTTTTGTTAATTCCATTGACATTGTCAAAATTCTGGAATATCTGAAACATCTTGTTTGCACCCGAACTGTTATAGAACTCGATCTCTGTTGTACCACTCTACTGTTGAGAAATTCAACAAGGGTGCGTTAATACATCACAAGTGTGAGTGGAAATAACATAAATAACAATTGTAATGTCTGGGACGAAATATGGCATCCAGACGAACTGCACATATATAAAATAATTACATGACATAAATATTAGGAAAAATTACCCCCTCTCCGGCGTGTGTCTCAATCATCTGTTGGTAAATCACAAGCGCATAGGACCTCCCGATACCTAGACAAATCTACCAGCTACAATAAAATTAAACTTGTTAGAACAAATTTTCATAGAACAACAAAATTCTTAATGTAATCCTACAATTTTATTACCTATTTACAAGTGGGAAGACATATGTTCGGTGACTAACCGATGCCAAAAATGGCATCCTATACAACACCCAAACTACAACAAAAATGCCTTGTGTTGCGTGCTTTGTCGCCCGAAAAACCTCACGATACAACGTTGCTAGTACTGTTGAGCCCCAACTATACGAACAAGTGAGCGTCAAATCAAATAACCGGGGCAAGTATATCAAGTGGACTTTATTGTTATTTGCATCCAGCATGAGTACACCTTCTATCAGATGCATGATATATGCTTGAGCAGTACACATCATCTCCCGCTCAGTGGCACTACTCGGTAAAGTTTCGAAATCTACCTTTAACCATGAAAATTTCAAACTCGTAAATTTATCTCCAACATCACTAGGTGAGTGTCCTCGTAAAGGATAGCAAAGCATCACCGGATCAACCAAATGAACCAACTACCATCGATTGGGAGCCCGAGTTGTAGTGCAACATCTTTTAGAGTGATGGTGCACTCCCCATACGGCAAATGAAATATGTGGATCTCCAGACACTACCGCTCAACCAAAGCAGAAAAATGTCACTGATCCGAATCTGTATGCCTCCAAGTATGGCATAATACGTTTATCCAGCCGATAGTGCAGACCATTGACATGAACCCTCAATACGGGGTACTCACCCTAATTATATTAAAGTATTGCATTATTAAATAAAAAATGACGTGCAACTTTATAAGGGGACCCGTGAATAATAAATAATAATTTTTTTACCGACTCATTAATCATATTTGTTGTGTGGTCGTCTTCTCTAATAAAAAAACTCATTTAGATCTCTGCAGTTTAAAAAAATCATCGACTAAATAAATAGATAATATACAAACAACGAAAATACATTTTCTACCGTTTTTAATTCATTTGGAGCATTAATAATATTTTTACCTAATAACTACGTAATTTTAGATACACAAACTCTAATGTAAGTCGGTCATTTATTTTTTAGAAATCATCCTAATATTTAACCCTAATGTAAGTTTCTCAACCATCTCATTAAACTGTTGCCTTTTTTTTAATTTTTTTATCCCAATAATAAAATTTTATACAAAAACTATATATGTATCCGCATGTAGATGTACATAACAAATATTTAACGTATACAGATTGTAAAGATTTGTAAAACCAATTGAGTTCAATTAATTAGTATTCAATCAATTTAACATAACATGTATAAATTCATTCTATATACATAGTGAATCTTAATAAGGTGTACATAAAAAAATTAATTTTCTTATAAAACCGCATCAATCATTTAATTTTCTTATAAAAAATTAAATGTATTCTGATAATTTCTCTACTTGAAGACAATGAATTTAGTGTATAGTTGGGCTTTTTTACCACAATAATCCAAAAAAATAATTAAATACCAAAATGGGTCAACCTACAAATTTGTAGCAAATGTCCCATTTTGGTAATTAATATTGTAGCAAACAACCCATTTCGGTAGTTAATATCATAGCAAACAACCCATTTTGATAATTAATATTGTAGCAAACAACCCATTTCGGTGACTAATTTGTAGGGTGACCCATTTTGTTATTTAATTTTTTTAAATTATTGAGGTAAAAAAGTAAATTAAATGTACAAAAAACATGCCAACTACTTTAAAATATAACCTCTAACCTCAACTCAAGAGCTACATCCAACTAATAAATAACACAGGACAAATAATAAAGATTATAAACCCAATTAAATTCCTGCTTCTAAAACGACAAAATCAAACAAATAATAATAATTACAAAATAAAATTACCTTTAAACAAATTTGTTGATGCATCCTATCCTCCCAAAACAAATAAATAATAATTACAAAATTACCTTTCAAAACAACCCCACGTCATCTTTTTCCTTTCAAAACCCTAAAACCATTTTCTATTCTCTTCTTCCTAAATTGTTACTTTCTTTTTTTGTTATAGCTCCACCCTCTATTCTCTTCTCTCTTCTTTCTCCCTGAAATGCTACTTTTTTTTTGTGAAAGCAAGGGCTCAAGCTGTCAGAAAAAATAGAATCACGTGACTATTAGGTCATGTTCACCGTAGGTGTCGCTTGACAGGTTGCCTCCATCTAGTCGGTGCCGCTCGACAACCCTCCTCCAGCCCTCTGGTGCTGTCTAACACCTCTCCTCCAACCGTTAAAAATAAATTTTCTAAAGACCTGTATAAGCATACTGGTGCTGCCGTATAGATACCCTCCACTAATAAAATATGATTTTTTTTAACCCAATTATGATCTAATCATGGCATGATGTTTATAGGAAAATTTGGGTGGTACCGCCACCTTATGAGGCACCACCCATGGTCACTGGTGCAAACGGTTCATTTTGATAAATAATTTTATTAAAATACCATTTTAGCTAGTAATTTTTTTATATTATTGGAATAAAAAAAACAGATAAAAACTTTAAAAATATAAGCTGTGTTAAATAATAAATAATACTCTTTTAGACAATAAATTTTAACTCCATTCTAATTTATATTTCTTTAATAATACAATAATTTAATAAATCGTTGTAGGGACGTCTAAGTACATTTACTTACAAAACACACACACATAACATATATAATTCCACCTTTTTTTCATTTAATTTTGGGCCAACAGCTTTCCCTTTTTTTGTGTTTCTTTTGTTGGCACAAAAAGAAAACCAATATTTATAGGCTTTTATAATTTTGTAATAATTGAACAATTTATTTTAAGGAACTTGATGTTTGTTTTGTGTTGAAGAGAAAATTACAGTGAAACATGTGGCCAACCTATAATTACTTAATTATTTATAAAAGGATCTCAACATTTAAACAAATAAACTTTGCTTTTCTGAATAAAAGCATTTGTATTTTGATTATTAAAGTAACAAATGGGATTTGGACAATCTTTATCCTTTATGCCTTGGGAAAATTCAATAAATAAATAAAAGTTGAGGAAAAAGAATGAGATTGCAAGGAGTAAACATGGTTTCAATCTCCCTTCCCATATTTCCAAAAGAGGGTGCCCTTTCCTTACTTCATGAATTTGATTTCACCACGAAATACCTGCTTTGGGAAAAAGGTTCGATTTCCCAGAAAACAAAGCAAAATCAGGGTTTTGATTTTTACACTTAAATTTAGAAACCCCCTTCTTTAATTGAATTACAAAAAGGGAGGATCACTCGCACTGCTTTAATCAAACTTCTTTCTCTTTACTCTTTAAGCAATGCAAGATCTGTGTCAAGTACTTACTACTTTAGCATTTTAATGGAATCTTTAGTCTAACCTAGACCTCATCACCTAAATATTTAGGTCTGCTTTTTAGGCTCAAATCGAGCTCGAATGTATTAATTTTTTTAGATTACTTTTTAGTTTTTATATAAAAATATTTTTTTTTAAAATAATATACTTAAATAATATTAAGATAATTGTAACTTAACAAACAAATATATTTAAAATAGTAACATAATTAACAATAAAATAAAAATTGTATAGTATCGAAACAATAGTAACAATATATTAACAAGATGACAACAAAACAACAGTAAAAAAAAGTTTAAGTTGATTTGAGCCCAACCAAAAAAATCAACTCAAGGCTCAACCCATTTAAAAAACCAATCTTTTTTTTTTGTCCAAACTCATTTTGCAGAATTATATTTTTATCTAAATGGATGACCCGTCCATAAGTAGAATCATCTAACCTCAAACTCAACTTTGCCGTCCCCCATTCCTTTTTCTTCTTTCCACGTGTTTTCTCAATCTTTTGACACCTAATAATCGAATTTTCAGTTTTTATTAAGAAAAGATAGGGTTAATGGAAATATAAGCGAAGTCAAGGATTACTCACATAACTGAATCAAATATTCATATGCTTGTTACGAGTTTTTTAAAATAATTGGAAAATAGATCCAAGTTATAAAATTGCATTTTATACGTAGACACTTATAAAACAACTTATTATATGATAAACTTGTAACAGAAGGGAAAAACTACCCAAGCATATTAGCTAAGGAAGATATAAGCCAAAATAGCCATTTACTATTTACGACTTATGATTGCATTTCACCACAAACCCACACAATGGGAGGCAAAAGCCAATGTGCATGAGCAGTAAGGTTCTGTGGTACCTAGACCCCATAACCACTTCACGACAATCATGGCAGAGAAAGGACCGTCATTGCCACAATCTTATCAAGTATATACCTTACTCTGCCAAATTGACCCACCAAAGATAATAAGAATGAGCCAATCCCATGTACTCTTGTCCTCTCAAGTCAAGAGTCAACCTTCAAGTAAGAGTCCAACACCCCATAGCTCACTTCCTTGTAGGTCCAGACCAAGCACAATGGCCCAAACACCTTGCATCAAAACGCCCCAATCTGTTCTTCAATGTTTCAAAAGCAGAGAGAAACAGACATCAAATACTATATGCGGCTAGCATTTCTGCTTGAGATGCTAAAACTTGCCCCCACTACAGATGACAGCAACCATTACAGATTTTGAATTCCATTCCTTCTCTGCTGGACAATCAATGTTTTCCCTGTACCTGCAAATCTTGCTGAACCCCACTCAATCCTATGTTACTAATACACCTAAAGTTCTGCTTAATTTTCAAAAGGGTCTCGTATTTTTATCCAAACCATTTCAAATATCAAATAAATTAACTGGTCTTGGATTCAATTTATACATTTTTTTATCTCCGGGTGACCAAGGGTCTGATTATACACTGCAAACAATTCCAGAAAATTTTCAATCTCTTTCCAACAGAAATTGCATATTTCAAACACAACCACACTTATGGAGGGGGTTAATGAAAAGACACAAATCCACATCACGAATTACCCAAGCTGGAGTTAGAAGGGCTGCTTGAGTTCATATCAAATTAGTAATTTTAGCTTAGGCTTGGGTCTCCTTGAAGCTCTTAGCCAACCAGATGGCAGTTTCCCTAGGAGAAACTTTCTCAGTTCCGAATGGTTTCAAAAGCACCCCAAGCTCGTCATACCTTTGATGTTGTAAGAGTCTCGCACTGAACTCAAGCAACCCTTCTAATGCCTCTGCTCGCTGCCGGTACGACGAGGTGTCGAACCGCCGCTGTCGTGAATCAGAAGATGAATGAGTGGATGCAGCAGCATGATCATGTTCTGAGCCTTCACCATCATCTCGTCCAACTCCTAGACTTTGGTCACTGCAATTGGATGTTGTGATAACTTTGTCCAGAGTCTGAACTGTGCAGTTGTCCTTTGTTATAGAATGGTTGGCACTGTTGATTGAAGAAGAAGAGCACTTCGCGGATGTTGATGAGGTTCCACGAACGCAAAAAAGGGGACCATCAGAAGGAGCTAAAGGGAACTCTGCTATTTTGTCAATTCGTGGGGTATTAACAGAAACATCAGGGGAGTTAATGCTGCGAAGCAAACCGACATCGACATTGGCTCTATAGGGGGTCACCAAGGCTGCAGTCCTTGTTAGCAATGGAAGAGATTCTCGGCGCGATGAGTAGGAAGATTTCCTTACTGGTGTTTTTGATATTGGAACCTGCACATTTACCAGTATAAGTAAAATGCATCCATAATTCATCTTACAAA
Organism: Gossypium hirsutum; assembly: GCF_007990345.1. Lineage (NCBI taxonomy): Eukaryota > Viridiplantae > Streptophyta > Magnoliopsida > Malvales > Malvaceae > Gossypium > Gossypium hirsutum. The sequence continues at coordinate 9,667,708 of NC_053444.1, forward strand.
ATTAACCCACCATCGAAAGATTACTGTTCTCAGTTTAACAAAATTATTTCATTTCCAAGAAAACTGCCAACAATTTCCACTTTAGATTTAGTTTTAGTCTCCACAGAAATTACTGAATTCTCATTTTCAAATACACCAACTAATTTTTAAGCACACCAACACCAAAAATCCTACTAGATAAGAAAAGAACATGATGTCGTCCAAGAATTAATCACAAATTTTACATCAAGGAAAAGATGAAACAAATGCATGACTGCAGGGGATGAAATGTGAAAGACCAAAAGCAGAAGACAGCTATCATCTAGGAGGCTAGACTCGGTCAACACTGTGAATCCTACTAGATAAGAAAATGAAAATGTGCATGCTTTTGCACTAGTGTTGCTAGGCAAACATCTCAGGAAGAACGAAAAAACAACTAAGTACGAAGGTCCCATTCTCAATCCCTTCGAAATTTGAAAGATAGAGAACTTAAGAGATGTCATTTCCAAGTCATCCCCAATCCACGAAGAAATGAAGACTAATTTCTCTATTTAACACAGATATAAAGAAATATGTAACTTACCAAATCATGTTTTTGACCAGTCTGGGATTTTTTAGAAGGTATTGTACGCTTCCTTGGAGTGACAGATACTGCAGGCGTCACTCTTGGGGTCTTAACAGCAGTGGGAAACTTTGTGGCTGCTGACTCGTCAACAGTAGCAATCTCTTCATTGTCAAAGCCAACAGAAAACTCTGTGAACTTCTCAAACAAATAACTTGGAATTTCTTGCTCTCTTTGAATATAACTTAAGGAGTCTTGTTCAGTTTCAGATACACTGGGGTTCAAAGCCCTATCATTGCTGAATGATCGCCTTCTGCCTATGACATCTTGCTCAACAAATCTAGTTTTCTTTACAAAATTTAAATCAGACCACCGAGTGGGTATATTGTTGCACCGTGGGCTATTTAATTTCAGATGAACTTTGAGAACATATGGCTGAAGATGTGGATGAGAGAGCAACTCTGAAGCCTGGGTGCATTTCCATTTATTTAGGTATTTAATTTATAAAATAGAAGGATATAAGTTTGGCAAAACCATACTTCAACCAGAAAGCTAATGGAGCAAAAAAAATGTGTGATATATACAAAATACATATTGAATTTTGAGCTCTTTTACATCTCAACCTTGAGGCCACTAGTTCAAAGTTCAAGAGAATACTAAATCTCTTTAAAAGAAATGTTGATTCAAGCAAGAGTTCTAAAATTTCTTTACATGCTAATCTACAAGGGAAGGTGTGATATCACTAACGTCTTGAAAACCTATCTGTCAGCCTGATCTCAGTTGTTGATAACTTGACCTACTACTGAAAGTAAAGTACTATTATACGAGTAAAGAAGTCCAACTACTACTTTTTTCCTAGTAAATGTTATTCCTATTGAGGATATCCCCTCATACTTGTGTCTGTAAAAACTGTAAAAGATGAAATGAGAAGGGGAAAGAAACATACACTTGGTCTAAGTTCGGGATTCTTTCGTAGCATGCTTTTTATAAGTCCTCGACTGAAGCAAGAGAAAAAAAAATTAGACAGGTAAGCAAATCTTATTGATTGAGACAAGAGTGCAACAATATAAATAACCACAACGATAAAAAGAAATTATTTTAAAAAGTCAAATGGTATTGAGAACAAGTCATTTATATACATATAGAGGATAGTAGACTCACAATGCACTGGTGTACATGGTTGGTAAAGGAGCCACTATAGACCTATTTATTTTGTTAATCAGAGCCCGCATATCCTGATAAGAAGATGCAAACAGAAGGTAGCCATTAGGGTTAACCAAATCCAAAAGGATGGATGACCATTTAAGGAACATGCAAGACCATGGATATATAGTGGTTCCTTGTCCTACAGGTAGCATATGAAATAAGCATTTATCTTTATGTGATTCCATCATCTGAAAACATGATAAGCCATTCAACTTAACACTAGGATGTTAAGATTAGGTGCTAATTGATAATTGAGTGTAAGGAACATGCAAGACCATAGATATATACTGGTTCATTGTCCTACAAGTAGCATATGAAAGAAGCATTTATCTTTATATGTGATCCCATCATCTGAAAACATGATCAGCCATTCAGCTTAACACTAGGATGTTAAGATTAGGTGCTAATTGATAATTGAGTGTAAGGTGATAATCCTTACTACTATGGGTCCATCCTTGAAGATAAATTTGCTTCTTCAACATATGAGCACAGATACCAAACTTAATGGTAAGCAAACGATTTTCAAGAAAATCTTAATTTAAGAAACAAATCTCAAGTTAGTATCACTAGGGTCATTATATTTTCCAACAATGAAACCCTGACCACGAAAAATGCTATCCAGCTTAAGTTCTTAATGAGAATTATCAAATCATAGCACCACAAGAACATTAAGTGGGAATTAGGAGGGAAAAAGAACAGAAAAGCTGTGCTAAACAAGGACTAGATTTTAAATCGTACAACAACAGAATCCTTTAAGACCAGAACTGGCATGAGCACTTCTTTCATATCTCATAGGAATCAATAACTAGATGCTCATTTTTTAGTCACTCAAGAGAAATTGATTAAAAGAATAGTTTGTGATAACCAGTTCATCAAATTCCACATTCTAAGAAATGATGATTTTGGCCATGCCAAGGTCTTAATTAACAGAAGATCAGAAACTTACAAAAGCTTTAAATGCAGGTTTGTGAGCAGTCATTTCATACAGGCAGCATCCTGAAAAGATGCACCGCATTAGATATATGTAGAATAGAGAGGATGGGGAGGAGGAGGAAGAAGAAGAGATTAGCAATCAAATTAAGATATTTCTAAAATTTCAATAATTGCAACACACCTAAAGACCAAATATCTGACTTGGAACCATAAGGTATATCAGCAAGTAGCTCAGGGCACATATAACTAGGAGTTCCCACAACCTGTATTTAGAGCAAAACTGTATTATTAAAACAAAGCAAAAGGTGAAACCATATAAAACAGTACCATTTGTCTGATACTCACAGATGAAGCAAGGTCATCAGAAGTCAACATTTTAGCAAGACCAAAATCACCTGCATAGGTGCACAACATAGAAACTCGCTATGTTTAAAATATGGAAAGCTAAACACAGAGGCATAACCGACACATGTTAAACAAAGCAAATCATGAAATTAGGCACAAAAGGGTTATTACCTAGCCGTATATCTTGATCTTTTGTCAAAAATATATTTGAGCACTGAAACAAAATTAAGTTCAGATGCCATAAGCCCAAAATCACATACATTAAACTGACCAATCTTCAGTAAGAATTACCACTGACCTTTACATCACGATGTAGAATATGATTGGCATGTAAGTAATCAAGTGCCATTAGGAGTTGAACTAGCCACTTGCAAAGTTTCTGTGTATAATTTATTAAGGGGGGAAAACAGCAATTACTTTTTAAAGTACTATAGACAGCTAAGTCTTTGCGAAGGTGGCCTAAAGTTTTACTACCTCCTCAGAGAAATGCACACCATTGGCTCTTTTTATAGCTTCTGCCCTGTATAATGAGCAATATCAATGTACTGAAGTTAGAAACAAGAGCAAGACAGATCATACCTTAAGAAATTCTCATTTGCCAAACAATTTCAACATACCCAATCAAATAACAAAGAAAACTTACATATCTCCACCTTCACAGAATCCTATAATTATGCAAACATAGCAACCCTGCAAAATAAAAAAGCAAAACAACATTTAGTGGGCAAATTCATTATTAATGTAAACTATGAAATAAAGAAGCATGAAGCGGAATAAAAAGAGAAGAACAACACTATCTACTAACCCTCTCTACCCAGGAATCTTTGTATTCCACAATAAAAGGATTCTTCACCTTAGAAATAAGCTCCATCTGCACCAAGGGAACCAAAAGGGCATTTTAACAACAGAAATATTTCTTTGATCAATGGGGCAAATTTTTGGAGCATAAAAGATGCCAATCAATCCTTTTGAATTTGCTCTCAATTTTCAATAAATTCTCCACATTGAGAAAGAAAATTTATGCATATATCAACTGCCTTTTTAGAAGCCAATGTGACACTTCACATTATTATAATAAGAATAAAAGGAGCACATAAAAAGAGCTGACCTCTTGATGGGCAGATCTACGAGCCCTATCAGTCTGCCGAGCAAGGCGAATCTTTTTTAGGACATACCTGACGGGTAAAGAAGAATTAAGGCAATGTTGATATAATAAATGGGAAAGAAATCACCTCATTCCACACATTCCCACAATGAAAATCAAATATGCAAAACAAATATAGCACAGTTCAATACATGCATTTAGTCACACACGAAAGAGCACATGCAAAAGCATGTGTGAGCGTTGAAATTTGAACTATAGAGAGCAAAACTGAAGTGCAAGCAAACTCACTTCTTCTTTTCATGTTTATGTCTCACAAGCAGGGCAGAGCCAAAAGATCCTTTCCCAATCTGCTCTAGAATTTCATACTGCTCCATATTGAAGATCCCCCCCCCCCCGGGTTGAGGCAAAGTCGAAGAGTCTCCAACTGTTACTGTAACAAGTAAATTTACCAGATAAAGTTAGTTCCAATTTAACTGCAAGCAGTAATGACAAAAGAATAAGAGAAAATAATGATTTCCCAATGGTGAAACATTAGTACATGAGCGTATAGCTATCTACCGTAATAAATCTAATAAATGTAATTTGCAGTGGCAATAATGTACAGAACTACCAGAAAAGCAATATCTACACTAGAAAAATCCTTTAAAAAAAGGCAAATACAGCTTTAAAAACGCTAATTTCTGCCGTTTTATGAAGGCAATTTAGTTATCGCTCGACCTCTAAGCCTGAAAGTTCTACGAAATATTTTTCATTCCTACAACATGATCAGCCAAAATTAATCAAGTAACTTTAAAATTTAATTTTTTTTGTAAAAAAGGAAATGTTTCTAGCGGCATTTAAGCAAGAGCCGTTAAGTAACAGGCCTAAGTAAAAAAGAAAAAGTTTCACTCTCGTCTACTCTACTTCTTCATACCAACTAAAATTAAGAAAAATAAGAAGAGAGAACAGTTTATTCACTCCTATTATGCATTAACGACGTAAATTGCTTGAGAAATGAAAAATCGAAGAAGAAAAACAAGATAATTAATCCACAAAAAAAAAGTTACCTGAAGTGAAAAACACAAAAAAGCAGCTGAAAGAGACCAAACGGGGATCTCTTTTGAAGTTCTTCGAAGCAAAGGATAAAAGAATCTCTTCACTTCACTTGGCTAAAAAACTTCAAAAAAGAAAAAAAAAACCTACATTAGTTTTTGAATTTGATAGCATAAAAACAAAAGTTTGAAAAAAAACGTGGAAGATTCTTACCTAATTTAAAGCAACATTATTATCAATTATTAATTTTTTATACTAATTTTGGGAGATGGAGCTGAACGAACAGTGGAGAACGAACAAGAAAAAAAAAGAAAAGAAAAGTGGTGAAGAATTTAAAATTCAAAATGCACTATTTCCAGAAGAGAGAGAGAGGTCAAATGGCTTTTTCAAGTAATGTTGTTTTTATACGTTTTTCCTTTTTGGATAGGGCGGGCCGGGGTGGGGGGTTTCCTGCTAACGACGGCGAAGGGAAAGGTGCAAAAGAAGAGGTTTTTTAATTTTTAAAGGATAAACTATAAAAATAGTCACTTTTGTTTGCCTCAGATTATATATTAGTCATTTATGTTTGAAATGTTACGTTTTAGTCACTTACGTTATTGTTTTGTTACGAAGTGGTCACTCTACCGTTAAGCTTTATTACCTCCCTAACAGTGATCCTACGTGGCAGTCCAAATGAGTTTTAAATACCAACTTGAATGTCCTACGTAGTAGTCCAAATTAAATTTATTTAATTAAAAACCTATTTTTATCCTACCAACTAGACATCCAAGTTGGCATTCAAAACCCATTTAGACTGCCACGTAGGACTACCGTTAGGGAGGTAACGGAGTTTAACGGTAGAGTGATCACTTCGTAACAAAACAATAACATAAGTGACTAAAACATAACATTTCAAACATAAGTGACTAATATATAATTTAAGGCAAACAAAAGTGATCATTTTTATAGTTTACTCATTTTTTAATTTGTAATAATTTATTTAATTGAAATAATTAAAATATTTACAGATGATGTAATTAATTCGACTACTATATGATTTCAAAACATTCATTAGGGTTTTTTACCCAAATAGTATAGAAAAAAAAAGAAATACTGAAATAGGATGTCAGAAAAAAATTTACCAAAATAGGTTACTTTTTTATTGGAGCCTATTAGATAGGCGCTAATGAATAAAATAATAATAATTTTTTTTGAATAAAATATAATTTTATATTTTCCCGGGTCAGTATATAACCCGTATAATACATAGTATTGGTGCCTATTTGGGAGGCGCCAATGGTGGTGCCTATCTAGGAGGCGTCAATGGTGGTGCCTATCTGGGAGGCACCAATGCTCTGATTTTTTCCGGTTTAGGGTTATGTTATAAATTTAAGATTATGTTATAAATTTTTGTGTTTGTAATTATTTAAAATTCAATTTATTAGTAATAAATTACAAAATTACTAATAAGTTATACTAATAAATTTATAACATAATCCTAATTTACTAACAAATTAATTATAAAATAATTACAATATTCATACAAAAAATTACAATATTACAATATATCCCGACATTACAATATTCATACAAAATTACAAAATTACAATATTCATACAAATTATTTAAAATTTAAGATTATGTTATAAATTTAGGATTATGTTATAAATTTTTGTGTTTGTAATTATTTAAAATTTAATTTATTAGTAATAAATTACAAAATTACTAATAAGTTACTAATAAATTTATAACATAATCCTAAATTACTAACAAATTAATTATAAAATAATTTCAATATTCATACAAAAAATTACAATATTACAAAATATCCCGACATTACAATATTCACACAAAATTACAATATTACAATATTCATATAAAATTGCAATATTTTTTTGTTATTAATTATTAATTATAGATTATCTATATTTAGTATGAATATTGTAATTTTTTTGTATGAATATTGTAATATTATAATTTTGTATGAATATTGCAATTTTTTTGTATGAATATTGTAATATTGTAATATTATAATTTTGTATGAATATTGTAATGTCGGGATATATTGTAATATTGTAATTTTTTGTATGAATATTGTAATTATTTTATAATTAATTTGTTAGTAATTTAGGATTATGTTATAAATTTATTAGTAACTTATTAGTAATTTTATAATTTATTACTAATAAATTAAATGTTAAATAATTACAAAGACAAAAATTTATAACATAAATTTCATTGGCGCCTCTCTATAAGGCACCTTCATTGGCGCCTCTCTATGAGGCACCTTCATTGGCGCCTACCTGATAGGCGCCACTCGACCCGACCCGTTGACCGTATTTTGACCCGTATTTTTAAAAAAAATTATTAAAAAAATATAAAAAAAATTTTATTCAAAAAAATTTTATTATTTTTTTATTCATTGGCGCCTATCTAATAGGCTCCAATGAAAAAAGTAATCTATTTTGGTAAAATTTTTTTCTGACATCCTATTTCAGTATTTTTTTTTCTATACTATTTGGGTAAAAAACCCAATTCATTAACTAAAAAATAAAGAATATTGAATATTGATAAACATTAATATTTAATTTAATTTTGTTAATTTGGTTTTTTATTCATAATTATGTAGGTCAAGCAAGATATTATATTTTATTTAATTAATAATTAAGTTTTATTTTTATAATTAAAAAATAAATGTTTTATATATTAAATTTGTGAAAAAATTGATATTTAATTCTATATGGGTTTGAATTTTTTAAAATTAGAATATTGTATCGCGGTAGTTTATGATGTTAAACGACAGCGTTTCAAAGTGGTTCTGCGAATGGCCTTGTGACGGTGAGTGATTTTGCTGCCCCACCTCTACGTTGACTCCTCACCTTACAAAAGATTCCATTTGGACTCTTCCAGATTTTCTACCTTTTTATTTATTAATTTATTATTTCATTTTGTATTTACCAAAGAGTAGAAGGCCCCGTTAGGTCCAATTAGGTAATTGGTATTCATATTGTATGAACTTTTTTATTTATTTATTTTTGAGGAAAGTCGGTTTTTTATTATTAAATTGATGATATTATAATTTAAATGATGCAATCTAATTAAAAAATTACTCTCACACATATATATATATATTCAAAACTTGATTTTTTTTAATATCCATGTTTTTTTAGTGTGAAATTTTATAATTTAGTGCTTGATAATGAGCTTCCAACCTTTCAAATTTGGTTGAAAATGTCCTTGGTACCAATCTACCATATATAAGACCCTTGTTAAAAAAGACAACAATAAACATAAAAATCAAGTGATTGTAGCAGTCCAAAACTTTTCTAATTAAAAGATTTGATTGGTTTTCAGGACAATGCCCACCATTTTTCTTTAAATTTTGTTTCTTTTAAAGGAGCAATGTCAAAGTCTAGGTATATTAAAAGTCATTCACACTTATCACCAGAGACATGTAATCTTGATAATGATAGCCAAACCCAATATGACAAAATGAGTTGCAGAAATGGGATGAAAGGTCTTATCCATAAGCTGGACAGGGTTGTAATGTATGCATCACATGTTCCATTAAGATTGCATCTAAACTAGACTGTCTAAATGTAACACCCCTTATTTAAGATCGTTTTCGGAGTCGAGTACGAGGCGTCATCTAACTTAACTTACTAGTTCGGAACATAAAAATGTACTTTTAGAATTAATTTCACTATTCACAACAAAATTGTCCACCTGCACAGCTGTCACTAATTTAATTATAACTCGAGTTACGAAACTCGAAATTTAAATTCGTAAATTTTCCCTAAAACTAGACTCATATATATTTTTACCATAAAAGTTTTAGAATTTTTGGTTTATCCAATTAGTACAGTTTATTCATTGAATACTCCCCTGTTTCACTGTCTGACGGTTCTGACCACCACTCACTAAAAATAAATTATCTCAATGTACAGACTTCATATGGTGTTTTTGCTTGTTTCTATAGAAAATAGACTCACTAAGGAATCTATACATATAAATTTTAACTCATAATTCTTTCTATAAAATTTTTAATGATTTTATAAAGTCAGAACAGGGGACTTCAAAAATCATTCTGACCCCGTCTTACTACAATTCAAATATCTCATAATATAAAATTCCTTTGCCTACATTGTTTCTTTCATGTAAAAATAGACTTGATAAGATTTAATTCTATATACCATTAGCTCTCTAATTCCATTTCTACTATTTTTGGTGATTTTTCAAATTCACGTCACTGCTGCTGTCCCAAAAACTACTCCTTTGCAAAATTTTTACTTTTTATAGTTTCTTTGTTTTCATTACCATTTAAGCATACATAACACCAAAACATATTCTTTACTAACCATTTCAATAGCTAATATTTAGCCATATCATATGAACATACTCAAAATGTATAAGTCTCTATACATGCCATAACTTTAAACGTTTTGAAATCACATAATATCGAAATGTCTGTTGATAGTGTGATACGAGGCTCCGACGATCCCCAATTCGAGCAAGCTCAAAACACTATAAAACAAAGTAAAGGAAGAAAGGTGTAAGCTACTAATAGCTTAGTAAGTTACATGTAAACAATAAGTACTCATTTAATAATTAACATTTTTAACATATAACTAATCAATACATTTCTTAGCAATTTCAATCACTTACACATGCACAATCTTGCCAATTCACTTGCACATACTTTTACACACTTAACATTTATCACATATGCTCATTCTTTCAAATGTACCTGCATACACACTTCATTTCTTGTTCACTTTAACTCATTATTAATCCCGTTGAACACTCGGAATATACACAGATACGTAGAGAATTAGCACATAAGTGCCACACTGGTATGTAGCCGAAGCTACCACTGATCAATAACACTGGAAATGTCCACGGGCCTGCTCACACAAGCTGTCAGGTGTCTGCAACACATGCTATATCACCCAGCACTCGGGACTCACTGTAACACTGTAACACTGGTCTCTAGTGACATGTCACTTGTATCCACTTCTATTCCTAAGTTCAACCGGGAATTTACACTTAACACTTTATTTTAAACACTTTATCACTTGAATAATTCATGAACAATTCTCCATCCACATTCAATATTAATTCACATATCAAATATAATTCACAATTTATAAAAATATATTGCTATTATTTACACGTAACTTACCTCGGATGCAAAACGACTATTTTCGTAAATTAGTCGATGACATTCTCTTTTCCCCGATCACTTCCACTATTTCTTCTTTCTTGATCTATACTAACACAATTTAATATATTTTATCAACATTCCATTCAAATACAATTCATACATAATATTTTGACAAACTTACATTTTTCCCATAACTTTTCAAAAGTTATACTTTCGTCCCAAAGCTCATAAAAATAAAATTCACTAAATTTCTTAAATTTCATACCTCACTAAATCATATTTCATGCTTATAATAGCCCTCAATTTCACAAAATCACAACTTTATGCACACTTTACTATCTTTCACAATTTAGTCATTTTTCAACATTTTTATCGAAATTTATCTAGTAAAACTCGTAATTAGCACTTCAAACATTCATTATCTATCATCATTCATCAAATTACAACTATATCATAAATGGGTCAATTTTTAAACTTTAATTCCATTTAAAATAAATGGTAAAAACATGAAATTCAAGCTTCAATAAGCATAAAAATACGAAAATAATTAAAAATGAGGCAAGAAATCACTTACAATTGAGCTTAGAAAAATCAAGAACCCTAGCTATTAGGACATGAAATTTTCAGCAGCAAGCTCTTTTTTTTTGAAGAAGATGAACACTTGTTTTCATCTTATTTTGTCTTTTATTCAATTTTGACAAAAATGCCCTTGACCCACTTACTTAGATATTTTTCTAGAATTACCCTTATGTGTCCATAACACTAATTTATGGTCTATTTGCCACATAAACACTCCCAATTTCATGCAATAATTCAATTAAGTCATTTAATCACTAATTAGACACACTTTGCATTTTTCTCAATTTAGTCCTAAAAATTCAATTAGGCACTAAATCATTAAAATTTCCTATCTATATTTTCACACAATATTTCAATCAATCGGTAATTAATAAAAATTTATAAAATTAAACTATTTCACTTCGGATTTATGGTTACGAAACCATTGTTCCGATTAGGCCCTATTTCGGGCTATCACACTAAAAACCTAAAAATAGCTACAACAATAATTTCATTCCCAGGTTTTACAGACATTAATGAACCTAAATCTGAGCTGAAAATGCCATGACTTCAAATGTTTCCCTGCAAAAGAGCTCACTCCACAACAAAGTGAAATAACTTCAAAAGCTAGTATTAAGCATTGCAAAGCAATATTTATTGGCCCTGAAGAAAATCATTTCTAATGAAATCTAGGATTTATACCAAGGTAAATTTATAAAGAAAGGGAAGTTTTTAGGTTATAAAAGTGCAACTTCTTTTCATTTTGATGTGCTTGAAATATACAGTAGGATCTCGAAACTAAAGAAGATGAAAGCTTCTCTAAGACATTAGATATGTGAAATGCAAAACTAGGAAGATGAACATTATTGACAATGCAACTAGTCTCATTATTGGTAAACTACACTGATTATGTGCCCATGATACGTAATTACCTCGATCTCATTTAGTTTGGGGTCGCACGCATGCACAAAAGGGTGAGTTCTTCCTCTTCTTGATGTTTCTTACCCCACTGTAAAGATAGTCTCGCAATAAAACAGTTGTTTTGTGTTCAATGATTTTGGTTCGACCTCTACTTTCTTTTTCATCGTCAAGCTTCAGTAAGAGAAACTGTATTTTCTGCACCTCCAACTGCAAGCACCCAATCTTTTCTAACCCTTTTCGAGCTTGTTCTGATATTCCTTGCCTCCTACCACTTCCGCTCCCATCCAAATCTATTGCAGGTTTCCCATCAAGAAGGGACCGTGAAGGGTCTCTAGCATGCATTATCAATTTGCGATTAAAATCAGATAGTTTTTTGACAGCTTCCTCAATTTCTTCTAGCTGCTCTTTTACCGTACCATATTCAATTTCTTTCCCCTTTTTGCCCTTCTCAGTTATCTCTACCTTCCTCTTCAGATCCTGTAGAGTTATCTGAAGATTAGCCAACTTTTGAGCATCAGAATCAAGTCTTTCTAAAATCTTCCTCTTCTTTTCTTCTTGGTTTGGCTCTGTAAATCTCTTAGATTTCTCTTTATCTACACCCAACTCCTTGACATGAGATTTCGTAGAGTGCTGACTGCCCTTGTGTACTTTTACTGTATCAATTTGTTGATGGTTAGATGGTCCGGTGACAATCTTCTGGGCCTTATCACCACTCAAATCAATGTTACCATCACGGTCACTGGCTTCCCACAACCCAAGCATCTGATCATCAGCCTCTGAAATTTCTCCCCGGCTTAACCTATGAGATGAGCACTCAGATATCTGGTCAAGCATAATATCTTTTGTCATCATCTCATTGTATTCTTCAATGATTTCAGGTATTAGTCTCTGCGTTTTGACATTGTTACCGAGTCCCTGGCCAAGTTCCAGTACTTGTTTATCATTCACATGCCTTTTTACTCCAACATTTTCTTGACCTGAGCTGCTTCCATTTCTTAAATCTTCCATCTGCTTCATAGCAGTCTCTAGTTTGGAATTGAGATTTAAGTTTTCCGTCATTGCAAGCTTTTCCATTTCCAACACTGCTTTTTCAATAGCTTTAATTCTCATGTTGATACCCTGCAAGTCAAAACAACCATCTGGAACTGTGGCAATTCGAACTTCATTTGTTTGTTGATAGTTATCAACATGCAAGTCAGTCCCTAGAGTGACGTCCTGGAAAACAAGATTGCAGTAAGTGAAAGAATCATAGCTCATAACCACTAAAGATCCATCACATTGTTAACATAAATGATAATTTACTGGCAAGGTCTCATTTATATCCAGCCTATTTCTTCTAAACAGAACTAGCTTACACTTTCACAAATTTTTTACATGCTTTTAGTCTTACAAAATATCTTGGTAATATTATACACAAAATCTTGGCATTGTAGAAGCAAAATAATATCAGAAACCACATATTCAATTAACAGGAATTAAGAAAACAAGTTAAAAGTGTGCATGAAATTCATTATATGGTAACAGCTAATATGGCCCCTAAAAGGAACTGCTCTCCAAACATTACTTCAGCGTAAATACTAAATAGCTTTCTCATTAGAAACAAAGTTTCAAAAATAGATCATTTTAGTAACAGCATGTGGGTACAAACTTCGACATTTAGGTTCATAAATTTGCAGTCAAAATTTTAAAAGTGAAATAAAAAGCAATTAAGAAAGTACAAAAATGGGAAATTGCTGGTTTAAATAAGCCACCAGATGCACATTCAGGTCACAAACATACATGGCTAAGTTAGCACTGAAGTTGTTATTTGAACCAAATAGTATGACAACAGCCATATTGCTTTGGTTTATTAAAATTTAAATAGCGACAAAAAGTCATAAGCAAAGAAACTTATGTTACCTTTACTTGGCTATGATTTGTGGTAAGTTTAGGATTCAAGAGAGTTCGACTCTCCAAAGATGTCACACTTTCCGAGAGAGAAACAACAGTTGGAACATATACTGCCAACTGAGCTTTAAGTCCTCCATTCTCACATTCCAAGATTCTAACACTTTTTTCCAGCTCTTCTACTTCCATAGCGTTAGACTTACTTCTACTTTCAAGGACTTCACATTCCGCACTGAGCTCACAAGCCTTTTCCTCAAGCAATGCTCCACGGACAGTAGAAATCTGTAGCTCACCAAACAATGCAGTAGCTTGAGTCTCCCAAAGTTCAACCTCATTTCTTCTCTTTTGTAGTTCAACACGCAAACTCTCTTCCCTACATTTCCATTCTTCAAGTTCTTCATGCAATTTTGATAACTCAGCCTCAAAACTCTGATTAGCCTGACGAATGCTTTCAATCTCCTTGTTTTGAATATCATAGTCTCCAGACAGTTTCAGAATTTGCTTCTTTTGATATTTTCCTATCAGCTTGGCTTCCTCATATTTAGTCTTCAGATCCTCCACAACTTCATGCAGTTGGGTTCTCTCCTCTTGAGTTGCACTGAGCATCTTCTTTGCTTCCAAAAGCTCCTTCTCCTTCAGGCATAATAGATCATTTCCCTTCACAACTTCGTCATTTAACTGATTGCAAACAGATCTAACTGAAACTAGCTCATTCTCCAAGTTTTGCACTGTATCCTTGAGATGTAAGTTTACCATTTGCGTTTCTTCAAGCTTGATCTCCATTATCCTCAGTTTTCCCTCAAGATCGTCATTGAAACATTTGAGTTTATCCAGATTGGCACAGAGATGCTTTATTTCCACAAAATTATCAGTAATAATGTTCTTGAGAATAAGAGCAATGTTACTTTGAGATATTGCTTCGGCAAAGACATTACAATTTTCTTCTTCTAAATTGTGTTTCTCATTGCCCAAATCTGAAACTTCCTTCACCAAAGTCCTTTTCTCATCTAGCACCTTGTGGTTCTCTTCAATTGAACTTTGATATGCCCTTTGCAACTCTGATAGTTGCTCACAAACACTCCCTATTTCTGTCCGCAAACTTTTTTCTCTTTGAACTCCCCATATCACTTTTAATCTCAATTCTTCATTTATATCTGCAATTTTTTCAACTTTGTTCTGAAGTTCTGAAAACTGCTCACACTGAACCTTCAACTCCATACGTAGTGAATTATTTTCAGTTGTAAGATTTTCAGCCTCTAGTTTCAGCTGCCTAAGAATTCCAATAAGAACTGAATTCTCAATTATGAATTGTTGATTTTCATCCAGAGACATTAGAAGTGAATTTTGCATCTTTTGAAGCCTACCAAATATACAGTCAAGAACTGATTGGTTTTGTTTGATCGTATCATCATAACCACAGATAGCATCAACTTCAAGCGTCCTCAACATCTGATAAATCCCCATCCTCAGTATAGAAATTTGATCAAATAAGGCTTTTATCTCTGTCTGTTTTATGGAATTTCCAAGCTCCAATTCTGATATAAGTTCTTTTGATAATTTAGAGGCTTCCAAGAGGTTCCTACACTCAAGCACCAAAGATAAATTCTTCTCTTCTAGATCTTGTGCACATTTTTGCAAGATGAAGGTTTCTACATGAGCATTCATGGCCTTATCTAGCTCCTCTTCGTATTCTTTTTTCATGCGCAGACTTTCTCCTTGTAGAAAATGGATCTGAGATTCCATAGAAGTAACCCTGGTTTCATTCAACTTCACAAAACTAGCATGTTGTTGCTTTTCAGCATCTAATGACCTTTGTAGTTCTTCTACTTCATGAAGCATTGATTCTCTCTCTTTTTTCATGACCTCATGCTTTTCTTCTAATCCCTGATATCTATTTTCCAAATCTTCCATCCTTTTCTGACTGATATTCAACTCAGAAATCAAACCTTCTCTCTGTGTTAGCAGACCAGACTTCTCATCACCAAGCAGTTGGTATGAAATTTCTAAGCTCTTTAATTTTGTACTCAATCCTTCAACTTCAACATTTGCATCACAAAGATAATTCATCACTTCTGAAAACTGCTCAGACTGAACCTTCAATTCCTGATGCAGTGAGTTATTTTCTGTTGCAAGATTTTTAGCCTCTAGCTTCAGTTGCCCAAGCAATCCAATAAGAACTGAATTCTCAATTATGAATTGCTGATTTTCATCCAGAGACTTTAAAAGTAAATTTTGCATCTTTTGGAGACTGCCAGATATACAGTCAAGAACTGATTGATCTTGTTTGATTGTATCATCATAACCATGGATAGCATCAAAATCAAGAGTCCTCAACATCTGATAGAGCCCCATCCTCAATATAGTGATTTGATCAGATAAAGATTCTATCTCCACCTGTTTTTGGGAATTTCTATGCTCCAACTCGAAGATAAGTTTTTTGGATAATCTGGAGTCTTCCAAGAGTTTGCTACACTCTTGCAATAGGGATAAATTCTTCGCTTCGAGATCTTGTGCACATCTCTGCAAAATGAAGGTTTCTACATGAGCAATCATGGCCTTGTCTAATTCCTCTTCGTATTCTTTCTTCCTGCATAGACTTTCTCCTTGTAGAAAATGGATTTGAGATTCCATAGAAGTGACTCGGGCTTCATTCGACTTCACAAATCTAGCATATTCTTGCTTTTCCACATCTAGTGACTTTTGTAGCTCTTCTACTTCACAAAGTGTTGATTCTATCTCTTTCTCCAGACCCACATATTTTTCCTCTAATCCTTGATTTCTTTCCTCCAAATCTTCCAACCTTTTCTGACTGACATTCAACTCAGATATCAAACCTTTTCTCTGTGTTAGCAGGCTAGACTTCTCTTCACCAAGCAGCAGGCATGAACTTTCTAAGCTCTTAAGTTTTGCTCTTGATATTTCAAGTTCAGCATTTGTATTAAAAAGGGAAGTCTTCAATTCTGGGAACTGCTCGGATTGAACCTTCAACTCCTGGTGCAGTGAGTTCTTCTCTGTAGCAAGATTTTCTGCCTCAAGTTTCAGTTGCCCAAGCAATCCAATAAGAACTGAATTCTCAATTATGAATTGCTGATTATCATCCAGAGACTTTAAATGTGAGTTTTGCATCTTTTGGATCCCTCCAAATATACAGTCAATAACTAATTGGTCTTGTTTGATCTCATCATCATAACCATGGACATCAATTTCAAGAGCCTTCAGCATTTGATAAAGCCATATCCTCAGTATAGTAATTCGATCAAATAAGGATTTTATCTCCATCTCTTTTTCGGAATTTCTGAGCTCCAATTCAGAGATAAGTTTTTCAGAAAAATTGGAGGCTTCTAGGAGTTTCCCACACTCAAGCAATAGGGATAAATTCTTCTCTTCCATATCTTGTGCACATTTCTGCATGAGCATTCATGGACCTGTCCAATTCCTCTTCATATTCTTTCTTTCTGCATAGACTTTCCCCTTGTAGAAAACGGATCTGAGATTTCATAGCAGTAACTCGGGTTTCATTCAACTGCATGAAACTGGCATATTCTTGCTTTTCCGCATCTAGTGACTTTTGAAGCTCTTCTACTTCGCTAAGTGTTAATTCTCTCTCTTTCTCCAGGCCCATGTATTTTTTTTCTAAACCCCGATATCTTTTTTCTGAATCTTCTAACCTTTTCTGACTGATACTCAACTCAGAAATCAAGCCTTCTCTTTGTCTTATCAGGCCAGACTTCTCATCACCAAGCAACAGGCATGAATTTTCTAAGCTCATTACCTTTACCCTCAATCCTCCAAGTTCAACATTTGCATCAAAAAGGAAATTCTCCAGCACGTTATTCTTCTCTGAAAGCTTCTCCAGATTCTCAGTTGCAATCTGTAACTGAGAGATAAGTGCGTCCTTCTCAGCAGCAAGTGTGGATTTCTCTGTCAAAAGAGATTGACAGGATTCTTCCAATTCCTTTACTCTCCCATGAACACTTTCTAGCATGACATTCAAATCTGACAATGAATTCTCTAAAAGGGCATTTTTCTCAATAAGTTTCTCCATTGTTTTCAACTTCTCTAGGAGATCCACCTTTTCATTTCTGTCTCTCTCACAGGCAGATTTTAGCTCTGTGTTCTCATCCTGTAATTCCTTCACAGTTGATGCAAAGGTTTCTGGATTTAAGCCAACTGACTCCAAGTGCCCTGTCATATCTTGGTGTCTCTTGCTAAAGGCATTGAGTTCCTCTTTCAAACAGTAAATTCCTTGCTGAAGAGCATTTCTTTGGTCCACTCTAAGTGCAACTTCTGCTTCAAGTTTAGCTATAGTCTCCCTTAAGCTTAAGATTTCATCTTGCAAATTCTTGATGGACATTATTGAACTTAAATTGCGTTCATTCAGGCCCTTGTTCTCCTCCTTGACCCTCTGTAGTTCTTCCTCTAAATTTCGCTTACAAGTTTCGGTGACCTGTAAGATTTGAGCCCTATTCTCAAGCTCCATCGCCAATGATCTGAGTTCTTCTTGAGATTGAGAGTGCAAATGCTGAAGAGTTTGAAATGCTATTTCAGCTTCCATGAACCTCAAGCGCTCCTCTTGTAAGGAAGTCCAAAATCCCCCCAATTCCTTCTGCTTCTCTGTTAGTTCTTGACTCTGATCCCCGACCTTCTGCACCAAAGACTCCAATTTAGTATGCAAACTCTGATTGGTCCTCTCTAACAGACTACACCTTTCTTCAACACCTTTTAAACTTGCAGCCCCATCATCTATCTTACTGTTGAGCCTTTGAGCCTCCTCTTGGGCACAAGCAAGTTTGTGTTCCAGGCTAGAAATTGTCTCTAAGCACCGCTGGTACTGAAGCTCAGCTACTTCCTTATCTTTGGTGAGCTCAAAAACTACTTGTTTTAAAGTTTCAAGTTCACTTTCAGCTTTCTCTGCTCGTTCAGTCATCCTTCTGAAACTTTCTTCAGCATTCAATAACTTTTCTTCCAGATTGATTATTGTCTCTGAACACTGCTTGTAACGGGCAAGAGCATCCTCCTTTTCAGCTTCTACTCGGGCAATATCCTGCTTTAAGGCTTGGGCTTCAGTTTTAGCTTTACTAGCTCACTCATTCAGTTCTCCCGCACCCTTTTGCACATGAGTAATATTATTCTCAAGATTATTTACTTTTTCCAAGCACTTTTGGTATTGAACAAGATTTGCGTCCCTTTCAACCTCTGCTTTGGTGAGGGCATCCTTCAAAGTCTGAACTTCAACTTCAGCTTGACTTGCTCGTTCATTAAGTCCCCAGGAATCTTCTTGTGCACGAGAGACTTCTCTCTCTAGACTAGACAATCTCTCCAAACTCTGCTGGTACTCTAGTAGGCCAGCTTCTTTTTCAGCTTCTAATTTAGAAAGAACACTCTTCAAGGTGGAAATTTCCATTTCAGCTTTAGTCACTCTCTCAGATTCGGACGGGACTCGAGCCCTAAGATCAGGGCCCCCATTGTTTGGGAGACTTTGTTTTTTCTCCCCGCTATCATGAAAAAAAAGGCCTTTTCTTTCCCTACCTTCCATAAACTTCACACGGTTTGTAGATTCTTCAGAACCAAACAAATCATAGAACTGTTTCAGACCCTTCCTGTTCGTTACAGATTCGGATCCTTCTATGAAAGCTTTATTCCTCTTGATAGCATGTGAAGAGAGTTCCAAAGCACCCTTCTGCAGCTCGTCAGGCTCCAATAGTGCCCTTACTGGTGGTGGCACCTCAAGTGTTCGGGGGTAAACCTCAGTAGCAGAACCTCCAGGTGAGTCATCTACAAGTGCGACGGGAACTTGATTTGGAAATGCTTCTGTCATGGTCTGATGAGCCTGACGAAGCACCCCGGTTGCATGATCATATCTTTCAGCCAATGCACGGTACGCTCGATAAAACTCTTCTACCAATTTCATTAACTCTGGGCGTTTCTTGTAATACATCTCTGCTCGCCTAGCAAAGGAATCAGCATCTTCTTCAATGAGTTTGATCATTTGCTTGACTTTAGCATCCATGTCTGTTCAAGATAAAGATATTTTGATGGTCAAAATATATGTATACAGAGAAAGATTGAAATTGCAATGCTGAAATTAGACAAAATTATGAAACATAGGAAACCACAATCTCATTACCACTAGGTGAAACCTCATCGGCTTTCATTAATCAATTAACTCTTTCAGACTTAGTTTGGTTAACGAAAACCACTAAGCAAAGATGGTTGTAGACTTTAACTTGCAGAGCAATACCAGATAACATAACTCATCAAGCTTCTAAACCATAATTCTATACTCATTTTAACTAATGTTAACTTTTATCACTCAACTGTACACGGCTCATCATATCATTTTTTCTGTAACAATTAAATAGTAGACACAATGGTAATAATATGGAATATGGATGCATTTTGAATACTGCAATGATGATAATGTACCTGTGAGATTCTCCTGAAGCCATTTTGAATTTTTAGGGCTTATGTGGCTGTTCCACCACCATGAATACATGCCTTTAGAATCCGCGTGCTTCACAGTCGCCATGGCTCAAGTACTCAACACCACCACCTCCTTATTCCAACCACAGATTACGGTTTACAACTCTTGATTCCGAAAACGAGGTGATGGATCAGAAGAAAACCAGTTTTTTTTTTATGAAAACAAAACAACCATTTTCGATGTTAAGAAACAATATGCAAGTCTTCAAATGTCACAGTCAGTACCTGTGCTTCATTCCTGAAAACAGCAAACAAAAGCCAAATAATTCATTTATGACTTTAAGGAAAATTACAACTTCATCAGGTGAGCATGAACATAATAAAAGAAAAGGATCAAGAAGAAACAGGATGAAAAATAACCTGATCAAGAGAATCCAACGGTCCAAATACATATGGAACAAAGCAAGTAATTACTGGTAACTAATGCCTCACAAGTAACCTGATCAAGAAACCACATAATCAAAAACCGGTGGTTAATACAGTAGTAAGGTACAATCTGATTAATCAAACGTAAAGATGCTTTAAGGAAAATTACAGATTCACAATCAAACAAGGCATCTAAATCACCAACAACCATCCGATCGACATTAAATCAGCAGCATTGAACTTACTCATAGAAAACAACTAAGTTACCAAAGAAAAGAAAACTAAAATATCATGAAGTAGAAAAAGAAATGATATGCAAACATGTAATGTAGAATAGATTTTTTTTTTTTAATTACCATAGAATCTGTATAATAAAAAGACGAGAATGATTTCTGGGTTTTGATTATTAGCTGCTGGGGTTCGGCATCTTCGATTCTCAACCCATTTCTTTGAATGATCTTTCAATGGTGCAACTCTCCTTTACTTTCTCTTTGTCAGCTGCTTTTGGTTGCCTTTTTCAGTGCTGGGTTTTGGTGCTATGTGAAAAACATGTGGGGGGGGGGGGAAGAAAACAAAAACAGAGGGGCAGGAGACAAAAATGAATACCCATTAAAAATAGTGAAGCACCTAACAAAACAAAGAAATTAACAAGTCTTAAAATGACTAAAAATCCGATTTTATGTGTTTACTTCGTATTCCTTGCGTATATTCGATTTTAGTGATGTGTTTTGAAAAACAAAACACAGAGATTTTGTGAAAGTGCAATTACAGGCTTGTCCCTTGGGAGTTTGGCCTTGAAGGTTTCAAGAAATAATATTGTTCCTCCTCATGTAGTGTTGTTCATTAGACTGGAGTTTATCTCTCTCTCTCTCTTTAATACAAAATTTCCATTTCTATTATCGTTCTTTATTAAGTATAAAATAAAATAATTAAAATAAAAATAAAAAATACAACTAAATTCATAATAAAAACATTTAAAAAATCAATTTCACCATTAAATAAAAAATTCTAATAATACAAAATAATATAACCGACCTATCTTAGAAAAGGAGAAAAATGAAGACCGAAAACCATGATATTATTAGTTGTTCCTCTCTCTCTCTTTTAAGTGGCCTTTTTGTAGAAACCCCCAATATACTGTTCAATTTCATCATTGAGTCACATGAACATTGCCAAAGATTATATGTTTATCCATTTAGGGCTTGCAGATTTTAGTAGCTATTTTAATTTATCTTTTAAAATCAATTAATAATAAGTTATTTTATTATTTTAAAACTTTTTTTTCACAAAATCATTTGGATCGAATTTGAATATTGAAATTATTATTATTGGGACCAGAAATTATTTTATGTACCCTTTTCACCATATTATCCATGCTTTTTTTATAATTATTTAATTATATTTCAGTAATTTTTTTCATGTTATTAATACAAAATTTTGATAATTTTTTTATCCTAAACTCGAAATTTCAATCTCAAAACTTTAAATTTAAAATCTTAAACTCTGACCCTAACCCATAAACCCTAAATAATAAACCCCCAAATCTTAAACTCTAAGCTCGAACCTCAAATCTCAAACTCAAGCCCTAATCTGTGAACTCTAATTCAAGGTTTAGGGTTTAAAGTTTTGGGCTTAGAGTTCAGGGTCATGATTCAGGGTCCGAGATTCAAGGTTTAGGGTAAAAAAAATTGCCAAATTCATGTGTCAATTACATGAAAATCTTGTTGAAATGTCATTAAATAATTGGAAATGAACCAAGAATGATATGATGGAAAAAGTCCATAAAATAATTTCTCTACCGGGAGGGCTTTATTTCAACGTCACTCTCGACCCGAATAAGACTAATTTCAGACCATAAAACGGATGAAAACACATGTGATTATTTAAAAAATATGACTAAAAAATTCTAACTCATATTAAAAAAAAAAATTTATCCGCCTTTCTATTGATTTTATGTGTTTAAAATTTTAAATTAGTATTTGGTACGACACATTTTTTAACTCTACCAAATGGAGTTAAAAAATTACCATGTCTCTTGTTTTTTGTATAATTTTTTCTATATTTTATATCCACCTGTTATACCCAGCTTTGATTGTGTATTAAACATTTTCTTTTAAATTTTTAATTAATTAATATAATTAACATAATATAATATTTATTATTCAAATTGTTGAATATATTTATAATAAATCAATTATCTTAATAATTAAAAAAATTTCAAATTATAGTTAAATTTACCATATTAAAAAATAGGTGTATTATAAAACAATACTTTTGGCTATTAATTTTTTAGTTATTTTAATAGTTAATTCAACATAGTTAAGTCAACAAGCATTTCTTAGTGTCTAAAAAACATTTATTTTAAAAAAGTAGAAACATATTTTAAAGACTTTTAGACTCTATTAATGTAAAATTACTTCTTCAATCATGCTTTTGAGAATCTTAATATTTTAAAAAAGACTTTGAGATTAGTAATTAATTAAACTCGAAATCCGACTCGATTACATCAATTGGAAGGCCCAATCCATTTTGTGAGCAGCCAGGGCCTCGCAAAATGCCTCTTCACCTTTCGAAGTGCCATGCCTCACCACTTCACAGGATGACTTCATAGTTCATCCGATCCTTCTCACACTTCCTCACGAGTCCGCCTTGCAAGCTGATCATCTCATCTCACTATCTCAAGAGGTCACAAACCGTCTGCCTCGCATCCTCATGAGAGGAGACATGTTTCAAGGTACGTGTCTAACTCTAACCTAAGGGGGTGAACATGTCTTGCGCATGGCACCTAGTGGTCCCCTAATATGTCACATAAAAAAAATTATGCCTTATAAATATGAAAAAGATGCTCTTAAGAAAGAGAGACAAGAGAAAACCTAAATATAACCAAGCCTAGTTAAATATATAATTAAACATAAATTTATAATCCTCTTATTTTAGCCCATTATTTGGATAAAAGACTTGTTATATGTCATAATCAATATATTATAGATATAGATATTGCATAAATCAATTAATTCAAGTTTCAACAATAAATTTTAAAGCTACAGATTTACTTATATAAATCTTATAAATCATTATATGTTAACAAGATTATACTTAAATTTATACAATTATTTGGAGAGTTCATAAATATATTGAAAAGTATGGATCTAGACTTATCATGGATTAAGTCATCCATTCAGGTTTGAAGATTCTCTTAAAAAGTAATAGGTTTTGAGCAGAAATAAATGTTTGAAAAATAGGTTTTGATAAAAAATAAAGTTCGTTTTCTAAATGGGTTAGACATCGGGTAAGATTTTTTAGCCCGAGCTTGGTCCAGCTCGAATCTATCTAAATTTGTTGTTGTTGTTGTTTTGCTGCCATTTTATTGTTGTTTTGTTATCATTTTATTATTATATTGTTATTATTTTATTATTTTTATTTTAATATTGTATAATTCGAATTTAATTTTTTTTTATCTAAATTAAACTTAGGCAAAATCTTAAACTTATTTTCTGGATTAAGCCTGAAATTAAAAAATGAATAAAATTTATATCAACCCGATTTGAATCCAACCCGACTATGATGAATCACATATTAACCCCCAAAAGGCCATTTACATTTCTGACGAAACAAATAATAATTAAACCGAAAAAAAAAACAAAAACAAAAGGTAGGAGAGGAGTGCGTCGGTCTATTCAAAACTAGGCTCTTGGCACGGTGTCGTTTTCTAAAAGGACAATTAAAAAATAAAATTTATATTTTTAATTGGTTAAAACATGTTTTTATATATTTAGAACGAATATAATCTCTTTACTTTTATAAATTATAAAATTTAATTTAATTGTTTCTTTTATTAAACTCAATGGCGTGACATTTTTTAATCATGTAACAAGAAAAAATTGTGATTGTAATAGAATTAAATTTAATAAAAGAATTTTAGTGATATTCACAATTGAACTTAAATTTTAAAATCTAAAAAGTAAAACAAATATTTTTTGAAATAAAAAAGTAAAAGAACTAAATTACAAATGTACTTAAAGCATATTTTAATAGTAAAAGTATCGTAGAGGCCTCCGTATTAAGAGTTAAATTACATTTTGCTCCTTTTACTAAAAAATGAACAAATTAATCCCATATATGTTAGATCAAAGAGTAAACTAGGCAGTTATATGTAACGTATCACATGTACTTCGTCTTAACGTACAAGGATTAATTTTTAACAATAAAATAATAAATTTACTCTTTAATCTGACGTACATAAATTGATTTATTTATTTGTAGTAAAAGAGAGAATTTTTAAATGGTAATTATAATTGATGGGAAGATAAGATGAAGAAATTGGAAATTGGTACTCAAATACGTATACAGTGTGTATACGTCAATATCTAGAGTGGTTGTTAGAAAGCCTTCTCATCCATCAACCACCAGGGATGGATGGATGTCATAACTTCTAAGTTCAGTAATATATATTACATTATGATACACATATAAATTTATATTTATTAGACGTATAAATAAATATTAAATAAAGTTTTTATTTGAATGATAAAATTGAATAAATATTATAATACTTTAAGTTCCAATCTTATAAATATTTTTATTGGTTTTATGTAATAATATAATTTATTTTGTTAATTAATAGTTTTTCTTTAATTATTTTCTAGTAAAATTAATGTCTGATACTAACTCAATCAGGGATTTAAATAATAGTGTAGATAAATTAATTTTAAGTTCAATTTAAATCGATTTTGACCTTATATAAAAAAATCAAACCGAATATGAAAGATAATTGACCCGAATCAATTTCCACTAGTTTAGATCAATTCATTTCCTTGTACAGTATTTTCAATTATTGTCACACATTAAAACTACATTTTCTTATTTTTAAATTATAAAAAAATAAAAATTTAATTTAATTCAATTCGATTTAAATAATTATTGCGGGTTAACTTATAAATTCAATATTCAAATAAATTTTCAAATTTTCACTTAATCTTAATGGATTATTACAACACTTTTCTTAAATAGCAGTTAGTAAATTTAAGTTAAAATCTTAAACGCTTACACTTTCGTTCAGCAGTGGTATCAGTGTTTGGGCTAGCTATCGCTCGCCTTCTTTCCCTCCCACCAACTTTTTCTTTCTTTCTTCTTCTCATTCACTTCATATGTTTTCTCTCTTTTCAATTTGCAGATCTATTTTGTGGGTATCTTTATTGCCTTAAGAAGTCGTGATGGACAAATGACAGCGCCTGTCGTTCACTAAAACTCCACTAGCCACAAGTAGTTTTTCTTAAAAAGTGGGTGGCTCTTCGTTAGCTTCTTGATCTGTTTCTGTTTTGAAAGTGTTTCAGAATAATAAATGATTTCACGAGTCGATGTGGACCCGTATTATCTTAAGTTTTATATATTTTTCTATTGTTTAATAAGTTTCAGTTTTAGAAATATTTGTCCACTTTTGTAGCACGTTTTAAAGTCTTGTTTATGCATGTAACATTAGTTTTACAAGTGATTTTAGGGATGATTTTGTTGTCATCCTCTCTAGTTTGGTGAATACTCAACTCTTTTGTCGATTTTTACTCACCGCTTTGGACCATCCAGGGCTAATTTTCTTATCGTATTAAGTGCTTGTAATCACTCTAGATATGTCGTGCTTGAGTTGTGACAAAGTCAATTGTCAACGTGTCATGATGTTTTATTGATGTTGAGGCTAAAACCTTTATTGTGTTGATAGAGCTTATCATTTATCATCTACAACGAATGTTTATTATTTTTTTCTCTTAAATTATATTATTTCATCCATTAAATTAATTAATGAATTTCTTTTAAAAAAAGAACTCAAAAACTTATTATCTTTTTCCTTTAATTAAAAAAAAAGTGATATTTGATAAATACATTACTTTTGAGATTGCTTAAGAGTGAATGAAATTGATTTGACAATCTTAATGAAATTCCTCTTCACTAACAACATGGATGTAAACCCTAAACCTAACCCTTCTTTAATAAAATTTTACGGGTGATGTTAGATTTCAGAAACACACTGAATCATTTATTCTAACCTAAAATTACGACACTTTTAAAATTTAATGGGTCCCAAACTGCACTGATGGCTATATATATATAATCTTAGCAAAACTATAGGCTTTGAGATTTTAATGTTTTAAGTTGGAATTTTATTTCAAGTAAATGATGGGCAAAAGTATTATAGAAGTGCTGTA
Source organism: Gossypium hirsutum (assembly GCF_007990345.1). Lineage (NCBI taxonomy): Eukaryota > Viridiplantae > Streptophyta > Magnoliopsida > Malvales > Malvaceae > Gossypium > Gossypium hirsutum. Next base: position 9,694,425 of record NC_053444.1, read on the forward strand.
TTTTATTTTTAATTTTTGTACTAAATTGATTTTTTTTAATTTAATCTATTTGTATTATTAAAAAGTGACGTGATTAATAGAATAATCAGACAGTGACACGTAACATGTTCTGTGTACCTCATACTGAAATACAAGAATCAAATTTTAACAGTAAAAACGGATAAATTTTTTAATAAAATGACCAATTTATCACTCTTTGATTGAACATATAAATTGCATTCTATCTCTTTTACTAAAAAACGAGTAAATTAGTCATTGTATGTTAAAATAAAGAGTAAATTGATCATTTTTTTAAAAAATTTCCTCCATTTGTACTATTAAAAACTAACATGACTAAGAGCTTGTTTAGTAGTGCTTAAAAAAATGCTTTTGGAAGAAAAGCTGTGCTAAACAAACTGCTTTTGGCTGGAATTTTTGGCTTTTGAAAAACATTTTTGAAAAAGAGGAGCTAAAATTTTTAGCTTTTTCTCACTCAAAAGTACTTTTTGTGTTTAATTATTTTTTCACCTCTCCAACAACATAGTACTTTTCATTTTTTTTCTTGGTGCTTAATGACAAATGTGTTAAAACCATTCATTAAAAATAATAAAAAATATTTTTTAAAATAATACAATTGTGTTAATATCTAATTACAAATATTTAATGGTTATATTTAAATATTTAAAATATACTTTATATATTCTAATTAATTTTTATAAATAATTAATATTTATTGCTTAAAAAATTTAAAATTTATATTGCATATATTAAAATATTAATAAAAGTTATAATAAATTATTTTTTATATTCTTACTCAAATATAATAATATTAACTAATTTGACCATTATTTAAACGCATATTTGTTACTTGATAATATCATGTCTAAAATTGACATTTTATTTTTTAAAAATACTTCTCAATAGCACTTTTCCATAGTACTTTTTAAAAGCAATTTTCAAAAGTATTGCTAAACTAGCCCTTACAAAATAACCAGACAATAACACGTGGCATATCATGTGTATCTCCTACTGACATACAAGATTAAGCTTTTAACAGCAAAAATGGATAATTTTTTAATAAAATGACCACATTATTTTTACACGTTTGATTTTTATTATAATTGGAGGTATGTATGAGTCGTAATTATTATAAACATAAAAAAGAAATAAATTTATTGCATTAATGTAATTTAAGAGAAAGCATCATCTTAGAGGGAAAAGGTGGTGCTTCCGGATAAAAAACAATGATGATACGCATACAAAAGAACAAAAGCCAGCCTGGAATGTCGTTTGCCTCAAGTAAAATTGACATTTCTCGTGTATTTATTAGAGTAAATTTAGTAATTAATTATTCACATTTCGTAAGTTGTAAATATTGATCATGAATTTTAAAATTGTTTTATATCTAAAACAAAAATTAAACCCGGATTTTATCTGATTTTTTAAATTCAGTAAATTTATAAATAAAGCTTATTTGGTTTTTCTTATATATATTAAATTTTATATTCAACACTGTCACTTAACTAATATTGATACATAAAATATTTTGACATAATCAATTGTATTGAAAATCAATAATTAATCTATTTTAAGGTACAAATATAATTATAATTATAATTATAAATAATATATTTAAATAATTTAAATAATAATTCTACTAAAATTTGATTGGATTGTTTAGTGAAATTTTAGAAAAATAATTTGGATTGAGAATCAGATTTCTGGATTTCAACATTACCAGTAAACCAAGATTTATTGGTCTTCATCTCTCCACTTTTTAAAATTTGATAATTTAATTATTATAATTTATGAAAATCGAAAAATTAATCTTACCTCTACAAATAATAATTTATATGTAACAAATCAGCTAAATCAGTAGTTGAAATTCATATATTTATTTACTAATAATCGGATTAACTTTTTAATTTTCATAAACTACAAAAATTAAAATTTGATAAACTAAAATAGATGAACAAAGTTATCAATTTCCATACAGTAAAGAGATAGTTTTCATAATTAGACCTTTTCTCAGTAACAGCTTCTAATCTCTCTCTCCAATGACAAATTTAGCAATCTCCAAAAGCTCTCTGACTGACATAATGATGCACTCACCAATTCACCCCCATCATATGGCCACACCACCATACCTATTTTACTTAAGATCTCATCAAACCCATGTTAAAGAAAAAATAAAACACTGTATCGAAAGCAGTGAAAAGAGAAAAAAGGTGATGGGGCCTTCAATGCTTGCATTTGCAAAAGGGCGAAAATGCTAACTCGAATCCTACGTTGTAAATAGTAACGAGCAAGCGCACATGTCTCCACCGAATCCCACCACAAAGCATCAAAGCCTTGGCTCCCCTCCTCTAAACTTGTTAGCTAAAGAGGAGAGGCCCACTTTTCGTATTATGTTTCTAAATAAATATGCCATAAATAGATCTATTATAAGTCGAGTCATTTGTTTAAGCTCATTTGAAAAGTGGGAAGGTATTAGTAAAATTATAGGCTTGAAAAATAGATCTGGATAGAAAATAAAGTCTATTTTTTAAACGGGCTAAATCTCGAGTAAGATGTTTTTGCCCAAATCCGACCTAAATTAGTTATTTTGCTACCATTTTATGATTATATTACTAATATTTTAATGTTATTATTTGGATATTTTATAACTCTTGTTTTATTCTTAATTTTGCTCCTACTTTAGTATTATTTAAGTATAAAAAAATTTTCAATGTATTTTCAATTTGTTGTAAAATATTTATTTTAATGTTTTTTTGTGTATTTGATGTATTATATTTTTAAAATTTATTTTTATATAAAAATCTGAAAAAATTAAATACAAGCTCGAGTTTAACCTATTTAATTTGGGTCGAACTTGACAGAATTTTAAGTTTAGTTCAAGACATAAAATTTTATGTCAGCCCAACGCATGATAGAGTTTGAAGATGTATGTCAAAATTTCCATTCTTAATTATGCTAATAAATTTGATTTAAATATTGGGTTAGGTTAACTTTATATTATTTGAAGCTTTAATTTTATGGTGATTAATTACTGGTAAAGATTTGGTGCTTCTCATTATGAAACATTTAAGATGAGTTGGATCAGTTCCAATTTTACTTTGGACCCTTCTCACTGCATTCAAGGGAAACAAATGGGAGTGAATGCATGCATGCATGTTATTTGTTGCCAAATCTACTTCTATGAAATCATTCCTAGACGTTGGTTTTATCCTACACAGTTTTACTAATATTTATATACGTACCTAAATTTTGATACCCAATTTGGCACTTGAACTTAATATTTTGTTCCTAATTTGGTACCTAAGCCTTTTTAAGTTCAATTTGGTATCTAAACCTGTTAAATATTATACAAATTATGCAAAGCACTAACGGTGTTATTATTATTTTGTTATGCTACAAAAATATCGTCAGTATTAGAGGAAATTCATATTTAAAAAATTAGGTATTGAGCTATGTTTAATGAATTATACTAAACAAGAATACATTTAAAAAAAACCCAAATTAAAATAAATTCATTATTTTAAATTAGTAAAATAAATAAATAAATAAAACTAAAAGTAATTGAATTTATAAAATAAAAAAAATCATGTCATCTAGCATATCTTGATCATACATTGGTTATTTTTGCTATCTCATAAAAAAATAATATTATTACTATATTTGAGTAATTTGTAAAACGTTTGACAACTTCAAGTACAAAATCGAACAACAAAAAAAAAGATTAAGTACCACATTAGGAAAAAAAAGTACAAAATTGAACAACAAATTTAAGTACCAACTTAAATAAAAAGATTAAGTACCACATTAGGGAAAAAAAATCAAATTCAATACCAAATTGGATCCCAACAAAGATTAAGTATCAACTTAAGAAAAAATGTCAAGTTTTGGTACCAAATTAAAAAAAGAGAGTCAAATTTAAGTACAAAATTGAACTAAAAAAATTAAATACTAAATTGTAAAATGATAGTTTTAAAAGACAGGTAGAGTGGAGCGAAAGCAAACATTTACCATATAGTTGTCTTAATTCACTACATGCATCTGCCTTTAAAAAAAATCTCCATCCGAATATAATTTACATTTATTATTTAATTTAAATATAATATTTAATAATTTATTTTTAAAAATATAATTTAATATTTTTTAGTGTTTTAGAGCGTGTGTCCTCTTTAAAGGGTTAAATTGTGTATTTATATGATATAGTTATTGCTTATGATCGTGACATCGTAAGCAGGTCCCTATGCATGCTAATATGTATCATTCTCTAGGATTAACATATGTTTTCTATATGTGAGTTCGCGTACATGATGGTGTGAACCCACATGATGCGATCCCATAGAGGGGTGCAAACATCTCACGTGCTAATTACGTGGATTGATGGATCAAAATCCAATCAAATAATCAGTCAGCAGGTCGGTAATAATAAGTATCATAATATTTTTAATAATTATTTATTATTCTAATCGCATCATTATTACGATTGAATCTAAATATATTTTATTAATAATTTTAAATCCGAATGAAGTCTAAAAATTGGATAAGAGTCGAAAATTTGGTTAGTAGATTTCAAAGTATATTGACTGGTGGGTGGATCTAACATAAACAAGTAGACAACCGAAACACTCTGATGGAATAATCTATTTTCATCTATCTACCATTATAAATGAGCATAAGTTTGGAAAAACATTTAATTGTAATTGTAATTATTTTTATTAAATTATTAATTTTTTTCATTCAATTTTTTTTATTTATAGATTTATCACAGCTATAAATAATAAATTTAATTTTATTAAATATTTGGTTAAATAAATTTATTTTATAAAAATTTAAAATGCTTATAAATAATAATTTTGATTTTTCTAAAGACTTTTGTCAAAACATATTTATATAATAATTATTAAAATTGATGAATTTTATATTGAATTTTTCATTAAGGAAAAAGTGAAAAAAAAATGTTACTTTTGTTTAAAATTGCAAAAAGCAGGAGTTTGAAAATTTTGATTAAAATATTTGTATTATTCATTATGTTATTAAATTGATGTTATAATAATATTTATTTTTATTTAATTTTGAAAATTAAAAAATAATTTATCAAAAATGAAAAAGTATGCTTTGCATTCATGATAAATTATACTTTTGCTATGATTTAAAATTATTCAATTTTGAGTTGCACTTTTATTGACTTTTAATAATATAAAATTAAGAATTACCAATGCATTAACGTTCAATGTTGAGGTATTTTCATTTAATTAGTAATTAAAAATCTCATTATTCTTTTCATTACTTTTATGGTTTGAATTTTTTATGCTTGTAATATTTCAATTTACTTTTTAAATATTAATGTTGAACAATTAAAATAATATTAATTTGCATGTAATTAATGAATTAAAAAACATAAATATGTAACACATGTGATATTAAAAAAAATAGTTATTTATACTGAAACAGTAGGCTTGCAGTTCCGCCGCCGCCATTGATTTGTCATAAGATCATTTGAATAAAAAACTTTTCGCAAATTTTTTTTATGGCTTCTTCATCATTGACTTCATTGGAGGACAAAGCTACCAAAAAAGTTCATATGCGTAATAATGGTTTGGGGGAGGATGATCATCTTATGGTCGTGGATGAGGATAGAAATCCTAATGAATTTGATAAATTATCTAACTCACGATTATCTTTCAAAGACATGCTGCTTGGGCTTTCGAGGGATGCAGAACAGAGTTTGCACGATCAAGATAATGAGGACCTACAGTTACTCGATGGAGATGTGATTACTAGAACAGAAGACGAGCTACTTCCGATTCGTTTTTCTGAAAGGGTTCATTAGATTTTATATCAGAGTATGTCTCGTATAGTTGTGGTTAAGCTTCTGGGAAGGAAAATACGTTTCCATACTCTTTCGAACAAGATTTATCACCTTTGAAAGCCTTCCACTCTCGTTAAAATTATGGATTTGGAAAATGATTATTTCATGGTGAAATTCCAAGTGGAAATGGATTATATCCAGGTTGTCACAGAAAGATCGTGGATTGTTTTTGGGCAATATTTAACGGTTCAACCCTGGTCAGAATTCTTCTTAACTAGTTAACCTTATCCGTCGAAGGTGGTAGCTTGGATTCGCCTTCCGAGTATCCTCAGTTTTTTGTATTGGAAGAGTATCTTAACGAGCATTGGGGAGACGATTGGTCATGTCATTAAACTTGATGATAATACTGGTAATGTGCATAGGGGCCGATTCGTTCGTATAACGATCATTCTCGATCTTAACAAGCCATTGGTTTCTAAAATTAAGGTGGATGGTGTAACACCCACACCTGACCCGATTACCAGATCCAAGTATGATGTGTTACAACTTAAAAGCCAAATGAATTTGACAAAAATTCTTGAAACTTTTAAAAGTAATAGGGTCTTGGCGTATACTCTAAATTTGGCATAAACCCCAATATAACAATAACAAAACAATCAAATCAATTATACACCAAGTGAAAAAACTTTAGACAAACATTTGGCGGAAGCCTTATAAAAGTGGACAAAGTTATTTAAATTGAAAGATGAATTATTTTCCTATACAAAAAGTTTCAAGTGCATCATTGGTCATTAAACATCATTCAAAACAGTTTGGCGTATTCGTCTAAAAGACAATATCATAAACCATAATTCTCTGGATTAAACATATATTTATAGAGTTTGTAAAAGTTCTCATAAAATAGTGTTTTAACAAAAGTTGTAAATTATTAAAAGTTTGATTACAGATAGATCTACACGTCACCATTCTAAAAGGTCATTCATGATATAGGAATAGGCAAGTGGTTCACTACCAATAGTAACTCTGGCATAGTCCCTTCTACAGAATCTCTTTCTTCAATCAATACGCTTGAGAATTAAAGGTTAAAAAAGTAAGTTCAAACGAAGTTAATGAGTTCCATTAATAAAGGTAACATAAACGATTTACATGGATACTACTTGTAGACAAGAATTAGTACTCGTAATGATACTCAACCTTTCGACGAGGTTTAAACAACTAAACATAATACGCCAATTAGCGTTCATAGTTATTAGACAGACTCAATCTGTCAACTTAACACGCCACATGGGCAAACATTGTTCGTCCATTAAACCATAACTTAATACAATACACATGTTTTGCACATGACTTACACTTGTGCTAGACTTAGACCTAGAATATAGATTTAGAATCATATGAATCAATCGTATTCATATACATATATTTCACCCATTAACTCATTTCAGTTTAACTAATCATGTTTTCTCATGATCTACCAGTCCGATTTGCAATACAACTGCCCTACCAAAGGCATCACAAACATATCTCCTTCTCATTTATCACATATCACGTTTCAAATATAGACGATATTGGGTTTGTGCAATATAGAGGATATTTTACGTCGAAACATAAATTGATCATACTCATGCTGACAATACTGGTTAACATCACAAAACCAGATACCACATATTATGTTATTGAGAGGGAGCACTTACCTTACACAATTTATATAACAAGAGGATCTATAACACATGGGAGTAAGAAACAACTCACTAGAAAGTCTACTACAGTAATCTACTCAACAAGTCGTTTACCCTTGCTACTTGTGTCACAGGCCTCAGTTCAAAACATGTGACCAACGCACTAAATGCATCTAATAGAGGTCTATAGGTTAGATGAGGATTATTTGGACCACAAGAACTGACCCGATTCAGTAAGCTGTTGGAGAAGCCTATCAGATTGAAGCCTGGGTGGCCCAATGATAAAGATATGACAATATAGGCTATCTTGGTAACTAATCTTAAAAGATTGATAGGAATCATATCTTGTAAAGATTAGATTAGATTAGATATGGTATATCTTGTAAATCTCATAATTTAAGGGATATGATTAATCTCGTCCATTGATGTAACTTGATCTTGACCGTCTGTTCTTGGGGAGCTCAACTATAAATAGAGAGCCTCCCATTCATTTATACTCACTCAATTCTTCGTTGTTTCTTTATTCTTTATGAATAATAGAAATATTGAGAGCATTTACTCAAACACCTCTCGTGCATTCTTTTTTGTGGCTTTTTGTTGTTCTTTTGTGGCTTCTTTTGGCATAATTGCTTCTGCTATACAAATTGTGCCTTAGAGGAATTCTAAAGGAATCCTCACTTGTGGTGTTTAGGTTGAATTAGGCGAGTTTGAAACAAACGAATCACCTTAGGCCACACAGATCAGGAGACGAAAGTTCTAGCCCCGTGACACTTGGACCTTCATTAACTTCTTGAGCTAAAAAGAGAGACAAATATATCTATTAGATCATTAAACTATTAAAATTTAACATTTATGCATGAATTGATAGCATGCAACTTAGAATTAGGAAGTTTCCTTCCTCACATGTAGTTTTAAAACTTATGCATACTTTACTGTAAATATAAATTCATTTGAAAATAATCTAAGGGTTGACCAGAAATTACCAGTAAATCGGTATTAATGATGGAGTCAGCTAGATCTGGAACTCCTCGTTGACGATTCCAACTTAGAAATTTCTAAAACTTTAGTGAAGAACGCAATGAAGAATAAGAAGAAGATGTAGAAGTAAAATATGAAAACATGCTAGCTAGCTATCCTTATATAATAGAAACAACTAGGAACAAAAGTTAGTGGAAAGCCAGAGGATCCCATGATCACTCTAAAAGTTTGAGAATAAAATGATTAAGAACCTAATCATCTATAGTACTGTAGTTTAGTTCTAACTAGGTTTCGACTAAATCTCAACATTACTAACCGAGCCATCACAAAATATACTAAACACAAGAAACACATCTATAAAGCTATGAACTAACGAGTTCACCCAAAACATCTGATAAATAACTTAACAAAAGAGTCTGCCAAACCCTAGATTTCGCCTAATCCTGGAGTTCGCCAAATGGAAAATCCTACTGAATACACCACACAGTAAAAAACAAACACTTCACTAACTTACTCACTTTCTACCCTTGACTTAACTAACTTATACGCCAAACAATAACTTGATATAGTCTCTGGGGGGCGGGTTGTTACAATTCTCCCCCACTTAGAAAATTTTGTCCTCAAAATTGTTACCTGTGAAAAGTTGTGGGTATTGCTCTCTTATCAAACTTTCTCTTTCCCAAGTGGATTTTTCCATATTGTGCTTTCTCCATAATACCTTTACCAATGACATTATTTTGTTTCTCAAATTTTTTACTTCTCTTGATAAAATGAGAACAAATACTTCTTCATAAGACAAGTTTAGCTCCACCTCTAGTGCTTTGACTTACACCATGTGATCTAGGTTGGATCAGTATCTTCTTAACATGGACACATGAAACACATTATGTATATTTGACAACTTTGGTGGCAGTGTTAATCTATATGCCACTAGATCAATTTGTTCTAGAATCTCATATGGTCCTATGAAACGCGGGCTTAGCTTCTATTTTTGATCAAACCTTATGACTTTCTTCCAAGGAGAAACCTTTAAAAATACTTGGGCTTGGCTTGGCTGGTCCAAGTGTTAGAATTGAATCTCAAACGAATTAGAATTAGGCGGTTGGTGGGTCCCCTAAGACAGGCTTTAGGCTTGTTGAGTTAAATGAGCGTCTCATGACTGTTAGCTTCAATAGTTTTGAACTAAAATCCAGCTCCCATTTGGCTAGTGTGAGTGTTATTAATTTTAGGAACATTTTAAATCAATCGTCAAATGGGAATTCCAGTAGGAAAATTGTTTCGTTGATGCAAAGGCCAACCCATGAGATTGTGGAAAAGACAGATACGACGACTTTAAACCTAGATTATCATTCAGTCATTAATTTTTATTAAAAATCAGAATCTTAATATTCCCATAAGAGATATGATTTCTATTAATCCTTTACCAATACAAGATGAATATTTTAATATTTTGTCTTCATAAAAAATTGGGTACCCTAAACATTTGTGGAGAGGTTTTACACCCTACGGGGTAAAAGGAGCAAATTTAAGGTGAGGGCTTCTGCTCGTGAGTTTATAGCTGAAACAATGACAAAAGTTGTAGACATAATAGGGTATAATAGCCTAATTATGGATTCAAATTGTTTACAAGGGACTTGTTAGAAAAGATCCCAGTTTGAAAACAGTTTTCTTACACAGCAAAAAATTAAAAATTTGAAAATTGACTCGATTTGTGATATTTATAGCAATAAACCTTAGTCGAATTCACACTTGAGTTTTCGATTTAGCAGAAGTTCGTTGTTTTTGGCTTTTAACCAAACGATCTTCTTCGTTATTCTTGTACCATGAACTGCTTCGAGTGTGCGCTTGAACTAATTGAATTGAAACACAAAACTAGAAAAAGTTTTCTCCTTTTGGGGTTGAAAACGAAAGTTCTCTCCTTTTGGGTGAAAACGAAATTCTCTATTCTTAATAGAAACCAGTAGAATTGTTATTTCGGAAAAAAAATATGTAACAGTTAAGAATAAATTCTCTCTATTTTTTGGTAGAATAACAATATCTCAAAGTGTGTTAATAGCTCTACCAGTGCCATCTATTTATAAGGAGAGAAGGTAAAACCCTTGTTGAGTTGTAGTGGTTTATTTCAAAGATAAAAATAACATCCTACTTAGCATAGGACTAAGGTGGACGACACACCCTAGTATTCCTACTAGGGTTGCCACCCCCTTCATGTCCATGAGGGGTTTTTAGGCCTCTCTCACATTGAGTCTAATTACGAGTACTTCTTGGGCCTTTTTGACTCAATACTCTGTAATGTGATCCAAACCGATTCAATTTTTATATTTCCCAAAATAAAATTTAATATTTATATATAAAATAACTTTCTTATCCCTATTTTGCCCCAGTAAAATTTTGATGATTTTGCTTCTGGTAAAATTTCAAGAAAATATATTCAATATTTCACAACTCAACATGTTCACTATGATTGAATGGTTTATTTTAATTTTCGATCTTTGCTAGCTCAAATAATCAAATTAAAATTTCCAATTGGAGGTGAATTGACTTTTAAAAAAATTGTAAAAGCTAGAGAGAAATGATAAAAAATTTGACACAAGAATTTAGAGTGGTTTGACCCCAATTGCTTACTCCACTACCTTAGCTTTCCACTACTAAGGATTTTCCCAAATTCACCTATTTGATAACCTTTAAGGATAAGGATTAACCTTACAAATTCCTTTTAAGGTTTCTAATACAAACCTTTACAAAAAGATACAAAGAAGCAAACAAAGAAATAATTCTTACAAGATCAATGTGTTTGGAAATTAAGCTCAATTACAATGAAAAACACTTGAGCAAATAAAATGGAAATAAAGCTCACAAGTGTGTGAAAGAAAAGTATGGAAATATTTGGCACAAAGGTTGTTTGATTGATCTTTTTTCTTGAATATGCTTTCTTGTTATTGTAGGACCTTTAGAAGCTGATATTTATACCCTCCAATTCATTTCTAACCGTTGTGGTTGTTGAGAAAATAAATAGAGTCATTGGGGATGAAAATACTAGATCATTAAACTTACCTCAACAAAAAGTACCGATACTTCTTCTACAAGTATCGATAGTAGTAGCATCTAATGCCTAATTTAGTGACTGTTAAAGTTAGTTTCTAATGATACCAATAATGATTTATTGATACCTGATAGAAGGTATCAATATATTTTTAATGGTCATCAATACTTTTTGTCATTGTTCGAAAGATCATAAAAACATAATGCAAAAACGGTATCGATATAAAATAAGGTATCGATAAAATTCAGTAGGTATCAATATATTTCTAAAATTATCGATATTTATTATTTTTGTTCAATTTTTTATTCAAGTCAGAGAGCAATTTTGGTATTGATAAAAATCATATTGGTATCGATACATTTTGGAAAATACCGATACTTTTTGTAGGGAGCAGTTTTTTCAATTGATTTAATATTGTTTCAATCAAGTTCAAGAGTTTAAAATTGTTTTTGAGCTTTGTCCAAAATATTCTAAGTGTTCAAAACATTTTCTAAGATGTTTGGAAGTCTTGAAATAATTTTTATGCTTTAAACTTTATTAATTCTTTGTTCTAAAAACAAACTTTTATTTAAAAACATTTTTGTTACATCAAAATAATTTATTAAATAAAGCTAATTTAACAGGCTTCAAAACAGTCCAAAAACATAAACTCATTCTTCTAATCATTTTTTAAGTAATCCATATATGATTGCAAATGGATCATTTCCATTTTCATTTCCATTTTTAGAAACCTACATTCATTTCCAAATGATTTCATTTCTCTATTTTGGAGAAAACCATAATCATTCCTGAATGTTTCTCATTTCTCTTTTCCAATTCTTTTCGTTCATTTCTATTCAAATACGCAATTCATTTATGCTTTCAACGAGCTAGCGGAGGGATCGATTAGACATATGTAGTTGAGGCTCAAATGATTTATAATTAAGTCCGGCTTTTCGCCTATTAATTATAAACTCATTTAGTCACAAAGTCACTCCACTATAATATCGCGACTGAGCTCTCTACAACGACATACTATTATAAAAGCAACTACTCAATGCTCGTTCAATGACATTGTGATAAGTGTGTTACCCTCATAGGATATCATTGATCTCTTTGGATAATATTCGTTCTCCCAATATGATTCTATTTTATCTCATTGTAATCATTACATCTTCCTTTACGAAAAGTCAATCACTATCAAATAGTGATCAAGTCTTCCATCACAAAGACAGACGACCTGTGACCATATTTACTTTTCATAAACCATGTAATGCCAATGAGAGGATATCATTTACCCATATTTTGGGCTATTAATTTCACTGTTGTGAATTACACTACATACTACAAAAGCCATACACCTAACACACCAGCTTTCGATTCCTTATCTGTAACAACCCTAACCCGTATCTGTCACCGGATTAGGGTTACGAGGCATTACCGAATATAGCACGATTAACACAAATATAGAACATTCTTAATCACTCAAGAACAATGCTACTTTTATAACTTTGACAAATTTAACTATTCACAATTAGATTTAATTACGAAATCATAATTTACAAATCAGCACTAATAAATTATATTTTTTTTCAAACAACTTACATTAAAACAACAGAACATATCCCATACTTGTCAAATTCAAATAATACGAGTACAACTTATAAATTTAATCTTATAAATAACATCATGATATGGTATATACATACTTTAGTTATCACAATGCAATGCACAAAATGTTTTGATCACATTTAATATTTAAATGCACAAATACAAAATTAAATTATATCAAATTTGCATTGTTTTACTTTAAATGCTAAATGCACATACTGAACCATTTCTATTAAAACAAAGTTGCATTACTTATTAACTCAACCAAATTTAATTGATCTAGATGTATTCGAATATATATATTCATCTATTATTAAACTTATGTTTTCATATTTGCAATTTACAAAAACCTATTCAACACATATCATATTCATAATTAACCTATGCACAAATTCAAAACTCAACAACCCAATGTTCTCTTTTCATTAACCACACATAAACATTCAATTTTTCCATTCTCATGTCATATAATTATCAAGCCAAATATGTTCACATACAAGCTTTATTATTTATCATTAATCACCAAATCACTATAGTCAAACATATTAGTAAATCTCCATTATATGTATACCAAAACCGAATTCGTATACACCTAATTATTTATACTTAAATCACTTCCAAAGGTTTATATTTCATTGCCTTACAAAATAAATATTTCATATCCTATTTTATACTTATATACTATCAATTAAAATTAACCCGTGCATAACATTTGATAACAAAGAGTATTCGAGAGCCGCTGAACTTTCTTAAAGAGAAGCCAACGAGCATCACGAGGATGAGTGAGCAATGAGTTGCATTGCAGATCAAGCAAAGAGAAGATGGAAGAGACATCCTTTTTGAAGAGTTCGTAAGATTTATCTTAGCGCTCGAATGAAGAAGAGGATCGAATGTCTTCGCCTATGAGGGCAAGGTCGTATAAATATCCATTTTATGTAAAGAGATTTATTTTCTAGAAAAGTTTTCTAAATGTAATTGAATCAGAATCAATGTCTCTTTAGGCATTCATTTCATGCATCTACATTACATGACATCATATGCATTGAAAGAGTCTAATTGAGTAAATTTATTTCAGTTAATCTGGAAACCAACCAACCCACCAAACACCGCTACGGTACTCGATCAAAAACTAAAGATATGGACCAAAGGATGGAAATGCTAGAACAATTCTAAAAAGAAATGAAAGATCAGCTTCAACAACAAATAAAAGAGCAACTCGAAAAGATTCAATAGAATATGATAGACAAAATGACGGAATCCCAAGGGAGTATGATGACACAGTTAACGCGACTGTTGACTGACAGAAAGGATAAAGGAAAGAGCCCTATGGCCAATGTCGAAGAGGAAGGTGATGATGGACCCCAATATCCCCCGGGCTTTACTCCTCCACGTGTGTAAGCCCAAGCTGAGGTATACCTGCACAAATCTACCGTCACAATCAAACCTCAGCAGTTCTAGGCCGGTGCTTCAAACTTCCAAGCTGGATCTGGCTTTAACCCCGGAAACTACCCTGCTGACTCTACCATTCCTGACTTCGATGAAGTGGCTGAAAAAGAAAGAATAAAGGAAAAGTTACCAAAGCAGTTAGAAGAAAGGTGCAAATGGCTCGAAGAAAAGTTTAAGGCGATGGAGATCACTGAAAACTATCGTGGGATCAACGCTAAAGAATTGAGTTTAGTTCTGAATTTAGTACTCCCTTACAAATTCAAAATGCCCGAGTTTGAGAAGTACAATAGAACTTGTAGCCTCGAAGCTCATATTACCATGTTTTGTAGGCGGATGACTGGGTATGTTAATAACGACCAACTACTGATACATTGTTTCCAAGATAGCCTCATAGGGGCAGCATCCAAGTTGTACAATCAATTGAGCCGTACCAAGATTAATTCATGGAGAGATTTAGCACAGACATTCGTAAAGCAGTACAATCATGTAATTGACATGGTACCTGATAGAATCACTCTACAAAACATGGAAAAGAAGCTCGGTAAAGGTTTTAGGCAATACGCACAGAGGTGGAGGGAGGTTGCCATCCAAGTTCAGCCATCTCTTCTAGAAAGAGAGATGACCATGCTTTTTGTTAACACATTGAAGGTCCCATTTATCACACATATGTTAGGAAGTGCCACAAAAAGCTTTTCTAACATAGTTATGAATGGTGAAATGATAGAAAATGCTATTAGAAGTGGAAAGATTGATGCTGGAGGAAATAACAGAAGGCAAACCTCAAAAGAAAATGAGGTGAACAGCGTATCGATTGCGATGAATCAACCAAGAAAAGTGGTTGCTAATCAGCAGGGTTCATCAAGACAAGGATCAGGTGTAAAGCAAGGTACTGAGAAGCTCCAGTTCACGCCAATTCCAATGTCGTATAAGGAGCTGTATCAAAGCTTATTCAATGCGCATGTTGTTTCCCCTTTTCATGTGAAGCCTCCACAGCCTCCGTACCCTAAATGGTATGACGCAAGTGCACAATGCGATTATCATGCGGGAATTATGGGACAATCAATTGAGAATTGCACTACATTTAAAAAGCTAGTTGAAAGACTAATCAACATGGGTGTTGTCAAGTTTGGTGACTCATCTAGTGTGAAAAATCCACTACCCAATCATGATTGATAATGGATAAATGCAATGTATGAAGAAGTGGTGGGAAATGATCACATCAATGCCATATATGAAGAGACACTTGAAAAGAAACCTTGTTAGACATCCACCCTTATAAACTTGAGAGTGTTCTAAATAATCGGATTGTAGAAGAAATCTCTGTAGCATCTAGAGCTTACTTAGAGTAATGTTTAGAACACACTTGTTGCCTTTAGCCTGGAGGCAATAAGAATTCCTTTATGAAATAGGCTCGTGTCTGAACGTCGTTATTTTAATAAAATACATCTTTGCATTCATTTTTGAGCCAATATTCTTTCATTCTTCTTGAATAATTATTCTTTCATTCTTTTGGATTTTCTTCCACATTATTCCTTTATTCATTCATAATCATAATTGAACAAATAGTTATTCATAAATTTATACATTCTTTTGTATATTCTTTGATATTTATTATGGGTCCCTAGATATCAATAACATGAGTGACGCTGCTACAGGCTCAGAATTTCTTTTTGAGCGAGGCATGTGTTTAGAGGGATTTCATGACTTTGAAAATGACATAGATTGTAGTTTATCTCCTGACTTGTTGAGGATGGAAGAGTAAGAAGAGAAACAAATTTACCTCCTGAGGAGACAATGGAGATTGTGACCTTAAGAGAACATGCATGACCGAAGAAACAAAGCAAGACGTTGCTGAGTTACTTCAAGAATTCAAAGATATCTTCGCATGGTCATATCAGAATATGCTTGGATTTAGCACTGTCATTGCAATCTGAACAACAGCACGGTATCAGAAATTTATAGTATGTTCAAGATTAACATCATGAACAATGCATTTAGAATTCTTTGCCGCGGCAATGCCTTCTTCTTTGACTTATCATAGTTTTGCCCGTCGAAGTCAAGTTGTCATTTCTCTGTTGTTGGATTTCATCCTAATTGAAGAGGAAGATCCAAAGTTTTTTCGTTATAGTTAAATTTCGCCCTAAAAGGCTCTATGAAAGAAATTTGATCATAAAGAAGATCTTACGCATACAAGATGAAGGTGGAAGATTTTATGTAGAGGATTTTACTTAGAAAAGCATTGATCAAAATGGAGAACAAGGACTTGCCTAATCCTATGAGTTCAGATTCAAAAAAAAAGATGAAAAATGATGATGGAAAAAAAGAAAAGAAAAAAAAAGAAAAAGAAAGAAGAAGAGGAAAAGGAGAGGCCAAAGGGGATTTGAGTTGAAAACCCGAAAAGGACGGCTCAAATTTTGGATCAAAATGGGGCATGAGATGATCAGAGTTACTCAAAAATAGATCAAAATGGGGTATGCAGTGATCTTGCTATGCCTGAGACGGCAGGAAAGGGTACGCAACATCTTGGGGCATCGACAGAGTAATGTAGATCTCCTAAGCACATGTCAAACTCAGAATGATTTTTAGGAAGGTTGTACAAAGAAGTTCAAGCTGCGATATCTGGGGCACCTAGCTTTTATACTATTTATATTTGCTTATTCTTGGAATACTTCATTCTTTTTCAAGATAAAAGTCAATTCCTATTTTATTCTCAATATTCTTGATAATTTATTCATTGCAAGCCATGCTTTCAAATCAATTCTATTTTATCTATCGATTTGTTCTTTTTGCAAGCATGATGCATTAGAACAACGATTAATGGACTAATAAAACTTTCAAAAGGGAAGTTTTGCATATTACTCTAGAAGTTTCTAAATAATACGAGAACCTGAAACAGGACTATTGTTTAGAGCGCACCAAGTTTAAAGGTTAGAAATCTGAGAAGGAAGAGTCTAAATTAAGATTTTCTCTTTGAATTTTGTTGTTAAAAACATTGATTGAAAAAATGACCAGATAGGGTGTTAGAGACAAAGCTTCATTGAACAAATAAGCGATGATCACTTTGTGATAGGAAAAAGTTCCTTTTGAAAAGAAAATTCTTCATTTGTGCATAAGCATTTGATATGACATCCTGGGAATGGTGTAAAGAATCAAAGAGTTTCAGATTCTGTATTCTTGAATTACGATAGGAGTGGATTGAGAAAAAGTTAGACTTTTCTACCTTTGGGTCACAGCGGGAGAAATCTGATACAAATTTTGCATCCCAGTTGATTGAACTTTGAAGTTCACAGTGGGGGGCAATCTGATTAAGTGTTTCTTTGGAGATGCCAGCTGAGCAAAAAGGCGTCAGTGTTAAAGCCTTAATAAACTTTGAGTAATGACAACCTAAGCGGGATCATTCTCGAAATTTTTTTTTGCATTCATGCAAACACCATTTACACAAGCCTAATTAGAAGCATTTGATTCATTTTGATCATGCCATCCTAATCATTAGACATAATTAGGTTCATTATACAGGTCATGTTCCCTAGAGAACAGATCAGTGAAGATAACAAATCTTGTCTTCCTGCACCAACAGCGAAGCAGATCGAAGACACCAGCCTTGCCTCCCTATGTTGCAGCGAAGCAGGTTAAAAATAGCAGATCTTACCTTCCTGCACCAACAGCGAAGCAGATCGATGACCCCAGTCCTATCTCCCTGGTCAGCAGTGGAATAGGTTGAAAATTGTAAGTCTTATCTACCTGGTCAGCAGTGGAATAGTTTGAAAATTGTAAATCCTATCTCCCTGGTCAGCAGTGGAATAGGTTGAAGTTTGTGAATCCTATCTCCCTGGTTAGCAATGGAATAGGTTGAAGATTGTGAATCTTACTTCCCTGATGTTATAGCGAAGCATATTAAAGCTGAGGGCAGCAAATCTTATCTCCTTAGCGTTAAGACTTGAAATAGCTAAAGCGGAGCGGATTAAAGCTGTGGGAAGCGAATCCTATCTCTTTGGCATTACATTGAAATAGATTGAAGCCAAAACGGCGAATCTTACTTTTCTGACTTTGTAGTGGAACAGATTGAAGTCACGACGACGAATCTTATCTCCCTAGCGTTAAGGCTTGGATTAGCTGAAATGGAGTGGATTAAAGCTATGGGCAGCGAATCCTATCTCTTTGGGATTACAGTGGAGCAGATTAAAGCCTCAATGGTGAATCTTACTCCCCCGACGGTGTAGTGGAATAGATTGAAGCTACGACGTCGAATCTAGTTTCCCCAACGTTGCAATTAAAAAGATTGAAGTCACAACGGCGAATTTTACTTCCCTGGCAGTGTAGTGGAACAGATTAAAGCTACAACGGCGAATCTCGTTTCCCCAACATTGCAATTAAAAAGATTGAAGCCGTAAACGGTGAATTTTACTTCCCTGGCGGTGTAGTGGAACAGATTGAAGCTACAACGGCGAATCTCGTTTCCCCAACATTGCAATTAAAAAGATTGAAGCCGCAAACGATGAATTTTACTTCCCTGGCGGTGTAGTGGAACAGATTGAAGCTACGATGGCGAATCTTGTTTCCCCAACATTGCAATTTAAAAGACTGAAGATGGCAAGTCTTATCCCCCTGAAATTGTAGTGGGGCGGACTGAATAAACAAATCCTACCTCCCTAAAGTTTTAGTGGAGTAGATTAAAATGATAAGTCTTGTCTCCCTGAAGTTGCAGTAGAGCAGATTAAAGATAGTAAATTTTGTTCTATTGAAAAACTACAACGTGCAAATCCTATCTCCCTGGCATTGCAGTGGAGTAGGTTGAAGCACCAGTTCCTATACCTCTGAAGATGCAGTAGGAAGGAATGAGGCTATTTGAAGAAGAAGAAGAGCGCTAAAGTCTAGCACGGCCAGGCAAAATTGGTCATTTCTAAAGTCTTTGCTCTGTTCTTGTTACACGATAATGAGCAAAGAGGGGCAGCTGTAATAGGCCAATTTAGCCCGGGCTCATAAAAAAATAATAAACCCAAAATAATAAAACAAAGTCCAAAATTATATCATTTGTCCTGATCGGGATGGCCCATTACTTGAAAAGGTTGAAGGTCTATCTACAAGCTTGATGCATATGGAAACATAATCTTCAAGGATATGCAATCTTAGATATTATATGCAATCTTAGATATGATATGTAATCTTAGATATGATATGCAATCTTAGAAGATATGATTTTGTAATATTAGAGATTTAATTTGTAGATACCTTTTAATCTTAGCCGTTGATGTAATTAATCTGTATCGTTGGATTTGGGGAGGCTCAACTATAAATAGATGCCTCTCCCTTCATTGTAAAGGGGTGGAGTTGGGGAGTAATAATAATTCTTAAGAGCATTTACTCAAATTTCTCTCTCTTGCGTTCTTATTTTCTGTGACTTGTTCTTATTTTGTTGATTTGTGTATAATTTATTTATTGATTTGTATATTGTTTCTAATGAATATTTTTTATATTTATATATATATACGCACATGTCTATGTTTTTTATTTGCTTAAATACAAACTTATACTTTTAACAAACTTATACTTTTAACACATATGTTATAATATATATATGTATATTTATATATTTTTCTTTATTTTCATAAATGCATTATATATATATTGCTATAAATTCTATAGTCCAAAATTTTATATGTAAACCCATGTGTATGTCTTTTATTCTTTATAATTTCAATATATATTATGTACCTTTTATTCTTTATATTTTTTTGTTTATTTCCTTCATTTGTTTATTGATTTATGCTTTCATTTACATTTTAAAAGAATGTCTTTTTTTTTGCTCATTTATTTGATACTTTACATGTCATTGTTTATTATTTTTTCCCTTATTTATGTTTATATTATTTCTAATCATTGTTGTATTTATTATTGTTATTTGTTAAAGCGGCATTTATACATACATCCAATGAAACATTATATTATTTTTTACTCGAATTTATAAAATAGAAAACTTCAAAAATAAATGCAATACTCGAATTTAGACTCTTCGAAAAGATTGAGCCCTAACGTATTGGGTTCTAATTTTCTTCGTTGAATTTAATTATCGAGAATGTTTTTAAAACAAACAAAATAAAAAGCTTGTCGTCGGGAATTCAATACGTTGTGTCCTAATGTATTGGATGTGACGTGTTGATTTCTCGAGATAAAGTTTTTTTTCTTTCTAAAAATTAATAAAGGAAATATTCAATGTTTAGGATTTTGAGAAATTGTGCCCTAATGTATTGGGCCGTGATTTCTTCTTAAATCTTAAACAATTGAATATTCTTTTAAATTTTATTACACGAGTTTCTTGGACAAACTCATTTTTGAAGAAATAAAATATCGTGCCTTAACGCATTGGGTGTGAATTTTCTTTTCCAAAATGAGAGAGTCTTAATGAACAACTTAATTTAACTAAGGATCGTATTTTTCAACTCTCGACATCAGGACACTAATTAATTAATTTGGTACCAATTTTTGGGCGTTACAAGGGTGCTAATCCTTCCTCGTACATAACTGACTCCCAAACCTGTTTTTCTAAAACTCGTAGACCAATGTCACTTTTAGGTGATCCAATCACACCTTAATAAAAGATTGGTGGCGACTCCAATTTTCATCGACAACTAATTTTTGTTTCTCAAAATAAAAGTTGGTTTCGACAACATTCATTTATATAATATATTTCATGAAATGCTAAACCACAACCAAAATATGCATAATCTATAATTCAAACCAAAACCGAGCAAAGCAAACTAATTAAGCCATATTCGCATGGCTTTAATACATATACATTTAAATTTAAGCAAAGTTCGAACTAGTCTATACATGCCATAATCAAAATTAAGTTTCAACTTATAAAATACCGTAGTTATTTGATAGCGTGACAAACTTTACTGACGAATCCTCGAGCTCGTAACAACTTCCAAAATCTATAAAACAAACGTAAACAAAAATACAAAGTAAGCTACCTTAGCTTAGTAAGTCTTTAGCAATTCATAAATAAAATATGAATCATATCATTCCTTAAATAAATTTACTAAACCGCAATTACCATTTATAAATACTATCGAAACTTTTATTAACCTCAAGACCTTTTATTCATTACAATTAAACATGATATAAACTTACAAATTTGTACCTACCATTCGCACATAACCGAATATGTATACTCATCGAATACATATATATACATCAATATCCTTTATTTTATTTACATTCAATCAATGTACTTACCTAATATCAAATAAGATATAAATAACACATACCTGATTAGTATAATTTCATAATCCATTTGTTGTTATATTGACAAAGAAATTACTGAACACACATTTTAAAATGATTCACCGGCATGTAGCCTGCTAGGCTTGAAGCCTAATTTAGAATATCGGCATTAAGCCTGCTAGACATAAAGTCTGAAATATTTCGCTGGCATTAAGCCTGCTAGACGTAAAGTCTGAAATATTTCACCGGCATTAAGCCTGCTAGACACAGAGCCTGAATAACTTAGGTACAAAATTAATCTTTCATATAATACTTTATAATTCACATAAACCTTTCTCAATAACTATATCTCAATAAGAATTGAATTATATTCAATTCTTCATAGTAAACACATATTCGAACCATATATGTATAATTCACAACATTAAATACAGCTCAAGGAATTTGTAACCTATATTCGAACCACATATATGTATAAGATTCATACATAAATTTCAGCTCAAAGAATTTGAACATACATTCGAACCACATGTGAATAAATATATGTAATTCATAATATTAAATTCAGCTCAAAGAACTTGTATCATACATACTAGCTATATATATAATTCATTACTTTAAATTCGGTTCAAAGAAATTGAATCTTACTTTAGAACTTCATATTCATGTATATATTCTACTATTAGTTTCATAACATTGAACTTAAAACATATTTTGGCTAGTATACATATATTTTATACCATTAATCTCAACTTACCAAATCCAATACCTATGTTCGGCTAACATATGTAAAAATCATAAATTTTAATTAAGCTTATTAAATGTATGATAAATATACAAATATATATATATTCTAATTTAATAACTTTATTTTTCTAATAGACTTACCTCGGACAATGGAAATCAAAACCGTGCGATTAATCGACGACTTTAGTTTTTCCTCAACCAACTCCGATTTCTTTGGTTCTGGATCTAAATATATTCAAAATGAACTAGTTTAAATATTATTCCATTCAATTTAGTCCAAACACATATAAATGGGAAAATTACCATTTTGCCCCTAACATTTTACACTTTTTACAATTTAGTCCCTATTACATAAAACGCAAAATACACAAAATTTGAACACACTATGCTAGGGAAAAATATTCCTAATGTTCATACAAGTTCACACATTTAATTTATTTCACATTTTAGTCCCTAAAAAATTATTTTCACAATTTAGCCCTAATTACTCAATTTCACCAAAAATTCAAAGACAAAATATGTTACTCTTTCACATATCTTTCATATTTAGTCATGAACTATCACAAAGCTCAAGCATTCATCAATGACATATCTCAAAATCACCATCAAATTTTAAAATTAAAGCATGAGTCTTGTAGTACACAAAGCAACGATCTCAAAAACGTAAAAATTTTTAAAAACCGAACAAAAACGAACCTTTAATTAAGCATGAACATGGCTGAACCTTCCTTAAGCTTTTATGGCTTTCTTTCTTCTAAATTTCGGCTAAGGAAGATGATATAACCTTTATTTTATGTTTTTAACTATCATATAATATAATATATAATAATTTACTAATTTAACCTTACTTAAATAATTATAACATATATTTATATTAAGGTTAGTTTTGTCCTTGGCCACCCACAATCTAAATAGTGGTCTAATTGCATCTTTAAGCCTCCCAATTAAAAAGAAAACAACAAATAGATGCTTTTAGATTTAACCCCTAAATTTTTTATTTTATGCGATTAAGCCCTTTTATTAAATCAGACACTTAAACGACGAAATTAAAACATGAAAATTTCACACAATCAAATTCACACATAATAAACACACAAAATAATATTAAAATATTTTTCTGACTAGAATTTGTGGTCCCGAAACCATTATGTTCGATTAGGGTAAAAATTAGGTTGTTACATTATCTATTTAAACTCAGGCTTTTACTTACATCAAAGTGTACGAGTTACACATTCATAGTTCGTCATCCATTCAGGATTTAAGTATGCCACACCATGAATGCCATAAGTGAATAAATCCATCAACGGATTCAAGATTTATTCTGTTTGGGTCATGTCTCATGTACTGTCAGTCAATTCAGTCATATTTATGTTTCTATCTTCTGGGATTCATCCGCTCCGACGCCCAAGATAAGACATATTCTCAATTGAACTTGATAGACGACATATTAATCTTTTAATCGGTTTGCTCATTTCCAATTAGACTAGGTTCGTCTGCTAATATAAACTATCTTTTCGTACTACGATCTGATCATGTAATACCACTTAGTATTACTTAAATATTTAGACAACCAATGAGCAACATTTGCTTCCATTTTTTTTACGTGCAAAAACCATGTGAGGACAATTATACAAAGTATATTAATGTAATTATTGATTTTTTTATAAACCAATCAGTTTAAAAAAATTACAAGTTTACAAACAAATATACTATACTCAAGGCACCAGATCCAACAGGACTCGTCAGGTTTTCGCGAAGCGATAAGCTTGGATGTTTAATGTAGGTCTGTTGAATGTTTCTTTTATCTTTATTTTTTATTTGATGTTACCAAGCCTTTTTGTTTGGAATCGTCAAGGGTGTGCGTCTCCTAAGTTTGTTCAAATGGTTAGAGATTACTTTTTTTATTTTGAGGTTGATGTTGCGGCTTTCCTTGAGACTTGAGTTAGTGGTTTGAAGGAGGACGTAATCATAGCAAGAACTGGTTTGGATTGTTCCCATAGAATAGAAGCCTAGGGTTTTGTAGGGGGTTTTTGGATTTGTTGGAAAAATATTGTCCAGGTCCAGATTCTCTTAAATGATCCACAGTTTATTCATTGTCGTTTGGGGAAGAAACTGGGATCTAAAATTTTTCTAGTGACTTTTGTTTATGGTTATCAGGATAAACAAAAACATAAGGTATTATGGGATTGTTTGAATCAAGTTTCTTATTCAATTAACAAGCCATAAATTTTGTTAGGGGATTTCAATTCGGTGCTTTCCCCTGATGAAAAGAGAGGGGGTTGCCCAATTTTCTCTGGATGTAAGTTATTCCATAATTTTGTTCATAATAATGGCTTGAGGGATCTTGGCTTCAAAGGTCTCCAATTTACTTGGAAAAGAAGGGAAATTTTTGAAAGACTTGACCGAGCAATTGGAAATAGTGAGTGTTGTTAGCTTTATTCTGATGTAACAAATTTTCATCTTCCTCAACTTAAATCTGATCATAGACCCATTTTATTATCCATGAGTTCTCCTAGTCAAGTATTTCAACCTAGATCTTTTTGTTTTTTAGCTTCTTGGATATATAATTCAGATTTTGCTTAATTTGCTTGTGATAATTAGAGAAATGGATCTGAAATTTTTGGTAATCTTACTTTTCTTATTATTGATATTAAAAGATGGAATACTGAAGGGTTTATGGGCACATCATTAGAAGAAAATGGTCGATTGCTCATCGTATTGGTAAGGTTCAGTCTGCTTTAGATCATAGATGCTCCAGTTATCTTCTGAATATTGAAACTGAGTTACGGATAGAATATAAGAAGGTTCTTGATGAGGAAGAATTTCTAGGGAAGTAAAAATCGAGACTGGACTGGATTTATTTTGGGGATCATAATACGAAGTTCTTCTATAATAAAGCCTTTATAAAGAAGAATTCTAATAAAATTTTTGCTTTGAGAATCGAAGATGGTTGGTGCTAAGATAATGAGATTCTTCATAATGAAGCGGTTTGTTTTTTCTCCTCTCTTTACTCTTTGGATGATTTGTCGTGTGATTTGTTTCCTATGCGTGGTTGTTTCCCGAAACTTGATTTTAACACTCTGGATTCTTTAGCCCTGAGTATCACTGGTGAGGAAAGTTGAAATGCATTGTTTAGCATGGGTCCCCTAAAAGCCCCTAGCTCGGATGGTCTCCATGCTCTCTTTTATCAAAACCAATGGGATACAGTTAGATTGGATGTTTGTTGTTGGGTTCGTGATTTTTTTTGGTAAGCCTTTCAATTCCTCTATTAATAAGACTCTTTTGGTTCTCATATCGAAGATTAAAAATCCTAATTCTTTGTCCCATTATCGTCCAATAAATCTCTGTAACATTTTGTACAAGATTGTTACTAAAGTTATTGCCAACCATTTCAAGCCAATATTCTATTCCTTTATCACTCAGAATCAAGTGAGTTTTGTGGCAGAGTGGCAAGTCACAAACAACATTCTTATCGCCTAAGAGATTGTACACTCAATGTGAACCAAAAAAAGAAAGAAATCCTGGATGGCCATAAAATTGGATTTAGAGAAAGCATATAATAAAATTTGCTGGGACTTTATTGAAGATACCTTAGCTGATTTTGGTTTTCCTTCGACTTTGGTTAATGTCATAATGTAATGTATTTCTTTGGTTTCCATGCAAATTATGTTGAACGAAAGGCTTCCGAATGATTTTGTTCCTAAGAGGGGTATTAGGCAAGGTTGTCCATTATCTCCGTACATCTTTGTACTCTGTATGGAGAGATTAGGCCAATAATTCATAGGAAAATTGTATATAAGTCTTGGAAACCAATCGTTTTGGGTAAGGATGGGCCACTTATTTCACACCTTTTTTTTTGCGAATAATTTATTCTTATTCGCTGAAGCTGAGGTTGATCAGGCGCACATAATCAATGATGCTCTTAATACTATTGGCATGGCTTTTTGGACATAGAGACTATGGGTAGAAAACTACTGTATATTTTTCAAAAAATACCGATGTTAATAGTGCTGTTGATATTTGTAGTATTCTTGGGTTTCTTCATTTTGATGATTTGAAGACATATTTGGGACTGTCATTGTTTCATAAGTGAGTCACACAAAATACCTTCAAGTTTGTTGTGGATAAAGTCAAGCGTAAATTAGATAACTGGAATACTAATCTGCTTTCTATGGTAGGAAGGGTTACTCTAGTTCGATCTGTGTTGTTATCAATACCTAATTACTTTATGTAAACTATGAAGGTCTTATATGGTATTTGCGCAAAAATTAAGAAATTTGCAAGGGGTTTTGTTTAGGGAAGTTCAGATTCTAATAAGAAGATGTCTTTGGTGAATTGGGGGGATTGTTTCTAACCTTTGTTTAATGAAGGTATTAGGTTACAATGCGTTAAAGAACAAAATGACTCTTTCATGCTCAAGTTGGGTTTTAATCTCCGTACAAAAAAGCAAGCTTTATGGGTTAGAATTCTATTGGATCTGGTGCCCTAAATGTAGTATTTTCGTCTAAGTAAACTTGTAATTTTTTGAACAGATTGGTTAATAAAACAAATCCATTGATTACATAAATTTAATTTGTATAATTGTCTGCACATGATTTTTGCACGAAAAGCAAAATGGAAGCAAATGTTGCTTATTGGTTGTCTAAATGTTTAACTAATTCTAAGTGGTATTACATGGTCGGATCATAGTATGGAAAGATAGCTTGTATTAGTAGACGAACCTAATCTAATCGGAAATGAGCAAACCGATTAAAAGATTAATATGTCGTCTATCAAGTCCAATTGGGGAGATGCCTTGTTTTGGGCATCGGGGCGGATGACTCCCAGAAGATAAAGACATAGATGTAACTAAATAGACTGACAGTACATGAGATAGGACTCAAGCAGAATAGATATTAAATTCGTTTATGGATTTATTCACTTGTAATGTTCATAGTGTGGCATACCTAAATTCTGAGCGGACGACGGACTATGTATGCGTGACTTGTACACTTTGATGTAAGTAAAAGCTTGAGTTCAAATAGATAATAAACTGAAAGCTGGTGTGTTGGGTGCACGACTTCTGTAGTATGTAGCGTCATTCACAATAATGGAATTTATAGCCCAAAACATGGGTAAATGATATCCTCTCATTGGCATTACATGGTTGATGAAAAGTAAACGTGGCCATGAGTCGTCCGTCTTTGTGATGGATGACTTGATCACTATTTGATAGTGATTGACTTTTCATGAAGGAAGATGTAATGGTTACCTTGAGATAAAATATGATCATATTGGAAGAACATATATTATCCCAAAGAGATCAATGATATTCTATAAGGGTAACACACTTATGATAAATGTCATCGGACGAGCACTGAGTAGTTGCTTTCATAATGGTATGTCGTTGGGTGAGCTCAATCACGATACTATAATAGAATAACTTGATCTTAAGAATAGAGACTTGATCTTAAGAATCCAAGAAATGTGTAAGCATGATTGGCGTGTGGTTATCAAACATATTCCAAGAGAAGTGAATTTCGCTCCCCAAATTCTGGCAGGATTAATAAAAATTTTTTTGATTGGTTCATAAGTATTCCATGTAGCTCCCGCTAAAGTTGTTGATCAGGTTCAATCAGATAGCCAGTTCTTACAGTCTGATTCTAATGGTGCTTTTGTTAGTTTGTAATTGATTCCATCCTATTTTTACTACAAAAAAATAGTTATTTTGAAACATAATACTTTTCTATAGACCTATTCACAGATTGGACTATCGGTCCAATTTTGAATGCCAACACGAATTATAAAGGGCTTGAACAAAATTACTTTATTGTTGAAGAGGGGACCAACTCCTTTGAGATAAGTCTTCAAAGTATTGTTCGTGAGACAATTAATCCGATCCCCCAACAAATGAAGGTATTGTCCCCCAAATAAAGGTTTTGTCTCTCGTGCTCTATTGAGAGCTAGCTTGCCGAGAGCGGTTGCCCCAAGGGCCTATAATCACAAAGTTAGGAGAGCCTCAACTGTAGTGGATGTATAATCACCCACCAAGAGGCGACATGAATAAGTCATCTTTTGGTGGGGTTTGAACCTCTAACTTATACCTGTTAGGGTATGGTACCACTTGAGCTAGGGCTTAAAAAATGGACTTAGGCAAAAAAAATAGGCTCATTTAAAATATAATCAGGGTTTAGGCTTCAACCTTAAGGCTTGATCCCGACCCTAGAAAACCATTTAAATACTAAAAAATAATAGGAGTGTGACTAAAACAAGCTTGAGTTAGTCATTTACAAATACTAATGGGTTTGATTAAAATTTAGGCTCATTTTTCAAATCAAATTAATCTTGAATAAACATAAAATATAATATTATCATATATAAACCTTACCGACTCATGAATAGATGTATTATGGTAAGGGGTGATAGTTATATTTTGGGTTTTAGTAAGTCTAACACGGTCCATTAAGTAACCATTTAAATTGTTGTTGTAACATTATCAATCAAGCCCGGTCCAAACAGCAAAAACAATTTATTATTGAAAAGAAAATCAGCAACAGGCCCAACTCCCAAGCTAGAAGATGAGGATTAACGCCAAACGCCGAAGGAATTTAGCCAGGCAAGCGCCTCGTCATGTTCCCGATCAACACGCAACTCCCAGTGGACTGTACTGAACTGGAGCTCTCTCTTTTATCTATTTTCTTTTCTTATCGTTTTATTTAAATATTCCAAATCCGCACTGTAATGATATGAATATGATAGAATAGTAATCCATGCTTATCCGCATTTCCTTCTTCTACTAATTGCTCTCTCCACCTTCCGTTTCTTTTCTTTTCTTTTTTTCCCATCCACCTTCCTACTACAAAATGATGTCGTTATTGTCGTCAATTCTCCGTCGAAAGCCCGCCGTGCTTCTCCAAGTACGGCTACTATCTTCGTATGCTCCTCCCGGAACGACGTCGCAGCAGCAACGCATTGAGAAAATCCTGGTGGCTAACCGAGGCGAGATAGCATGCAGGATCATGAGGACAGCTAAGCGTCTAGGGATTCGGACGGTAGCCGTTTACAGCGATGCCGATAAAGACTCTCTCCATGTGAAATCGGCCGACGAGGCGGTTCACATCGGTCCACCTCCTGCTCGGCTCAGTTACTTGAACGGTTCTTCCATTGTCGAGGCGGCGGTTCGGACCGGTGCACAGGTTAGCTGCTCGAGCTCACATTTATTTTGATATATGCAACTTTATCTAAATTACAATTTTAGAGTATCTCGGTTAGATGATGTTTAATGTGATGAAATTTAAGCATTTTAGGCCGTCCACCCCGGTTATGGTTTCTTATCGGAGAGCTCTGAGTTTGCTCAACTTGTTGAAGATAGGGGGCTTACATTTATTGGTCCTCCAGCGTCTGCAATTAGAGACATGGGTGACAAAAGGTACTGTTACCGATGCGCTCCGCCGTTACTTTAAAGCGTTTTGTGCTTATTGATGATGTTGTGGTTGGGTGCTTGTTAGTGCTTCGAAGAGAATAATGGGTGCGGCTGGGGTGCCATTGGTGCCGGGATATCATGGCAGTGAGCAAGATGTTGAGATTATGAGGTTGGAGGCAGATAAAATTGGATATCCTATCTTAATAAAGCCAACCCATGGAGGCGGAGGAAAGGTCTGTCCCTTTCTCATTCAGTTCATTGTTGAAATTTTCTTCTCTTTTCCAAAGAATGGTGTCGAATTGTGAGCTCGATTGTTTTTTATCATTGCTTTCGTTCCATGTGCTGTGTTTACAATCATCAAATTTGCAATATGAAGAATCTTAGAACTGCTGGAAGTTTTGTTTTATTCAAACTATGTTCTTACCATGTTTATAAATTCAGGGTATGAGAATTGTACAAAGTCCAAATGAATTTGTCGACTCCTTTCTTGGAGCACAACGCGAAGCTGCTGCATCTTTTGGCATAAACACTATTTTGTTGGAGAAATACATTACTCAACCAAGACACATAGAAGTTCAGGTACTATTAGGCTCTTATTAATTTTGCCTTTTCATTTAGTTGTACTTCATTATTAGAGCTCTATATTAGAAAAAAAATGAATTGCCTTTTCTTATCAAGTTTCTTGGAAACAGTAAGATGTGTTGGTTAATGTAATAAGCTGCATTAGAGGAGATGCCTGTGATAAATTTCATTGTCTGTTAGGTTTTATGTATTGATCGAAGCTTGTGTCCTGCTTGATGTCAGTAGATATTTGGTGACAAATTTGGCAATGTACTGCATTTATATGAGAGAGATTGCAGCGTTCAAAGGAGACACCAGAAGATAATTGAAGAAGCTCCAGCTGTAATGCTGCTTTCTATACTTTTCAGTTCATGTTTTCACTGTTGATCTTCAAAAAGGTTTACTGAAACACCATTGATGCAGCCTTGTGTTACTGATGAATTTCGCACACACTTGGGCCAGGCTGCCGTATCTGCTGCTAAGGTGTGTCTTTCAAAATCATTTTACTTATAGTAGTCTGAAGTATGCAGATGGCATTATCAGATGGCTCTTATTTGTATTTGCTTTTAATTTTTTCAGTAATGCTGTATTTCTGAGTTTATGTGTCATATTTTTACTTCTTCTGTTCTCGCTTATATTGGCTGGCTTTTCATGATTCAAAATTTTCGGGCATCCATCTTTCTTTTAACTGCCAAATTATTAATGCTGATATCTAGTCCATGTGTATTTAAAGGCAGTTGGTTATCACAATGCTGGCACTGTGGAGTTTATAGTTGATACCAAAACAGGTCATTTTTACTTCATGGAGATGAACACTCGACTTCAGGTGCTTCGATCACTCTTTTTCTTTCTATCTTGATTTCTCATGCTTCACAAGACAGTGATAGACAGTATTTGTATTCATTTGTAGGTTGAGCATCCTGTGACTGAGATGATTGTTGGTCAAGATCTCGTGGAGTGGCAAATTCGTGTTGCAAATGGGGAGCCTCTTCCTATAAGTCAGGATCAGGTGCCCTTATCAGGTCAAGCTTTTACCCATGGAATAGAGCTATGTCATTCTTGTGATGTTCTATTTGAATTTGTATGTGCATGTGTCTTTTTTATGTTTGCCATTAGTCCCTTTTCATAATCATTGAGGACTTGAGTCGGGAAACACTGTAGGTTAAAATAATGATCCTTTTTTACTAATGGATGGTAGTAATTGTTATTATTCACCAATAATAGTATAACTTTAGGCTTTGATGTCTATTTGGTCATATATGATGATGCAAAATTTATTAGCTTAAAAAAAGTTGTTGATATTAATATCTTCAAATTTATTGTGGGAAGATCAGTGTGAATGTTTCATGGTTTCTGTGATGCCTCCTGGGCCCTTTTTAAATATTGTGATTAAACTTTTAGTGGAAGTTAAAAAGGGTGACCTAGAACTGATGAAAATGGATGTCTCAGTTTTTACTATTATTCTTTACCCTGGATGCTTAATTCCTTGAGCAGTGATGAGGTTCTTTCAAGTGCTGAAACTTTCTTTATATCATGACATGTGCAGATCTCTAAAGAAAATATCAACTATTTTGGTGTAGTTTTAATTTACTTATTATTTTATTAAAACTCTTTGGGATCACCGTTAATGGATATTTGTGATATCTATTTAGGGATACCATCTTGGTTGATCTATGACTACTCATTATTGGACAGGTCATGCTTTTGAAGCCCGAATCTATGCTGAAAATGTTCCCAAAGGATTTCTTCCTGCAACTGGAGTTCTTCATCATTATCATCCGGTGCCACCTTCTTCAACAGGTGAAGTTCCTATGCTTTATGCAGGATCATGTTTGTTAGATATATAAACCAATCAACTCAATCTACATATTGGAGAATGGTGCTTATAGTAAAAAAAAACCCTCATTGGAGGGGAGTTGTGTCAGATTGTAGGTAGTCTCTTCATGCTGATCCACCTTCAGAGGATTCTATATAGTAGTTGTTTCCTTCCGGCAATGCTAGCCACCCTTCAGTTTGATATTTTCTATCCAATTTTGCGATTGGAAAGAGTAGAAAGAAATAGGATAATTATTACATCTCATAGCCATTTGTCCACCTCCAAGCCTGTGAGTTTTTTCCCCCTTTTTGCCTCCCTTTATTTGCTTGTTTTGAGCTTTTTCTATTTAACAGTTCGGGTTGAGACTGGAGTTGAACAAGGAGATGTTGTTAGCATGCATTATGATCCTATGATTGCAAAGCTTGTAGTATGGGGAGAAAACCGTGCTGCAGCACTAGTCAAATTGAAGGATTGCTTGTTAAAGTTTCAGGTATAATTTTGTTTAGAAATTTTATGCCTAATTTTGAACTTAGCTCCAATTTTATGGTGAGTACTCAATTAGATGATCCTATCACCTTTTCATGGTCATAGTTTAACATGGAAGTCTAATACCATGTAAACTGAAAATTGTATACTGAATGGTTTGGAGACAATTGATGGTTCTTCATGTAATCATGTTGAATTCGTACTTGGGTGCAATGATGATGAAATTATGCTGTTTCACTGGCACCTTTTGTCTTTTCTGGATTAATTTAATGATTTTGATGTATCGTCTCTTCCATTAAGGCTTCTACAAGTTGGTAAATTATACACTTAATTTGACTCGTTAGCATATTCTCATGCCATTTTCCTTAAGAGTTTTGTTGAGCTCATTTCAATCACTCTCATCATCTGTTCTTTGGCAGGTTGCAGGGTTGCCAACTAATATCAATTTCCTACAAAAGCTTGCTAACCATAAGGCATTTGAAGAGGGCAATGTTGAAACGCATTTTATTGAGCACCATAAAGATGACCTATTTGTTGATCCTAATAATAAAGTAATTTATGAGGATGCATATAGTGCAGCTAGACTTGGAGCAAAGCTGGTAGCTGCTTGCCTTTGTGAAAAGGAACGTTCTGCTATGAAAGAAAGCCATTCTGGTAAGTTAATACTTCAGATTTTATCTTGGAATCATTACTAGTTGTTGCTTAGCATCCTCTTAATATTTACAGCTTCAATCGTGTTCAGGGGATCCTAGCTTACTTCCCATATGGTATACTCATCCTCCATTCAGAGTCAATCATCATGCACAGAGGACCATGGAATTTGAGTGTGAAAATGAATATGAGAGCAGTAGTTCAAAGCCTTTGATGCTTTCTATCACTTATCATCCTAATGGGAACTATTTTATTCAGGTTTTTTTTTACTAACCTAAAGTGCATGATGCATGTTAAAGATGATTTCTGTTGCTAGTTTTGAAGTTGTTTTGGTTCAGAGTGCATTTCTTCTTTCTCTCTTTCTCTCTCTTTCTTTTTGGCCCTTTTTATATTTATCTTGTCCCATTTCCTGTCCATATGTGATTAATGATTTTGTGGTGTGGCAGCATCAAAAGATTGGAGAAAATGATGCCCACATATTGGAAGTCAAAGCATCAAATCTGGGCAATGATAATTTTATAGTTGAGGCTGATGGTTTAACCATGAATGTTAGTTTAGCTGTTTATACCAAGGTGAGTATGTTTTCTGCCACAATCTTTAACTGATATGTACATTTTAGGTTGTCACTGCTTTCCTCTATATGCCTTTTCAATTAGAATTGAAGTTCTGATATGTGGCTGGTCCTGAGGGCCTTTATTCTTTACCAATGATGAACCCTTGTTTCTTCAAATTACCTATGTACAATGTTATGACCATATGAAGGATTCAGTTAACTTGGGAAAATAACTTCTAAAATTTATCTGGGTGTCATCTGTAATTATTGGCTATGTTGACTTTTTATTTCTCTTAACGTGTGCCAATGTTAGACACTTATCCTCTGCCTGAAAGTCTAGTGGCCCACAGTGCATAAAGGTAAGCCCATTGAAATGTAAGGTAAATGTACCATTTTCTGGCAGACTGTGTCTGACCTATGTACCCAAATCCAAGCTACACAGCTTGCTAGGTATGACTGGCATGCTTAGGTATTATCTATTGTAACTAGAGTGAGTGCAGAAAATTACGAGTTCGTTCTTTCTCTGTGATAAAATCATGTGAAATCTTATAATGTGGGGTTACAGGGTCAGATCAAACACATACATATATGGAATGGGCCGCACCACCATCATTTCAGACAGAAACTAGGCCTTGACCTGTCTGATGAAGATGAAACACAGCATAAGACGAGTTTCGAGACCACAAGCCACCCTCCTGGGACTGTAGTGGCACCCATGGCTGGTTTAGTGGTCAAGGTTCTGGTAGAGAATGGGGCGAAGGTGGAAGCAGGACAACCTGTATTGGTCCTTGAAGCCATGAAGATGGAGGTTTATATTACTATTTACGAATAAGCTCTGACATATGTCATTTTTGCTTTTCACTTACACTAGAAGTTGCTTTATTTGACAGCATGTGGTAAAAGCAACATCTGGTGGTGTTGTTGAAGGGCTTAAAGTCGGTGCTGGTCAGCAGGTTTCAGATGGTAGTGTTCTCTTCAGAGTCAAGGTTAGTCATTTTGAATTCGGCTCTTGGAATTGATGGTTTTAGCTCACTATTTATGATTCTTCCTAAAATATTCTGATCTCTCTTGAGCCAAATTTTTGTAGCTAAGGTTTAAAGTTTAATACGACGAGGTCCTGCATTTGGCCCTCTAATATCTTTCATCTTTGAACTTATACGAGTCATACATTACTAATCCCCGCCCTTTTTTTTTTCTTTTTCAAAAAGTTATATTTAAATATTTAGACTCGTCATCCTACTGTATAATCTTGAGTATATGCAAGAAAACTTGAAGCAACATTTGGTTTTGCTAAATTTTTCAACCCCTATGTAAAAATGTATAAGGCATCACTATGTTAAGTTTGCTAATTTGCTTTCTGTTAGATTCAATACCATCTAAAGATTTGTCACTTAGTTGCACAAGTTGAAGGAAATATTTAGTGTCAGTTATCTGGAAATTACTGAACTGCAATATTATCTATCAATTGATTCATAATTTGATCTGCTTGCATTAACGTTGGCGAAAATAGAGTCGAAAAAAAGAGTCAAATATAGGCTTTTTTTAAAAATAGAACATGACTTAAATTATGTCTTTGACCAGGCCCAGGAATGAATGGAAAAATTCATCTTGAATTTTGGCTTTTCGGGACAATATCGTGCCCAAGCAAATAAGTCTCCTCAGCTACTAATGGCAGGGAAAATAAGTCATTGTAAGTATCTGCGACTCCTTACAAACATAAAAAAGAAGAAGAAGAAAGCAAATAGAGAAATGAGAATATGGGATGTAAGAGAATGTTAGGGAAACATCCCATATTCTCATTATACATGCAGAAACCTCTTGCAAGATGTGAAACAACATTTGATCTGGAAAAATAAATGTATACTCATATCTGCAGAAGTTGCATCTGCAAATTGGCATTTTCGCCTTTATATGCTTTGACAATGATCTTTTTCTGCCATTTGGGAATGGAAATCTTTAGTACATCACTGTAGGTTTTCCTGTTAAATTGATATTGGGATGGATTAATGCTTTAAAAAGAAATTGCTTATGCACATATTTTCATTCTTTTGGTCTAAGCCACCCAAAGATTGCATCTTTTACGTTTTATTTTAGATTTGTTTGTATTGTAGGAAACGCCATGATAATATAGATATGGGATTAGATCACATGATTCTAGTCATGACCAAATTGTAAGGAGTGGTGGAGAATGAAGAATATTCAAAAGTAAGTAGGATTTGGGTTCATTTAATTGGTTTATTTTTAAACCAATTAACATTGTAATATTTTATTGTTTCTTGAAAAGAGAAATATCATTTCATATCATTGAAGCCTAAAAGTTGGGGAAATTGATTTTAACATTCCGTGGGGGCACATTTATTGCACCGAATGCATTTCCACAATATAAATAAGAAGTCAAATAATTTCCCATCTTTAAAATCACCTTAATTAATCTTCCTCTTTGACATCGTCTGTGTTGTTTCCTCTGATTGGAAAGCCAAAATGAAATCATATTGATTTTCTTACTTTCTTGATTCCAGAATATGCTGATGCTATTCACCAAATGTACAAAAAGATTCCTTTTGGAACATTATATCATGGGTGATGTATAAGAATCTTTCTTAAAAGTTGATTTTAGTCCTCTTACTATGTTAAAATTCAGATTTATACTCTCCACTTTAATTTGATCTTATTTGGGTCTTTTACTTTTTTATGTTATTATACACCATGAGATGTGTTCCCTTTGTATTAATCAACCTTTAAAAATTATATTCCAATCAATAAAATTTTCATTTTACATAAAAATATTAAAATATTGCAAGCAAAATTTTCTAAAAATTAATTAATAAAGCTTGAAAAAGTTATCAAATTAGGGGAAATGCACTTGAAAGTGTTGAAAGATTGATCACTTGTAAAAATTTTAGTGAGAGAATAAGAGAAATTTTAGAGAAAAGCATTGAATGTTGAAAGAAAATAAAAATAAAGATTATAAATCCTTTGAGTTTTAGTCATGGTTGTTTCAGCTGGACTTAATGGCTAGACCGATTGGATCGAAAATCAATTCGGATAGTGGACTGGTAGATGTAGTGTGCTTGGTTGGACGGAAAAGTTGAGAGATAGGAGGGAATGAAAAAGTGATAAGAAAATAAAATTTGAATGTGCTTGGTAGTAAAAAAAAATGAGAGGAAAGAAAATAGGAGAGATGTTCATTTGCTTTCTTAATGCATAAAAATCAATCTCTTCCAAACTAGAAGATGAGAGAAGAGTAAATGAGGAAGTGATGCATGCCATTTCAAAATTATGCATTTTTAAAATATTTTATTTTTTTTCCTTTCATTTTTAACTCTACCAAGCAACGTATGAAAAGAAAAATAAATTTTTTTAAATTTTTCCTTATTCCTACCAAACATACCTATGCAAGGAAAAATTATATTTTCCATTTTTCCACCCTTTTAATTTTATTTCTTTCCAATTTTCTTTTTGCTTTAACAAGCAAACCTAAATTTATTGAAGGATAAATATGTACGGAAATACTTGAACTTGACAACTTGTACCTATTTGATCCATAAATTTTTTTTGGACCTAACTGGTACCTAAACTTGATAAGCCAACTCAGTACTTTTTATAGATACTTGACTAACATTGTTAAAATACACTAACATGACATTGACAACCAATAGTATGGTGACACATGACAACATCATATTTTTACATGTGGTAAAAAATAAAAAATAAAAAAATTTTGGCACGTGCTAAAATGTGAGGATGTCATGTGTCACCATGCTATTGGTTGTCAATGACACATCAACGTATTTTAACTGTATTAGTCAAGTACCCAAAAAAAAGTACGAGATTGGCTTACAATTTTCAAGTTTAGGTACTAGTTAGATCCAAAAAAAAGTTTAAATACTAATTAGTTACAAGTTACCAAATTCATGTACCTCCCTATATATTAATCCTTCCTTGAAATAAAAGTTGGAATTAAATTCCAAATATAATTTAATAGGGACCTAGATCATAATTTAACCTTTTATTTTTAATATAGTTTTAACAGTCATTGGTATAATGACGGAATCAGAATCCACGAATCCAAGTGCTAGTATTACTTTTTACATTTAATTATTGCATTAAACAAGGGTCATTTTCCTATTTATGATATCAATAAAGATTTTCTTTTGCCTTTTCTGCTTCATAAAGGTCGTAAATTCTTCACTATCTTCTTGTCTTTTCTAAAGATGGAAGCTTAGTTTATTATAATATAATATTATTTAAGTACTTGGGATTTACTGCTATGCTTGCACATAGCTTTTACCAAAAAAACACCCCTTTTCTCCAGCTTAACATTTATTTGATCAAAACCCCATTTCAGATATTGAGTTTTTGTCACCTTCAATTGCTGGATATTCTAATTCTCTGTAAAAATTGTTGGGGATAAATGGAAAGTTTTTGAATTTCAGATTCTTTTGAAGAAAAAAAGTGAAAACTTTTTATTTTCTGATATTACCATCCATAGAAGATCTTCAAATACCGGTAAATCCGATAAAATGGAGGGTGTAAAATAACTTGGTTCTTTTCAAATCCATTTCAGGCCACAATCAAAGTCCTCCTTTTCAATTCCCTATTTTTATTTTTTAAAACAATAATAAAATTCTTTCTGCTTTTTCATCAACACAAGAACCCCACTTTTAAAAAAGAAGAAGATAAGCAATCATTTTCCATTGCTTTTTTTTTCTAGTTTTCTTTTTCCCCATTTGTTTTCCATTAAAAAAAATGGCGACAATCAATGGTGAGACTGCAATGGAAAAGACCTTGGGGTCTATAAGAAGCTTTAGTAACAACAACAACAACAAGGAGGTGTTTCTTAGAGCAGATAAGATAGATTTCAAGAGCTGGGATTTGCAACTGGATAAGCACTTGAGCAGGGCCTGGTCTAGGGACAGTGATGGTTCAACTCTCACAAAGAAGGAAGAATGGGAAATTGATTTGGCTAAACTTGATATAAGGTATGTTATAGCTCATGGGACTTATGGCACCGTTTACCGTGGCGTTTATGATACCCAAGATGTTGCAGGTACCACTTTTATACGCTTTAATATTCACAAATTCTTTTGTGTGTGTGTGTGTGTGTGTAGCTTTATCTTGTTGATCATAGACTGCTGTTTCTGCCCAAGATGAGAACTTTTTTTGGTTCCCTCTCTGTTACACTGTATAAGTGTATATACTCAAAAAAAAGATGCTATATTTGTTCATGTAGCTACTCTTTAGAGGCCCCCTTTTTTTGTATACTTTTGTCTCGCTTGATTGGTAAGATTATAGTTTCTTAGTTGTTTAAACTGTATGTGACTATGGAACATGAATCTTCAGTAGTAGATGATAATGTAATAAAAGAAAATTCATGTCTTTAGGTTCAGCTGTATACAGAATGCATTGTGACTAAGGGGTTCAGGCTTTTAGGTATAGTTTTTTGATATCTTCTAGCATTTTGTTCTTTAAATGAAGGTGCCGAGTGTTTCGGCTGCATCGTTATAAGCAAAGAAAAAGAAAGGCTTTGACCGACGGAGAAATTTTCATTTGCCTAGGTGCAGCACATCCATGCTTAGTTGCAGGGTGATCTGCTCATTTTCTGTTTGCAAGTGATAGGAACTCTTTGTTTTCACTTTGCAACGATTATTGCTTGTGTTACGAAACTTTCAGTCGATAACAACATGTGTCGAGGGCTGATAATGTGAAACAATAGTCTCTATATGACTTCTTGTCTGCATTTGACAGCAACACATCTAATACTAAGCTTGGTTAGTGAAAAATATCGTGCTCCACATTGCTGATATCCTAATTGCAAAGACTTCTTAATGTTTTTAGTGAAGGTATTGGACTGGGGGAGGATGGGATTGCCACGGTTGCTGAAGCTGCTGCTCTTCGGGCGTCATTCCGACAAGAGGTTGCTGTTTGGCATAAGCTTGACCACCCGAATGTTACAAAGGTTAAAACCAATGTTATGAGTGTTCTGACTATGATTCATGGCATAATTCTTTGCTTAGTTTCAATGTTGAAATCATGAATAAGCAACATGCTGCAGTTTATCGGAGCTTCAATGGGAACTTCCAACCTTAAAATTCCGACAAAAGATGGAATAAGCGAGACTAATAATTCCCTTCCTGCCAGAGCATGTTGTGTTGTTGTTGAGTATCTTCCTGGTGGAACGTTAAAGAATTTTTTGATCAGAAACAGGAGGAAGAAACTTGCATTTAAGGTTGTGATTCAAATTGCTTTGGATCTCTCTAGAGGGTGAGTAGCCTAACACATATGTTAGGATTTCCAACATTTACTCCTTGGAAAGTTAATGGATTCGTTTTTATTACCTTTTGTAGATTGAGCTATCTTCACTCCAAAAAGATTGTACACCGTGATGTTAAGACCGAAAATATGTTGCTAGATGCTCATAGAACTTTGAAAATTGCTGATTTTGGTGTTGCTCGAGTTGAAGCTCAGAACCCAAGAGACATGACCGGGGAAACAGGCACTCTCGGTTACATGGCTCCAGAGGTATTGACTGCTTGGATCACCTAAAACCTCAAGCTCCCTCCTTTATCGGTTCCCTTTTCTCTAAAGTATGAGAATCTAATGCAATGAATTGTGTGTAGGTCCTTGATGGGAAGCCTTATAATCGGAAATGCGACGTCTACAGTTTCAGTATATGCTTATGGGAAATATACTGCTGTGACATGCCTTATGCTGATCTTAGTTTCGCTGAAGTTTCATCGGCAGTAGTATGCCAGGTATGAGTTCAAAATTCAAATCTGAGAATGATAAAATGATCTAACTTGAAGTACAGATGTTTTGGAATGGCAGCTACATAAAAGATGTTTAGGATATTTCAAAATTTTAACTCTTGCATACGTGACCAGTGGTCAACTGATTAGCCTAAATAGTTCTGTTTTGGATTTTGTGTATGTTTGTACCAACTGCTGCTCTAGGAATTAACTACCGGGCTTTTCTTTCGTATCTTTTCAAGTGATCGACGTTTGTTATACCCAGAAGCCTTTTGATTTGCTTTTACATCGTTGCTATCATAATTATCCCGACTGCACCTGCATTATTTCAGTCTATCTGCCTCTGATACTTTTGATTGTAATGACATTGGAGATTGTTATTTGCAGAATTTACGACCAGAAATCCCTAGATGTTGCCCGAGTTCATTGGCAAGCATCATGCGAAAATGTTGGGATGCACACCCTGAACGACGCCCCGACATGGACGAGGTGGTGAGATTGTTAGAAGCAGTGGATACAAGTAAGGGAGGTGGCATGATACCTGATGACCAGGCTCGTGGATGTTTCTGTTTCACTGCCCTTGGTCCGTGACACTTAATGTTGTCCTACATGCTTTTAGTTGAGAGAGACAGAGAGTATGTGTGTGTGTGTGGAGCACTTCATTGTTAGGCTCCGATAACCATTGATTTCGATATTGCAAATGAATATAACCATATCAAGGACCATGTAGAACACATACTAAGCGTGTGAATCTCAATATTTCATATACACAACACAGCTAAATTGGCTTGCATGAACGGTTTAAAAATCGGATATAGTGAAGGTTCACGAATTCGAATACTGAGCAATGCTCAGAATCCAAACTTTACGATATGCAGATACATACAGATGTTCCCACTAGTGCCCAGAATCCCTTCCTTACTTTCCCTTTAAGTTTTTTAAAGATGTTTCAACGTGCAAACACAGATTCTAAGTCCTTTTCTTGTCGATGAAATGACGAGGAACAAAATGCTGGTGTATACAGATTCCAATTCCAAAGCTAAAGTTTCTTATCTGTACCAGTTTTTAACTGTACCTTCAAAAAAGAATAAAAAACAGTGGGGTCTCTTCTCCATGGTTATAGTTTTTGGAAAGATTCGATTCTAAAACATAAAAGATAAACCCAAATTGAATCAATCCTCACATAGCCTACTTGTGTTGATTGATTTTATTTATTTATTAGTACAAGTTTCCTTGTACTTATCTGCTTTCTTTACGTAGACACACACCATTGGCGAGATTGATTGTCATTTCACATCAGACACCAAACCTTTGGATAAAGACAACAAGGGAGAAAGATGAAACTGATAATGATGGTTGCCCCAAGTTTTGACGTCTTAATCCATAATCTCAAATATTATTACAATCGTTGGTACAAGTGTACATGAGATAAAGAGGAGAAGGTGATGGAGTTTTAAAATAATTCACCATTTTTAAGAGTGGAAAGCTGTAAATGGAGGGGATGAGGGGGAGAAGTAATAAAGAGCTTCATGGTAAAAAAAAGGGGGTTAAGAGATTCTATATAATAAAACAGAGGAAAACCCCCCAAAAGACCCCATTTGCCCTAATCTCAATAAGGGTATATATAAGGTCTTTGGTGAGACCCACATTATGATCAAAATATTCATGTATAACAATTACCCCTTTTTTCCTAGTTGAAGGGAAGGTTATAAAATGACCTTGCCTGATATGAAAAGGAACGATAAGGTCTCTATGTCGTGGGCGAGGTCAAATTGATTTAGGAAAATTTTCTTGTATTTTTTCTTACAAAATTGTGGTAATTCGTGAATACTTGGAATTGTGCCAGTATTGCAGGCATTACAACCGTTCATAAGTATTTAAAATTATGCTAATGTTGAAGGTAAATCAATCGTTATTTCCTTAGTGGAATGAAAATGAACCCTTAGTGGAAAGGTCCTTTAGGAGCCATATTGTGGATGGTACCGTGGAGGGTACCATTTGGAGCAATATTGTGGGTGGGGTTACCTTTAAGATTAGTACCCATAGGTGTGGATGGTTCTGTGGGTGGTACTCATGGATCGTTACTATAGGAGGGTACTATGGGTAGTCACCCTTAGGAGTCATGCCGTGAATGGTTTTGTGGGTGGTCACCTTTAGGAGCCACACCATGGATGGTTTTGTGGGAAGGTACCATTGGTGGTACTCGTGAATGGTTACCATTAGGAGTTGTACCATGGATCGCATGAGTGGTACTTGTGTATGGTTCCACAGGAGGGTACCATGGATGGTTCCATGGAGAGTAACATGGGTGGTACTCGTGAATGATTATTATGAGAAGGTACAATGGTTGGTCACTCTTAGGAATCATGTTGTCAATGGTTTCGTAGGAGGGAATAGTGGGTGGTACTCATGAATGGTTACTATTAGGAGTTGCACATTAAATAGTCGTGGATGGTTTTGTGAAAAGGTACCATGGATGGTATTCGTGGGAGGGTATCGTGGATGGTTCTGTGGAAAGGTACTGATGATGGTTCCGTGGGAGGGTGTCATGGATGGTTACCATTAAAAGTTGTACCGTGAGTAGTACTTGTGGATGGTTCTGTGAGAGGATACCATAGTGGTACTCGTGGATGATTATCGTTGGGAGTTGTATCGTGGGTGGTACTCATGGATGGTTCCATGAGAGGATACTGTGTATATATGTTGCCTTGTGAGGCTATTGAAGTTCATGCCTTACCTTTTTTAACAATGTGTTAGGGAATGGTACTTGTATTTGTAGTTGACTTGTATAAATTTCATGCGTGATTTAGTGGATGGCATGCCCATTGGCTT
Source organism: Gossypium hirsutum (assembly GCF_007990345.1). NCBI lineage: Eukaryota > Viridiplantae > Streptophyta > Magnoliopsida > Malvales > Malvaceae > Gossypium > Gossypium hirsutum. Next base: position 9,737,982 of record NC_053444.1, read on the forward strand.
GGCAATCTAGAAATGTATAATGCACACTCTCATGAGTGGTGTAGTTGTCCTAATGTCAATTTTTGGAGATATGCCTCACCTCCGCGAAGAGCTGTTAAACGGTTCACAGAGGGGCCCGAATGTCGATTTTTGGATATATATACCTTACCTCTAAAGAGAGTCGTTGAACGGTTCATGGAGGGGCCTGAAGGTGCCACAATTGGCCTTATAACTTGGGATTGTGCATGAATGTATGTTGAGCTCTCATACAATTCGCAGAACTTGTAAAGTCAAAAAATCAATATAAATGGCTATATAAAGATTCTCATGCAAATAAACACCAGCTTACCACTTGACAACCATGTAAAATCATAAATATAATACATGCATAGGCAGAGGGTGCCATAATATATATTCTTGTAAAGGTGCCCCCCTGTGAGAGTATATGCCTAGGTGGGGGTTAACCCTCGTGGCTTTACCATATTTTTTCTTAATAATAAAATTGTTGATACATGATATCAACAGAAGTGGAGAAGAAGGAAGAGGCGGTGTCGAAGGAGGCCAATTCACCCATTCTAAGGCCGAGAGTCAAAAATGTAAAGGAACTCAGGATGAATGCTTACATTGTGTTTGGTTCGCCGTATTACCCAATCCATTACGCCCCGATTACGTGCGTATTACATTACGCCCCTATTCCGGCGTTTGGTTCGCTGTAATAGGTATTACGCGCGTAATCGGTTACGCCCCTAATCCCCAAATTCCCGTGTTTTCCAATCCCTTCCCAAATCGCTGTATTAGCTATTACTTCCGGCCTCCCTCCCCATCTCTCTGTTTTACCCTCCCTCCCTACCCGACCCTCTCCTCTTCCGTCCTAATCATTTTCTCCTCCCATTTCCCACTGCTTCCGTTGATTATTCTGTCGTCATCGTTTCTTCTCGTCTCGGCGTCTAATTTCTCTTCCCCATTTCCTCCCAACCCTATCTGCGCCGCACACCAAAACTCTCTCTTTTTCTCTTCAATATATTCACAAAATTGGAAATTCCTGATAGCTTAATCCATTGAAAAAAGAGTGAAGCGTTTTTCGGGTCATCACGTAGCATCCAATATCAGGTGAGTTTTAATTCTGACCTAAAATAATCTGCCAATTGTAGTACATGTATCTCAATGTTTTTCCCAATTGTAGATAACCCCTCTGCATGCTTTTCTCTTTACTTTTTTAAGCTTAATCGTCACCTTAAGTGTTACCTGTTTTAGTTCCTACAAGTTAATTTCTGCTGAAATTGCTATTTTATTTTATTCATTGTTGCTTATTTCATCGAGATTATTGTGTATATGGATGCACTGCTTTTAAAGCTGCTTTCATTGGAATTATTGTATAATTGTGCTTGTGGCTTTTTACTCTTCAGTAGTTTAATGCTGATTTCATGGTTATGAATCTTTTATTCTTCAGTAGTTTTAGTTATCGAGCGAGGTTATATTAGAAAAAGAACGAAGCATAAAACGAATATTAGACCAAAGAAAGAAAAAAGATGGCAACTGAACATTTGTAATCTGCAATTTTCTCTTTTACTTCCATTGTTGCCTCTGCATAATTTTCAACTTTACTTAAAAGGAAAGAAGAATATATTCCAATAGGGATTCAATTAAAAGGGTAGACCAAAAATGGAAAGGCAGAGATATTGGTCTGGGATTTTCATTTTGTAAAGCTAATTGATGATTGCTCAACTTGTCCACTATCAACCCCTATTTTCTGTCACCAATTAAAAGAAAAAAAAAAGAGTCAATGATTTCATCAAAAGATGTGGCTTTTCATTTGATATCATAGATGTTTGATCCTATTTTTATTAATAAAATTCATCAAAAGAACATTTTCCTTGTGCAAGAATTCTCCATTCAAGACTACCAGAATATATTCCATTTATATGGACAGTGACATAGCCATTAACAATGTCAACTAGAGTTTGCTTTTAAAAATATATAAATACCAAGAATTGTGTTCACCATTGGTGTGCATAAAAACTGAGAAGGAGAGAGGTCTTACATGATGAAAAGAGTCGTGTTTGGTAGCCAATGATGACTTGCCTGCATCTTTCAAAGAGGTTCAAAATCTCTGTATCAACCATGGAAAAGAACCAGAAGCTCTTTGTGAGGGTGCCAGGCAGTCACCTTGGCTAATCTAACAGGTTCTTGTCCCTCATGTTAGACTTTCTCTGCTTTGTCAATTATCTATCTGAAATTATTTATTTTTATAAAAAAAAGGGGTCATAGTCTGATATATGAACAAACTGGGAAGATTCTCAGGTACTCAAAACTTTGGTATAATATGAAATGACATGTATTTCTGAGTATTTGCATAATCCAAAATAATAGTAATACATTGAAGTGATTTTGATTGAAATGAAGTTTTTGTGTGTTCACTGATCAAAAAGTTATGATAATGAGGCCTTGGCATTGGATCATGATAAAAAGGTAACACTTGTATCATACTAATAAATTCTGCAAATTTACATCTTGTAGATGCCATCAAGTATTGGATGACTTTTTAAATATACAGTGAAATTCTGCTCATTATAAATATTATATACATATATACAGTGAAATTTTGCCTTGCGGACTTCATTTAAATTAAGAAAGCTTACAAAAGACACTCCCTTTCCATTTTTTGTTATTCTTTGCTATGAGTTGGAGAAAGAATAAACAGGAAACTGTTTGCAGATTTTGCTTTATTTTTTCTGTACAGTATGGGGGCTTGGTTCTTTATTAGGAAGAATTATTGTAATGAAAAGAGGACACTTGCTCCTATCCTAACAGCCATTCCCTTTTTTAATGTTTAACAATGTTGCTTCTTTCTCTTTTAATTATCTCTTGGATACTGGCCAAGGAACATCAAATGATGATTACTTTGTTCGATGCTAAGCTTTGTCTTAACTATGAACCTCTAGAATCTAGATAATTGCATGCTATTGCTCATGCTATGAACTAGAAATTTTTGGTCATGTTTGATGATTGCATATCTAAAGCAAATGATGTTTCTCCTACATTCTTCAGCCAAATCATTGGCTAAATTAGCTTATCAATTGTTGTTGTCTCCTTTTGAAATTAGGTTTGATGGATAAATTATGAGCATCAAATCACTTTTGAAGTTAGTTTGAATCTTTTTGCTCGGTTGATGATACATATGCCTGCATTGTGTTGTTTGCTAATGGGGATGAATGTGGGGGAATTAGAGGCCAGTGGTTTGTTATGTATTAACTGAGTGCAACTTACTACATGTAGGATGTTAGGCACTGAATTTACTTAATATGGTTGGTTTTATGGTTGTGCCATGACTGCTTCCAGCATTCTTGAAAAACAAAAGAAAAATTATTATCTAGTCTTCTCATATTGTAATGAAAAGAGGACACTTGCTGGTTCGGCCTTTTATTAGGAAGAAAAGGGAGGTGAGAACTAATTACAAATAATGAGGGAAATGAGGAGGCAGTTCAGTGTAGGTTATTGAACTTGGAATTGGGTTTAATGGTTTGTCGCCTGGTATCATACAGAACAAAGAAAATCCAGTGAATCCTTTGAAAGCTATGCAATTGGACTTAATAGTTTCATAGTTCCCTCTTTTTGTGTTCCTGCTTATCAGTATCTGCTATAAGCCTGTAACCAGTGGCTAAATGTTTTATTTTTCTTATGTTTTTGCAGTAAGAGAGAGGTTAATAAGAAAGTTCTCAAAGTTCCTGGAATAGAGCAGAAGGTAAGACTACTCTAGAAAGTTAACGGTCCATTTAAGTACTTAAAAGGTGATTGTTGCATAATTGTAAGTATTGATGATTGGTAGGCAAGGGGATTTAATAAACTATCTAGATACTGTTTTGATCGATATCATATTTAAAATATGGCTCATGGATGATGATTGGTGTATGGTTGTTCTGTGCTTTGATATACTATATTTAGCTATAGCATAAATATTTTCCCCAAAAAAAAAAAGGTTGATCCGAGCACTTTTCTCATTACAGGTAACATTTTTCCAACACTTCCACATCGCAGTCGTCCCAGATTTGAGCATTACAGGTTAGTATTGATGTAGCAGGTTCTGTTGTTTCCCAAATGAATATGGTTTTGTTTGTATGTTTGTAATGCTCATTAAAGCTTTTGTTTGTATGGTTATGGTTATTGTTGCATGACCATTGTTCTTTTTGAATTTATCAGCCAAGTTATATGTTTTTACTATTAGGTAACATTTTTTTTAAAGAGCATTATGCCTACAAATCTTTTATGAGATAAATTTGTACATGTAAATGAGATAAAAGTTATATATTTTTTATGAAATTATATTACCATTTAAAATGTTATTATCTAGTTTTAAAACTTCAATTTCATTATTAAACTAAATCTTCATTCTTCATTTTATTTATTTTGAAATTAGAAAACCTTAACTAAACTAATCATCAATAAAAAAAAATTTCAATGATCAAACTTTGAACATGCTTTAAGTAACTAATCAATATATTTATACGATATCATTTTAGGTCAATTAATTTGGGTGATTTTAATTAACTAATCAATATATTTAAATGTCCAAATTATAATGAGTTTAGTTATAATCTAACAAATACCAACCTTCAAATTTTACCTCAATTAATTTTACCTCAATTATACATAATATATTAAAATTTAATATAAGTTTTTGAAGAAATTAAATGCTCATGGATTATAATTAACCTTTTATGCACGCAATACATGTTATTTAAAACAAATGTTAATTGATTCAAACATTATTTTTCCCCTATAATGGAAATAATGTTATCTTAATTATAAAAATGGGAGTCCTATTTAAAGGTAAGATTATTTCAAGTCTTTATTATATTATTTTTACCAAACTTACGACTAATATGATTTCCTCATTTTTTTAGAGTCACAAAGAAGCCGCCCAATTCAGATTTCGTACTTTCCCTTACTATGACCAGCTTACTACCATATACGCAAGAGATCGAGCAACTGGGAGAGATGCTCAAACAGCTGCTGATGTTCTTGAAGAAATACATGCTGATGATGAACGTACTACAGATATGAATGAAGAGAGAAACACATTCTATGACTGCGAAGCTGACGTCTCTTTAGATGACATGGATGTTTCTGGTACGGATCCGCGAGGAGATCGAGACCAAGGGGGTTCCTCATCTTCAAACAAGAGAAAGAAGAAATCTGATGCTCGTGATAATGTGTTTTCTTCATTTAATGAGGCTGCCACTTTGTTCGGGGAGAAAATCCAGGCCGTTGGCGATCAAATCAGTAGGAGTTTTGCCTCCGAGGTGGTAGTTCAGCAGAAGTCAGAACAACATATGGAAGAGAGAGCTTCAAATTTATATTCAGCCTTATGGTCAATTGAAGGTTTAACCGACGATCAGCGATATAATGCATTGAGTAAAATTCCCGACCATCCAACTCAAATGATCGTTTTCTTTAGTTTACCTTCAGTTGCCCGATTGGAATGGGTTAGGAGATTTCTTTCTTACCATTAAATATCAATGTTCAAACTTTTTGATGTTGTAAAACTATATAACATATGGATTTTAATGTACAATTTCATTTTCATCTAACCTTTTCTTAATATAAGTTAATTATGTTTATGCATAATATAATTCTCAAGTTATATATTGATTTTAGTAAATTCATATAAGAACATTTTATTATTAAGAATTTTATGAAATTATATATCACTATATAATTATATTTAATATTAATTATTTTAAATTGTATAAATTCATATAAGAAAATTTTTATTATCAAGAATTTTATGAAATTATATATTATTATTAAATTATATGTAATAATTATTATTTTAAATTATACAAATTCATAAACTATAATCATATTAGTTATAATAATTTTAAATTTTATTAAATCATATATTTAATTAAATCATATTTAATATTAATTATTTGAAATTTTCTTTTATAGTATCATATATTATGATTTGAGTAAATTCATAGAAGAATTTTATTTATTAAGAATTTTATTAAATTATATATTTTAATTATAATATATTTAATAATAATTATGTTAATTTATATTTTACAGTATCATATATTATGATTTGAGTAAATTCATATTAAATTATATATTTTAATTATAATATATTTAATAATAATTATGTTTAAATATGATTAAATTATTTATTATTGATATTAATCTTATTAAAATTTAAATAACAATAACAATAATAATTTACCAAAACAAATTTATGCTAATTATTAAGAATTTTATTAAATTATATATTTTAATTAAAATATATTTAATAATAATTATGTTTAAATATGATTAAATTATTTATTATTGATAATAATAATCTTATTAAAATTTAAATAACAATAACAATAATCATTTACCAAAACAAATTTCTGCTAAAGGTATTCTAGTCATTTTAGTTTTTTCATTATGCTATTACACCTCTATTACACTCAACCAAACACAGGATTACTATTACGCCTCTATTCCATTACATTCAACCAAACAGTTGATTTGCTATTACACAGCTTTTCCATTACACCTCTATTCCATTACACCTCTAATCCAATACACCTCTAATCCAATACAGCGAACCAAACGTGCTGTTAGTGTATTTAGGGTTTTGAGTGAAGAAAAGTCCCCTTAATAAGTGGTATCTTGGGGCATTTATAGGAGGGGTGAGGGCCTAACTAGGTCCAAATTATGGTAGGGATAAATATATAATAGTCCCCCAGTTAAGAGGTAGGTTATAAAGTGATTGTACCTCGAGACTATTAACAGGCCACTCCCGTAGGTAGTAGTTGTTGCAAATAAGGGGTGGTAAGTTATAGAGAACCTACCCAAAAACGGGTGGTAAATTATAGGGAACCTACCCAAAAAAATGGTGCCTTGCGAAGCTATTAAAATTCTTTTATATACAATGGAGATGTGTCGTATGTATATCGTGGATGCAATAATTGGACATGTAAAATAGAAGAGGTTCAAGTGATCCATTGGCAATATAAGATGTAAGAGGTACAACTCGTTCGTTGGTAATACAAAATCTAATAAATGTATACTATCCATTGTCGTAAAAAATGTATACTAGTTGGCGATATAAAACTTAAGCTGTGCAAAAACCATTCATTGATGATATAAAATGCAAGAAGTGTAGACCATCTGTTGACGATATAAAATGGAAGAAGTGTAAACCATTTATTGATGATATAAAATGTAAGCAATGCATATCGTTCGTTAGAATATGAAAGTAAAAATATGCACTATCCATTTGAAATGTATACTTGTTGGTAACATAAAACGTAAGAAATTCATAATGTCCGTCAAAATGTGAGTATGATGATTATTCATTGCTATAAATAATGGTAGCGAATGTAGCTTTTGGCCTTAATTTTAGTAATATTGAATAAGTGTTTAAGAAAGGATGAAGGGTGTGGTGACTCGAACAGGTTGTTGACGAGTATGGCGACTTGAACAAGTTGTTAACAAGTATGGTGACCCGAGCAGTAAACATAAGGATGACGGGTGTGACAACTCATCCAAGTTACTAACAAGTAAGGTGACCAAACCAGGTTGTCGATGAGTATGGTGACCCGACCAGTAAACACAAGGATGATGGGTGTGACGACTTGACGAGTTAATAAAGTGACCTTGCTTTTAGACACATGGGGAGAGGCTTATGGAAAATAATAAAGTAGCCCTACTCCTAAATGCATGGAGGGAGGCTTATTGAGAAAATTGTGGTGCTACTTCTGCTTAAGGCGGAAGGCTTACGATAGATTCTGCTTCTAGACACATGAGAGGAGGCTTATGAGAAAGATCATAGGTCGATCGCACTACAGTTGACTCTCATAACCCGAAATTACGTAAAGAGTGGGGCCATCTTGCGTCGAATCACAATAATCAACCAAGTTTACTCGGCTTGGATTTATGTGATGAAAGTGGAGTTACAAATATAACATGTAAAATTTATAGATATGAAATAAATATAAGTAGTGGATATGACTATCCACAAGAGTCCTTTGTGGGTTCCCTTTCTAACAACAAACACTATATGAACATACATACATGTTGGGGGTATAACCACTTGTAACAGCCTATTCTCAGTGAAACCGTAACAGTAGTTTTGGGACTACAAGTCTGAAGTCAAAAAAATTATTTTAATATTATTTTAATATCTACAGCATGATAATATGATAATATAAAAATTTCGTTAAGAAATTTTACCGTTTGTATGCTCAATTTGTGAAAAAGGACTAAATCGCGTGAAGTGCAAAATTTTTGTTCTATTAGCTAAAGGTGTTAAATAGAAGCTTTGGGTATGCGGTTGCATTTTAGCACTGCTGTGCATTAGAGTTTGAAGGTAATTAGGAAAAATATTTACCGTTGGTTGAATTCGCGTATAACAATAATTTTCAGTTGAGTATAAAGATGGCACTATATGAAGCTTTATATGGTCGTAAATGCTGAACTCTGTTGTACTAGACCGATCTTAGTGAGAAAAAGATACACGGGGTTGATTTGATCTGAGAAACCGAAGAGAAATTGAAAGTGATTTGTGACAGTTTGAAAGCAGCTTCAGATCAACAGAAATCGTATGCGGATTTAAAACGTAAAGATATTGGAATTCAGATTGGTGATAGAGTGTTTCTAAAAGTATTTCCTTGGAAAAGAATTCTTCAATTTGGTCGCAAAGGAAAGTTGAGTCCGCGAGTTATCGGGCCGTATGAGATTATCGAGAGAATAGGGCCAATGGCTTATCGACTTGATTTACCGTCAGAACTTGAGAAAATTTATAATGTGTTTCATGTATATATGTTATGACGGTACCGATCGGACCCTTCGCATATAGTATCTCCGACAGAGATTGAGACTCAGCCTGACATGTATAACGAAGAACTGATCATAATTTTGACACGAGAGATTAAAGAATTAAGAAATAAAAGTATAGCCTTAGTAAAAGTTCTTTGGCAATGTCACGGGGTTGAGGAGGCTACTTGGGGACCTGAGGAAGCTATGAAAAATAATAACCTAACCTATTTTCTGGTAAGATTTTCGGGGACGAAAATTCCTTAGGGGGGAGAGTTATAACAACCTGTTTTCAGTGAAATCAGAACAGTGCTTTTGGGAGTACAAATCTGAAGTTGGGAAACTTATTTTAATATTATTTTAATATCTACAACATGATAATATGATAGTATAACAGTTTCGTTAAGAAATTTTACCATTTGTATGCTCAATTTGTGAAAAAGGACTAAATCGCGTAAAGTGCAAAAGTTGTGTTATATTAGCTAAAGGTGTTAAATAGCTATATAACATTAAATTGGAGGTCCTTATATGGTAATTAGGCCATTAAAGGTGATAGTGAATGTGCATGGCTTGGTAACTGAGTAATTTTTAAAGTTAGGTAAGGTTAAAATGGTAAATAGTTAATTAAAGAATAAATTAAATAAAACAAAATAGGCCATCATCCTTAGTTCATCACCACCTATATTTTCAGCAAAAATAGGCTTGGGAGAGCTTCAAATTTTCAGCTAAGAAAACTCTTGCATGTAAGTGAATTTGGTGTTTCTTTTTGTTGATTTTTATGTTTTTGGAACCGTTGTAGTTTAACCTAGCTAATTAGGGGATTAATTTGAAAAATGGTTGAAATTCTAGGGATTTTCCATGAGAGAATTTTAGTTTTTCTTGAAGTTTAATGGAAGAAAATGAGTCCTTGTTGTTAATTAAACAACTTTTGTTAAGTGACTTTTGTTGAAATTGTCAAATAGGGATTAAATTGAGAATTATGAAAATTATGTGTTAAATGTGTGATTTGTGGAATATATGGGATGCTATAAGCACATATAAAATTCAGCTAGGCTTAGGTGTGGATGAAATTGCATGAATTTCATTTTACGAGCCTAGAGACTAAATTGTAAAGAAGTCAAAAGTATAGAGGCAATATGATATTTTTGCCATAACATGAATTTTGGATTGAATCGAATAGAATGATGATTAAATTGGTTAAATTTTATTATATAGGTCAAGAAAAACAACGTACGGAATTAGATCGGGGGAAAGAGAAAGTCGTGGATTAAACGGTTATATATTTGTCGTACGAGTTAAAGTAAGTTTGTGTAATTATATTACGTATTTATATACTTTAATTGAAATATATTTATGTGAATGATTTAATTATTATGTATAATCATCGAGCACATAACCGACGGTGTACGAAGAATACCGAGCCCCGTTTGAACCTTAAGAATTTTTAGGATACAAATGACATGTCATTAGGGTTACCAATTCCAGCTCTTATGAGCTTATCGATACTCAGCTCGTATGAGCTTACTGTTGTTCAACTCGGAGGAGCTTACCGTTTATCACTCGTATGAGCATACATGTACAAGAATTGACGAATTACAGTTCAATACGCCTCGTGTGTATTATTCATGTTTCAAACCATATTCTAAGTGGTTCAACTGGCATATTGTTATTACGAGATTATACAAGTTCGATACGAACTAGTACAGGTATTTACATGGAAATGATTTATATATAATATATGGATACATGATATATAACACCCCTTACTCGTATTCCGGCTCGGAACAGAGTATGAGGTATTACTAAGTTTTTTAAAAAAAATTTCGACAGCATTTCTGCTTAATTTTGCTTAAACCCCCTGCAAATTTAAATCACAATCCAATATATATATTAACCAAACTCATTTATAATAATACTCACAATTTAACTATTAATGAACACCACATTTTAAATCAAACCATAACATATATTTACATGATGATTCCATATTTCATAGGTCGTCTATACATGCCATAATTTTCCGGAACGATAGTAGCAAAATACCCCAAGTGTGAAGGATAGTGTGGATGATTGTCTGACTTCGTTCCAAATTTCCGAGTTGTCGGAAGTCACTATAATCAAGGGAAAAATAAAATCGAGTAAGCATATAGCTTAGTAAGTAAACACATGATAAATAAGTAATTACTCACATAACTACACCAAAATATAAACTTATTCATGAATAACTTCATTGTTTAGGCAATTTCCAGCAAACTGTTTTTCTGCGTCATAGTCGCTAATTTATTTTTATCCGGAGCTACAGGGCTCCAAATTGAGTTTCGTAAATTTTCCCTGAAACTAGACTCATATACCATTTCACCATAAAAATTTCAGAATTTTTTACCCAGCCAATTAGTACAGTTTATTCATTAAAACTTCCCCTGTTTCACTGCCCAACGGTTCTGACCCTTCCTCAAAAAAATTCACTTAACTCTCTGTACAAAATTTTAAAAATGGTTTTGCTTGTTTCTATTAAAAATAGAGTCAATAAGGAATCCAGGAATATAAATTTCACACCATAATTATTTTTGTACAATTTTTGGTGATTTTCCAAAGTTAGAACAGGGGATCCCGAAATCAATCCAGCCCTGTTTCAGTAAAATTCAGATATCTCCAAAAATACAACTCTTTTGCTTATTCTATTTATTTCATATGAAAATAGACACATTCAGCTTCAATTTCATATATTATTCAGCTTCCCATTCATTTTCCACCATTTATGGTGATTTTTTCAAAGTTACCCATCTGCTGTTGTTCAACACAGTTTATAACTAAATCGTTCCTTTTTTCGTTTTTGATATTTTCTCCCATCTCATACATGGATCGATTTAGTATCCAACTCAATATTTGCCCCATAAAAATTTCCACCATATGGCAATATTCACCTTCCACACTTTTTCGTTGAGCACTCGGAATGTTAACCGTTATTGGTGGATCTCGCACTTAGCACCACCACTTAATCGGGGAATCAGCACTTAGCAACCCCTTGGGGGAATCAGCACATAGCAACCCCCTTTTTATTTCAGAGATACGGTGGATATCGCACTTAGCACCACCAATGAACTGGGGAATCAGCACTTAGCAACCCCTCGGGGGAATCAGCACATAGCAACCCCTTTCACATTTCAAAGATACGGTGGATATCGCACATAGCACCACCAATGAATCGGGGAATCAGCACACAGCAACCCCTTTATGTACAACATACTGCGGCTTATTCCGAGTGTTCAACCCATAAATCATATATTGCAACCCTTTACCCCATTTCCCGATTTAACAACATTTTTAGGATATGGCCAAACATTTATTTTAATTCCAAATAAATCTCAACATATATCAATTAATGTCAAAATAATACATCAAGTCACGTGTTTACTTACCTCGGTGCAAAATATCGTAATATTGCACTTCACTCCACTATCTTTTCTTTTCCTCGTTTGAGATAATCTTCACGTCTTTCTTGATTATGAGCTTGAGAAAGCAAAGAAACCTTAGCTATGGCTTCCTTCAAATTTCAGCAGCAACTAATGAGGAAGATGATGATTTTTGTCATCTTTTTCCCATTTTATTTTTTTTATTACCAAATGACTAATATGCCCCCACTTAAAAAAAATCTATTTCTCTCATTTCTTATGTCTATTTTTGTCCATCAACTAACTAATGGTCTAATTACCACATAAAGACCTCCAATTTAAAATTTCATATCAATTAGATACTTCTACATATAGAACTCAACTTTTGCACTATTTACAATTTAGTCCTTTTGACTAAATTGAGTGCCCAAACGTCGAAATTTTCGAACGAAATTTTTACGAAAATTTTCCGTGAAATTGTAGACCATAAAAATATAATAATAACCATATTTTCCCTCGTCGGATTTGTGGTCCCGAAACCACTATTCCGACTAGGCCCAAAATCGGGCTGTTACATGATATAGATGTTACATGTACATGGAATTTAATAATTGTTGAATTTATATATGATTCTCGGTTTTCATATGAATACACGGCTAATTTGGTAAATGGTTATGTGATAGGCTTTGGCCAAATTGAATTTTGTATTGCTTTGAGATACTTACCTAAATTGGGGTTAAATGGTAAGTTTAATTCTGTGTTATAGGAACTTACTAAGCTTAATTGCTTACTTTGTGTATTTTTTCGAGTTTTATAGTGTTTCAGAAGCTCGTTCAGATTGGAAGGCATTGGAGATCGCATCACACTACCGAACGTTATTTTGTTACTTTTGACTTTATACTTTGGGTTAAATGGCATGTATAGGTATTTTGGCTATTGGAAGCCCATATGTTTTGTTGAGTTTTATCCATTTAATTTGGCTTGAATTTGGTTATGTAAATATGTAAATAGCCTTATAGCATTTGATGTATTGTTGCTATGTGAATGGCTTGGTTGTGAATTAGTATTTTGGGTACCAAATGGTTGAGATTTATAAGTGGCACATATGTTAAGTTTTAGGCACAAAGATTGCATATATGTGTTTGACCAATTAGGTATATTTGGAGACATGGTTTGCATGATTATGAGTGGCCGTTTGAGGTGCCTATATGTATTATGATGGTATGTGATATTATTACATGTTATAAACTTGACATTGGTTGGTTTTGAATGCCTATTTATGGCATGGTTATATGCATATTGATGTGTGTAGGTTGGTACCAATTTGGCTGAGTAATATGGCTTGGAAAATGACATATTTTTGTCCATACGGGTAGAGACACGAGCATGTGTCTCAGCCATGTGTGACACACGGCCAAGTGACACAGTCGTGCGTCCCCTGTAACTTCCTTAGAAATCAAGTCAGTAGCTTCACACGGCCTAGCACATGGGTGTGTGGGTTGACCGTGTGACACAAGTCAGTATAGCTTCCAATTTCCACACGGCCTAGCATACGGGCGTGTGGTCTGGCCGTGTGACCCAAGTCAGTATGGTCACTAGTTGGGACTCGGGCAAGGACATGGGCGTGTGGCCCTATTTCAAAGGTCCACACAGCCTGGCCACACGGGCGTTTGTCCCTTGCGCATTTGAAAATTTTCAATGTTTTTCGAAAAATTCCTCGAGTACTCAGTTTAGTCCCGAACCATTTTTAATGTTTATTTTGGGCTTCGAGGGCTCGTATTTAAATGAATTTTAATGGTTTTTGTTTTATATGAGAAATGAATATGAAATTGTTTGATCGATTGAGTTATAAGTCTGGTAATGCTCCATAACCATGTTCCGACGTTGGATATGAGTTAGGGGTGTTATATTTATTAGTATCAGAGCCAAGTTTAGTCGATTCTTGGACTAACGTAGCGTATGTGAGTCTAGTTATACATGCTATTTTATAACCTGTGATAGTGTGATGACTCCTGACAGTTTAAAACATGTTTTCATATAGTAATAGATTCTAACCGAGTAAATTCAAATGATGTTGAAAGTAATGCGTAGGCTTCCGTTCACGGAGTGGCTTCTTTTGGTCGAGACCCGTATCTGAGGGTCGTGGAAGAGAGGCTAAGGAAGCCTTTTTCCATATGATAAACTAGTGGTTCATTAAGTTTGTCCGAATTAGTCTGGCTGCTCAGCAACCTTCACCCCCATCGTTTCCCCAACCGGTCATTGTAGCTTCTCAAGTTTTAGAACTCGTACGCTTGAGCAAATCATCTATTGATAAAATTTGAAAGTATGAGGTCGAAGAGTTTAGAGTTACAGTTGATGATGACCCTGAGAGAGCCGTGTTTTGGCTTGAGAATACGATTCGGGTCTTTGATGAATTGTCTTGTACGCCAACGGAATGTGTTAAATATGTCGTATCTCTTCTGAAAGATGCTGTATACCAGTGGTGGAGCACTTTAATTTCTGTGGTACCGAGGCAATGTGTTACATGAGAATTCTTTCAGTCAGAGTTCAGAAAAAAATATAAGTTAACGATTCCTCGATCAAAAATCTAAAGAATTTCTAGAGCTGAAACAGGGTCGTATGACCATATCTGAATATGAAAGAGTGTTTGTCAGATTAAGTTAGTATGCCCGAAAGTGAATTCCAACAGAGGTGGTTATGTACAAACGTTTTAAAGACGGGTTGAATGAAGATATTAAGCTTTTAGTTGGAATACTTGAACTGAAATAATTTGTTATGTTAGTTGATAGAGCATACAAAGCCGAAGAGCTTAGCAAAGAAAAGAGAAAAGCTGAATTTGAACCTAGAGATTCAAGAAAAAGATTTACGGGAAAGTCTCATCAGTCAGCATTGAAAAAATCTAAAGAACATCACTATCGTCCTACTATTTCTGCGAGGCATTCTAATAGAGATAAAGATGCGAGACACTCTAGTCCTAAACCTCAGACTACATCTGTAGCAAGTGTGGGTAGTGTTAGAATTGCTAGACCCGAGTGCAAACACTGTAACAGGCCATATTATGGGGAGTTTCGGGTGAAAAGCGGAGCATGTTTCAAGTGTGGTTCCTTCGACCACTACCTTAGAGATTGCCCTGAGAAGTCTGAGAAAGAAAAAGCTCAAACTGTGAGGCCGAGCAATACAACTGCTAGGGGGAGACCACCCCAAAATACTGGAAATATTAGTGGTAGTTCAGGTGCAACGAGAGATTCTGCAGTGAGATCCGAGGCACGGGTGCCAGCAAGAGCTTATGCTATTCACACTCGTGAAGATGCGTCGACACCAAATATTATCATTGGTACTTTTTCTTTTTATAACACTGATGTAACTGCTTTGATTGATCCCGGATCAACCCATTTTTAAGAATGTACGAATTTAGTGTCTAGTAAGAGTTTACCTATCGAGTCCACTAAATTCGTGGTTAAGGTATCGAACCCCTTAGGTCAGTATGTCTTAATTGATAAAGTTTACAAGAATTGTCTTTTAATGACTCAGGGTTATAGTTTTTCGACCGATTTGATGCTTTTATCGTTTGATGAACTCGGTGTGATTTTGGGTATAGATTGGCTGACTCTGGATGATGTAGTTGTAAATTGTAAACGAAAGCTTATTGTATTGAAATGTCAGAACAATGAGACTCTTCATATTGAATCTGATGATTCGAGTAGGTTGCATATTGTGATATCGGCTATGTTAGCGCATAAATATATGAATAGGGGTTGCAAGGCTTACCTTGCATATGTACTGGATACTAAAGTGTTTGAACCGAAGATTGAATCAGTACCAGTGGTTAGTGAATATTCAGATGTGTTTCCAGAAGAGTTACCCGAATTGCAACCGATCAGTAGGGCTGTGTATTATTCGGTTAAAACTGAATTTTTTCGATTAATTGACCGAGTTCGGTTAATCGGTCGGTGAACCGAAAAAATTTAGTCTGGGGTAAGTTAAGTTTTTTTAGTTTTTTCGGTTAACGGTTAAATCGGTTCGAAACATGTCAGTTAACAGGAAAAAATTTAGGTAAACCGAAATTTACAGGGTAGGGCCTAAACCAGGTAAATTTAAACCCGGCCCAATTTTTTCTCAGGCTCATAGCTCATTGGCTCAGCACTGAACCTGCTGTCCATTTCTCAGTAGCAGCCTACCCTCTCTACTTTAACTTAATCACTTTTACAGTTTTGTTTCACTTTCACACATTCACACACTTAAATTAACAGTTAACACTAAACACCCTTAGCCCTAAATCCCACCCTAATATTCTCAATCTCAATCGACAGTCGAATCAGGAAAACGAAAAACCCACCAATTTCTCTTCACCAGAGTCGCCGAGTCGGACCACCACACCAATACCCAGACCCAGGCCATGTTTGCTTTCTTCTAATTTCCCCTTCATTTTTTTTCCAATTTCTTGAATGGGTATTTTTTGAATCTGTATTCTGTAGTTGACTGATAAACTTGTCTAATCTTCCTTAGTAAACTAAACTAATTAGGAAACCAAAGTAACTAACTTTGAGGATAGTAATTTGAAAAACAAATAGAAAAGTATACCTAAACCCTAATTTTACCTTTAGAAGCTTTTTAGCATAATCAGAGATGCCATTTGGAGATTGGATTTGCGACTAGATTTAGAGATTAAAATGCAGGGCCAAAATCGTGGTTTGTTGGTGATGGAGAAGAGATAAAAATTAAAAAAGTTGGTGAGAGTGAATGGGATGATGAACTTGGCCTGGCTTTATAGAACAGGAAATGATTATGATGTAAAAGGAAATCATTATATTAAATGATAATTAAGGAAATTATTATATTAAATGATAATTAAAGAAATTATTATATTAAATGATAATTAAGGGTAATTAAGATTTTTAAGTTTTAAATGAAAAAAAAATAGATGGAAAAGAATGAAACGGTTAAACTGAAAAGAAAAGAAAGTAGAGGTTGATGTGGGATTGGATTAATATGAATCATATTGATGTTAAATCAAAGATGGAAAGTGTAGAACACTTTTTGAAATAAATAAATAAATAAATGGGTTTGAAAATTATGAGCCCAAAGGAAATAAATACAAAAACAAAACCAACCCTGTTGCTTTCGCTATTCATTTTCTTTGGTTCCTATCATACAAAACAGAAGCCCTTTTCTTTAACTCTTCGTTTAATTGGAGCTAAGTGCTAAAACTCATATTGAAACACATATGTGGTGGTTGAAACTGCCACGGTATTTTGTAAAAAAAAATGTATTTAGTTTATTATTATATTTTCATTATTTCAATTTGTTTTTATTTAAAGTAAAAAATAAATCTATTTATATCTAATTAATTAATATTTTCATAAAAAAATAATTAGGTTTAGAAGAGACCAACCAACCTAGAGCATTGTATGCCATTATAATCATCTCCCAATTTGGGGGAGGAATGAGCACATGAAGATCAAGTGGTAGCCTTGTTGCACAATTAGTCAAGCTGTCAGCTACATAATTGCATCAATGATATAAAGTGTTTTTTTAAACTCTTGATATAAATGATCTAAATAATATTGCATCAATTTAATTAAGTTTCTAGATTTTGTAAATAATATTGTTCTTGACCCCAAGTTTGTCGTATTATTATAATTTATTATACATATTTTTTCTTACAGAATGTCAACCGAACCAACATCTATTGAGGGTATGTTACACCTCCTACTTCGATAGATTCTGAAAATTCGGGAGTTGGAGCTTCAATCCAAACAAAGGGGACTACTGGAAAAAGAAAAGCCACTCCTCAAAGGTTAGAAGTTTGGTCTCACTTCACTAAGATTATTAATAGTGAGGGTGCAAGTAAGGCTAAATGTAATTATTGTCAAAAGGAATTTTGTTGTGATATGAAAAAAAATGGTACAGGGTTATTGAAATATCATATTGGTTCATGTAAGAAAAATCCTAGTAATGTTGTTGACACTAGTCAAGGACAACTAGTTTTACCTAGAAAGGGAGTTGAATGGAGGGAAGGAAATCTTTCAACTTGGAGATTTGATCAAGAAGAAAGTAGGAAAGGATTAGCACAAATGATTGTGATTGATGAATTACCTTTCAAATTTGTTGAAAGTGAAGATTTTAAGAAATTTATGTTTGTGGCATGTCCTAGGTTTCATATTCCTTCACGAACTACTATGACTAGGAATGTTTATCAATTGTATTTAGATGAAAGGGTCAAGATAAAACAACTTTTGAGAAGTTCTTGTTCTAGAGTTTGCTTAACTACTGACACATGGGCTTCTTTGCAAAGAGTTAATTATTTGTGTATCACTGCTCACTTTATTGATAACGATTGGAAATTGAATAAAAAAATTTTGAACTTTTTTCCAATTTCTAGTCATAATGGTGAGTCCATTGTGATGGTGATTGAGAAATGCTTGTTGAATTGGGGGATTGATAAGTTATTTATTGTTACTGTTGATAATGCAAGTTCAAATGATGTTTCTATTGGTTATTTGAGAAAGAAATTTAACCCTCGAGGGGGTTTAGTCCAAAATGGTAAATGATGTTTCTATTGGTTATTTGAGAAAGAAATTTAACCCTCGAGGGGGTCTAGTCCAAAATGGTAAATGATGTTTCTATTGGTTATTTGAGAAAGAAATTTAACCCTCGAGGGGGTTTAGTCCAAAATGGTAAATATCTTCATATGAGATGCATGGCACACATTGTGAATTTGATTGTTGTTGAAGGCTTAAAGGAAATGAATAAATCTGTTGAACGTGTTAGGGGGCTGTTAGATATGTGAGACAATCTCCAGCTAGATTACAAAAATTTAAGGAGTGTGTTGTGGTGGAAAAGATGGAGTGCAAGAAGATGTTGTGTCTTGATGTTTGTACTAGGTGGAACTCGACCTACTTAATGTTAAACACTGCTCAGAACTTTGAGAGAACTTTTGAAAGATTTGAGGAGCAAGATACAAACTTTAGGGCTGAACTTGAAAGGGGAGAGGGTTGGTCTAGTGTGGATGATTGGGATAATGTTAGAAACTTGAGGGATTTCTTGGAACACTTTTATGAAGTCACTTTGCGTATATCTGGCACTTCATATGTCACGTCCAATAATTTTTTTGATGAGCTTTTCGAAATTGATATTCTTTTATGAGATGCTCAGCTAAGTAGTAATATTGATTTCAATGTTATGGCCATCAAGATGAAAGAGAAGTATGATAAGTATTGGGGTGATATTGATAAGATGAATTTGCTTATGTTTGTTGCTTGTGTTTTAGATCCTAGACAAAAACTAAAGTATCTTGAATTTGCACTTAGTGAAATGTCTAGTTTTGAAAAAGCTTGTGAAATGATGCAAAAATTGAAGGAATCTTTGTATGAATTATTTGATGAGTATAAGCCTCTACTTCATAGTACTTGTAGCCAATCGAGTGTGCCAACACATGTTTCTTTTGATGAACCACAACAAAAAATGAAAAGGCGAAAGCAAGCTTTGTATAAAAAGCGTGAGTTGGAAATTTGTGGTGAGAATAAAATATCTGAGTTGGATAAATATCTAACTGAGGCTAATGAGGAATTTGTTGAAGATTTTGATATTTTATTGTGGTGGAAAGTGAATAGCCCTAGATTTCCCACTCTTTCAAAAATTGCTAGAGATGTGTTAGCTATACCGGTTTCTACGGTTGCTCCAGAGTCTACATTTAGCATCGAGGGATGTGTGCTTGATCAATATAGGAGTTCTTTAACTCCTAAAATTGTACAAGCTCTTATGTGTACTCAAGATTGGATTCGAAAATCATCATCACAAGAAGACATAAAAAAGATTGAAGAAAAAATCCAATAGCTTGACAAGATTGAAAATGGTATGTTTATTGTTTTATTTTAATAGTTTCAATTTTTTTACCATATCACTCCTACTTATTTAATTGATTCAATGTTTAGACAATTCTTGGAATGCATTAGAGCCTACCCTAGATTCGTTTGTTTATATTATTTGATTTTTTTTAAATGCGTATATATCTATTATATGTTAAATTTGTGCACATGTTTTTTTTTAGGTTTAATGCAAATGGAGATATTTTGGAGAGATGAAATGGATATAAATGGAGAATATTAAAGACTTACATTTCAATTATGTGTTAATTTCAAGACTTATGTGATGTTTTTAATTATGTAGTGATTCAAAGACTTATGTAATATTTTTAATTATGTAGTGATTCAAAGATTTATGTAATGTTTTTAATTATGTAGTGATTCAATTTGGGTAATTCGGGTAATTTTTAACCAAAAATGAACAACACATAATTTTCGGTTAAATTAGTTAACCGACCTAATTAACCGAAAAAATTTTGGTTCGGTTAATTTTTTAAAAAAATTTTGGTTTGGTTAACGGTTAAAAATTTTGAAAGGTCGGTTAATTCGGTTATAACAATTTCGGGTCGGTTAACCGGTCAGTTAGCCGAATGAACACCCCTACCAATCAGAGAGGTTGATTTTGCTATTGAGTTAGTACCGAGAACATCACCAATATCGATAGCTCCGTATAGAATGACTCTTACAGAGTTGAAAGAGTTGAAAACTCAGTTGCAAGAGTTAACATATAGAGGTTTTGCATGACCGAGTTTATTGCCCTGGGGTGTACCAGTTTTGTTTGTAAAGAAGAAATATGGGTCAATGAGATTGTGTATCAATTACCGACAGCTTAACAAGGTTACGCTTAAGAATAAGTACCCATTGCTACGAATCGATGATTTATTTGATTAGTTGAAAGGTGCAACAGTATTCTCGAAAATTGATTTACGATCCGGTTATTATCAGTTACGGGTTAAAGATTTGGATGTGCTGCGTTTAGGGCCAGGTATGGACACTATGAATTTCTTGTTATGCCATTTGGGTTAACTAATGCTCCTGCAGTGTTTATGGATTTGATGAATCTAATCTTTAGACCATATTTGGACAGATTTTTTGTTGTGTTCATTGATGATATCTTGATTTATTCCCAAGTCGAGTCTAAACATACCGAGCATTTGAGAATTGTGTTACAGACTCTGCGAGATAAACAACTATTTGCTAAATTTAGCAAGTACGAGTTTTGGTTTCGAGAAGTTGGATTTTTGAGACACATTGTTTAGGCGGAAGGCATCAGAGTTGATCCGACCAAGATTTCATTAATTGTTGATTGGAAACCACCAAGAAACATATCCGAGGTCAGAAGCTTTATGGGATTAGCGGGCTATTATCGGAGATTTGTAAAAGGGTTCTCAATGATAGCTATACCAATGACTCAGTTATTGCAGAAAGATGTAAAGTTTGAGTGGTCTGAAAAATGCCAACAGAGTTTTAATCAGTTGAAAGCACTGTTAACCAAAACACCAGTATTAGTTCAGCCTGAGTTGGATAAAGAGTTTGTGATTTTCAGTGATGCGTCATTGAACATTTTGGGATGTGTTCTAATACAAGAAGGCAAAGTGATAGCATATGCTTCTAGACGATTAAAGACGCACAAGAAGAATTATCCGACACACGATTTGGAGTTGGCCGTAATCGTTTTTGCATTGAAAATTTGGCGACACCATTTATTCGGTGAAAAATGTCACATATTTACCAATCATAAGAGCTTGAAGTATCTGATGTCACAAAAAGATTTGAATTTGAGACAACGAAGGTGGCTAGAACTGTTGAAAGATTCTGAGCTAATTATTTATTACCATCCGGGAAAAGTGAATGTAGTAGCAGATGTTTTGAGTAGAAAATCCTCGTTTGCCTTGAAAGCGATGAATATGCGATTGACTTTGTCAGATGATGGATCGATATTAGTTGGGTTAAAAGCTAAACCAATGTTTCTGTAGCAAATCTGCGAGGCTCAGAAATGTGATAAAGAATTGCAAGTTAAAAGGGTACAATGTGAGTCGACTACTGATTCAAAGTTTCAGATCGGATCCGATGATTGTTTGCTGTTCCAAGGTAGAGTTTGTGTGCCAAAAAATATAGAACTTATACAGGAAATTCTACATGAAGCTCATAGTGGAGCTTATCTGTTCATCTTGAGAGTAACAAAATGTACAGGATTTGAGACAGATGTATTAGTGGATGAAACGCGACATTTCTTACATTGTGTCCAGATGTTTGATTTGGCAACAGGTTAAGGCCGAACATCAAGTGCCTTCAGGACTATTACAACCAGTGATGATATTGGAGTGGAAATGGGATAGAGTTACGATGAATTTTGTATCAGTATTACCTCTATCTCTGAAAAAGAAAGATGTTATCTGGGTCATTGTTGATTGCTTGACGAAGTCCGCGCATTTTATTCTGGTGTGTATAGACTTCTCACTTGATAGGTTGGCTGAGTTGTATATTTTTTAGATCTTCAGATTGCACGGAGTGTCAGCCTCTATTATCTCGGATAGAGATCCGCGATTTACATCTCCATTTTAGAAGAAGTTGCAAGAAGCTTTAGCTACGCGGTTGCATTTTAGCATTGTATTTTAGCACTGCCGTGTAATAGAGTGTGAAGGTACTTAGGAAAAATATTTATCGTTGATTGAATTTGCGTATAACAATAGTTTTCAGTCGAGTATAAAGATGGCACCGTATGAAGCTTTATATGGTCGTAAATATCGAACTATGTTTTACTAGACCGAGCTTAGTGAGAAAAAGATACAGGGGGTTGATTTGATTCGAGAAACTGAAGAGAAATTGAAAGTGATTTGTGACAGTTTGAAAGTAGCTTCAGTTCGACAAAAATCGTATGCGGATTTAAAACATAAAGATATTAAATTTCAGATTGGTGATAGAGTGTTTCTAAAAGTATTGCCTTGGAAAAGAATTCTTCGATTTGGTCGCAAAGGAAAGTTGAGTCTGCGATTTATCGGGCTGTATGAGATTATCGAGAGAATAGGGTCAGTGGCTTATCGACTTGATTTACCGTCAGAACTAATAAGATTCATAATGTGTTTCACGTATCTATGTTATGATGATATCGATCAGACCCTTTGCATATAATATCTCCGACAAAGATTGAGACTCAGCCCGACATGTCGTATAACGAAGAACTGATCAGAATTTTGACACGAGAGATTAAAGAATTAAGAAACAAAAATATAGCCTTAGTAAAGGTTCTTTGGCAATGTCACGGGGTTGAGGAGGCTACTTGGGAACCTGAGGAAGCCATGAAAAAATAATAACCTAACCTATTTTCTGGTAAGATTTTCAGGGATGAAAATTTCTTAGGGGGGAGAGTTATAACAACTCGTTTTCAGTGAAATCAGAACAGTGGTTTTAGGAGTACAAATCTGAAGTTGAAAAACTTATTTTAGTATTATTTTAATATCTACAGCATGATAATATGATAGTTTTAAATTTTCGTTAAGAAATTTTATCGTTTGTATGCTCAATTTATGAAAAAGGACTAAATCGCGTAAGGTGCAAAATTGTGTTATATTAGCTAAAGGTGTTAAATAGCTATAGAACATTAAAGTGGGGGTCCTTATATGGTAATTAGACCATTAAAGGTGATAGAGAAAGTGCATGGCTTGGTAACTGAGTAATTTTTAAAGTTAGGTAAGGTGAAAATGGTAAATAGTCAATTAAAGAATAAATTAAATAAAACAAAATAGGCCATCATCCTTAGTTCATCACCACTGAGATTTTTAGAAAAAATAGGCTTGGGAGAGCTTCAAATTTTCAGCTAAGAAAACTCTTGCATGTAGGTGAATTTGGCGTTTCTTTTTGTTGATTTTTATGTTTTTGGAATCGTTGTAGCTTAACCTAGCTAATTAGGGGATTAATTTGCAAAATGGTTGAAAGTCTAGGGTTTTTCCATGAGAGCATTTTAGTTGTTCTTGAAGTTTAATGGAAGAAAATGAGTCCTTGTTGTTAATAAAACAACTTTTGTTAAGTGAATTTTATTGAAATTATCAAATAGGGATTAAATTAAGAAATATGAAAATTATGTGTTAAATGTGTGAATTTTTGGAATATATGGGATGCTATAAGCACATATAAAATTCGGCTAGGCTTAAGTGTGGATGAAATTGCATGAATTTCATTTTACGAGCTTAAAGACTAAATTGTAAAGAAGTCAAAAGTATAGAGGCAAAATGATATTTTTGCCATAACATGAATTTTGGATTGAATCGAATAGAATGATGATTAAATTGGTTAAATTTTATTATATAGGTCAAGAAAAACAACGTACGGAATTAGATCGGGGGAAAGAGAAAGTCGTGGATTAAACGGTCATATTTCCATCGTACGAGTTAAGATAAGTTCATGTAATTATATTGCGTATTTATATGCTTTAATTGAAATATATGTATGTGAATGGTTTAATTATTATGTATAATCATCGAGCACATAACCGACGATGTACAAAGAATATCGAGCCCCGTTTGAACCTTAAGAATTTGTAGGATACAAATGACATCATTAGGGTTACTGATTCCAGCTCTTATGGGCTTATCGATACTCAGCTCATATGAGCTTACCGTTGTTCAGCTCGGAGGAGCTTACCGTTTATCGCTCGTATGAGCATACATGTACAAGAATTGATGGATTACAGTTCAGTACACCTTATGTGTACTACCCGCGTATCTAACGATATTCTAAGTGGTTCAACGAGCATATTGTTATTACGAGATTATACAAGTTCGATATGAACTAGTACAGGTATTTACATGGAAATGATTTATATGTAGTATATGGATACATGGTATAGATGTTACATGTATATAGAATTTAATAATTGTTGAATTTATATATGGTTTGAAGTTTTACTAAGGCTTAAGTTTACAAAATAGTTACTAAACTATTCGGAAGTTTTGTCATTGGGTTGTTAAAATCACTACCTTCTCTATTCGCATCGTCTACACCAATCAAAAACTCTTTTTCCTTCTTATCTTCTATAGTTCAATTTTTTTATGAAACAACTTTAAACATCACGAATTTGTGAACCAAAATTCAAACATCTTTCTTTTTAGATCTTCAATACTAATCGTCAGATCGACTTGAATCTAATGTATGTTCTTATACTCATAAATGAGTATTGATCTATCATACCAATCGTCAAATTGTTGCTTGGAGATCGCTAGCTGGATTTAAAAAAAAACTTAACAGTTTAATGACTTAAATAAAATTTTTCGAATGATTCATAGTTCAAGATTTATTTTGTAACATTTTGAAGTTGAATGATTAAAATGTAAATTTATTAGTAGTTTATTGACCTCGGGTGTAATTTATCCAAATTGTTATTATAAAATTAAAATAACTGGAATGGTAAATATTGTAAAACGGGACAATTGCCGGGGCTAAAGGGTAAAAGTGATTATCTCTATAAGTTGGGTGTTGGCACTTGGCATGGCGAGATATAGTTAGAAGTGTGTCATCCATCCAGTTGTTCTTAAGTTCCAACCAAAAGCAAACAGCAAAAGAGAGAGGGCGAGGCGGCGACCGCATTTAACGCTTATCCCCTTCTAATTTAGAAAAGAAATGGAGACTTTCAACATCCCGGCGACGCCGTCATTGATGAAGGAGTTCCTCCGCCAGATGGGAGGCACCGCTGTTATCGACGGTGGACTGGCGACCGAGCTGGAACTCCACGGTGCTGACCTAAACGATCCCCTCTGGAGTGCCAAATGCCTCCTCACTTCTCCTCACCTTATTCGCTCCGTAAGTTTTTCTCCCTCTTTCAAAATTACCTTTTTTTTTCGAACCTTGATTTATTTTATTTACGTCATATATAATCCAAAGTGGTTGTAATAGGAACTTAGGAACTGAATTTTACGTGAATGTAAGTAAGTTTTACTGATGGAAGGAAGGGGAATAATGGAATAGCAGTGAAGGAGTGGTTGGTGGAGGTCTTTTTGGGAATTTTGACTGTTCTGCACATAGAACTGAATTATAATCTAATTATTTTTCATTGGAAAAAGACAAAGGAAGTTGCTCTGATATGGTGGATGCAGTATATATATATTTATTTATGTATGCATGTATAGAACACTGGACCACAGTGTGGAGGTGGTCCAGTTTTGATCTGGTGAGTCAGGTCAGTGGCATTTAAGGGTTATTGGTCACGAGTCAGTTTTGAGTTCTATTGTTTTGTTTATAAATGTTACTGATACAGAGAGGTAAATGTTAATGAGTTAAGTGCTTGAGCTTTGGCTACTATCTTGCTTTTTTTAATATTATGGTGAAAGAATTGACTTTATTTAGTCCCTTTGCTCTATCTCTTTCTCTCGGGAATTAGAGAAAGGGAAAACAATAAACAGGATACAGAGATTGGGATGTTTGAAAGCTTATTTGAGAAAAGCTTAGTTCTCTTCTAGGCTTCGGAATCGATGTTGGAAGTTTCAATAACTAAAAGTGCTTGTTAGTTGCCTTTTCACATATGAGACCTGGGTTTTACTTAACGGAATTTCCAGATAAATTATACTATTCTAAGTGTATATGAGATTGGAGACTGAGCTAGGATATCGTTGAAGTATTGCAATGTCCAAACAAACAAGAATAATGCCATAACATAGTGATGGTTAAAAGTTGAGATGCTGAACAAGAAAGTCATATATAAGCTTTAAGATGGACCGAATGTGATGTTTAGGTTGCTTCTCCAGATCATTAACCAATCTATTTTGAGCAGGTACACCTTGATTACCTTGAAGCTGGTGCAGATATTATTATCACAGCATCCTATCAGGTATCAGATATAATCTCTCTCTCTCTCTCTCTCTCTCTCTCCATTGCCAACTGATGCAAATTTATATATCTTTAATAGGCCACAATTCAGGGGTTTGAAGCAAAAGGCTTTTCTAGAGAACAAAGTGAAAACTTGCTTAAAAAAAGTGTGGATATTGCCCTAGAGGCAAGGCGTATATATTATGAAAGATGTAGTAAAAGTTCTAGTGGTGGAACAGGAGATGGTAGGATACTAAAAAACCGTCCAATCTTGGTTGCAGCATCTGTAGGCAGCTATGGGGCTTATCTGGCTGACGGTTCTGAGTACAGGTGTGTCTACCAACTATGCAAATATTATCAAGTAATGTTCAATCCAAACCCGATATTGTTGCTTTTAGGCTCTTTGCCACTATCTGTTATCTTTTTGTGTAAATGAAAACCATTAAATTTGGAGTACATATTTACATGCCTCCTCTTTTTGTTGTTATATTCTCTATCCCAGTGGGTGCTATGGTGAGGCAATGACAGTAAATGCTTTGAAAGAATTTCATCGAAGAAGGGTTCAGGTCCTGGCCGAAGCAGGTCCTGACATAATAGCATTTGAAACAGTTCCGAACAAGATAGAAGCTCAGGTATAGCTGAATATTTGATTCTGAATGAAACCTTTTTCTTTAAGATAAAAGTAAGAAGGGTGTGAGGAATAAAAGCAAGTTACTAAGTTTCATTTCTTGCATGTCTAAATGTTTCCTGATTTGGCTAGTAAAGTGTTATTGATCTGATGCTTATGTTTACTTTGCTGTTTAATTTATTTCTTCTTAATATTAAGATTTTTTTTGGGGGGGGGGGTCTTCATACAGGCTTTTGCTGAACTCTTAGAGGAAGAACACATAAAGATTCCTGCATGGTTAACTTTCAACTCAAAAGATGGCGTCAATGTAGTTAGCGGCGATTCTTTGCTTCAGTGTGCATCAATTGCTGAATCTTGCAAGCAAGTTGTTGCTGTTGGAATCAACTGCACGCCACCTAGATTTATTCATGATCTGATTTTAGCAATTAAGAAGGTTTTGGGGTTTTTTTTTTCTGTTATTTTGTTAATAGTCATTCTAATTTAACTATTGTACACTTCTTTTCTCACTTTTAGTTGGATATGATTTAGTAATTAAACTGGTTCTCTCCTTTTCTTTTTCTTCTTTTTATGTTTGAGGAATTTGTTCCTGTAATGTTGGAGTCTTGAAATTTTGATGGATTCTTCAGTCTTATTTGGTTAATAATTTGTGCAGGTCACTACCAAACCCATAGTTATATATCCCAATAGTGGTGAGAGGTATGATGCTGATCGGAAGGAATGGGTGGTAAGTTCTTTTTCTCTCTAGATGATGCATGAAACATCCCTTATAAAAAAGGGTCTGAAACCTGAAGGAACAGCTTGAGCCAAAAGGGTATCTTAAAGAAAAATATGACCGGTACTAGCTAGAATTTTAAGTCGTTGCCCAACATGTTATCAAGTAACTCCTCTTGATTGCTGTTTCTGAACTTTGCAACAGGATAGGTGAAATCTCAATTTTCAAGCCTGATTTGTGTCTTGATCTTCTTCCAGCTTTAAACTACACTTAACAAACTTATATTTTCTGTTGGCTTTAAATAAAAGAAAGGAA
Source organism: Gossypium hirsutum (assembly GCF_007990345.1). Taxonomy (NCBI): domain Eukaryota; kingdom Viridiplantae; phylum Streptophyta; class Magnoliopsida; order Malvales; family Malvaceae; genus Gossypium; species Gossypium hirsutum. The sequence goes on from NC_053444.1 coordinate 9,766,473, forward strand.
GGACCTAAGTATGAAGCAAATTGAAAAATCATTGGAAAAAAGGAAAAGGAAGCTGAAGTATACTGATTTTCAGTAATTCATTTGTTAAAGTATTCAAGTGGAGCCTTAATGTTCTGTGACATGCCATACCAAAATCTGCATCATTCTTTTTGTGACAGGAAAATACAGGAGTCTCAGATGAAGATTTTGTCTCTTACGTAAACAAATGGTGCGAGATTGGGGCTTCACTTGTAGGAGGTTGTTGTAGAACTACTCCAAATACTATCAAAGCCATATACAGGGCACTTTCCGATAGATCCCCTGCAGCACCCGGGCAGAAATAAAAAACAGCAACCTGATTATATACGCAAACGGGATGCCGAGGTGCCTTTTAAATTTCTAACTTGTTTCCCATGTTTTAGTCTGAAGAGAATGCTTGCCAGAAGCTTTGCCTTACATGTAGTAGTTAATTGCTGTTGTAGCAGCCGCTATTTTCGTTCATGAGGAGCATGCATCTTGTATCAGTTTCGGGTTTCCCACTCTCTTGTTTCATGAGTTATATTATTTTGGTTCTAACTGTTGTTTCCTGAAGGTTAAATGTATTGGCCTGGCCATTTGAAGGTGTTTGGTATGCATGTTATAAAGTACTAGTACTCATTAATCTGGAAATTTTATTAGTAGGAATCTGATTTTCATATTTGGTATATGCTAGAAAGTATTCACTTTCTTTAGAATATAATGATTTCTCACGCTTTGGTCGCCGCCTTTTTGGTGAAACCTGCCGAAAGCAACATCTTAACACCCATTCGGCTGAAATTTCTAGTCTGCATCAGTGCAGAGAAAAGGTAAAAAGTAGTCAATGTCTTTTATAAACCTACTATTTGTTAGCAGCTGTGGATTTTAGTGTCTTGTGCGAACAACTTGGAAATTCCTTTGACAAAAAAGGGATTTGAGTTCTTGAGTAGTTGATTGTCAGATATTGAAGAAACAAGAAATAGTAGTAAGAAGGTGCTTCACGAGCATGACAATGTTATTTAATTAATGTCAATGATGTTGACTGCTACATGTGAATAAAAATGTTCAGGTGGGGGAGCTATAACAGATAATCCTCAAGTGCTAGTTTAACGTTTTACTATCAAAAGGTTAAAATATGGAATCAGTCCTCGTACAATGGCAAACTGTTATATAAAAGAGAGATCATAGAATAAGCTTTTGCGTAATTACTTCAAGAGTGAAAAGAAGGGGTTAGCATTAACGAAGACGACGGAGGTGGTTTGGGGATTATTATGACCCACACTTACTAATTTACTATAAAAGCAAATGAGAAATAATTAATAAAGAAACCTCCTCCTTTAAAAGGGTTGGTTAAGAGAAAGAGATTGCCCCACTTCTCCCATCTGTATACAGTACACTACCCATCTTCTTTTGTTCTGTATTTGCCGTTTTGGGGGGCAAGTTTTAACATTCATATTTCAGGTTTTTAAAACTCTGAACAGTTTGATTATTGCTCGATTCACCCTTAATATTTGAAATTACTGCTTATTATTCAACAATACATGTATAAATATATGTCCAAGACTTCCTTAACCACTAATGTCAATTGGTGATAGATTTTTCATCTTTAGTGTCATGAGTTGGAGTTTTTTTTGGAGTCCAAGCAAGAATCAAAAAAATCAGAATATAATTAGATAAAACTACACATAATAAAACTGGAAATCGAAATACTATAAAAATTAAAACCTAGTAAATTGTGATTTCAAAATGATATCAGCATCACATGTGTTTTATATGCTTTTCAGCATCTGTCTAACTCAAGATGAAAAAGAAAGAGCTTATTAAATTCATTCATCATGTTAATTTTTAAAATTGGACGGAACATTGAATAGGAGTAGGAGTGGACCCATTGCTCTTCGAAATTGGAAACAGTTTCTTCCAACTTACATCAACTGTACTTAGTTTGCATTTCTTTTCTCTCTTTTTGGCCACTTCCAATAATTATTACTCTGATTTCCTTTTTCTTGATTAATTGTCCCATTAATTTTAGGTATTCGTATATTTCACGGTACACCTTGTAAGTACAGCATGATATGATGTCCATAAAATAAATATAACCCCACAAAATTACCCAAATTAGGCCCTTTTTTACATGTCTAAAGTCTAAAATGTTTCAAATAAATTTATTATTTATTACCTTCTAAAAGTAAGTGAGGTTTTTTTTTTTACTTTAAAATAGATCTAGTTATTAGTTAGACTATCTTACTAAATCTGAAGGTTTGACCAAAATGTGAAAATGTTTGAGAAAAATATAGGCTCGAAAAATAGGTTTGAACAAAAAATAAGGCTCACTTTCTAAACGAGTTGAGTCTTGGGTAAGTGTTTTTGGCTCAAGTTTAGCTCGAATCTGAGTAAATTTTTTTTCTTGCTTTGTTGTTTTATTGCTACTATTTTGTTGTTATTATTTGGATATGGTATGCTGCTATTTTAGTGTCATTTGTTTACTAAGTTACAACTATATTTTTCTCATCATTTTTGCTCTCTTTTATAGAATACTTAATTATCCATAGCCTTTCTCTTACGCTTAAATAGGAGGATAATGGGCTTCAACGCAATCAAACTCATGTCCTCTTACACTGGTAATAATATCAATATCAATCGAGCTAAAACTCAATTAGCCCAAAGTATATATATTAAAATTTAAAATTTCCAAATCAATCGTATATAACTTTTTTTAAGTTCATCTATATCAGCAATTTGAATAGCTTACACGAAGACTCAAGCTTTCATAACGAAAGCCTTTGCTAACACAACGAAAACCTTATTGAACCAAAATTAGAGTTATAATTATCGAAAATTGAAATTTAAAACTTAAAAGAATTGATAATAATTGAAAGATTCATAAAATTTTAAAATATATTAAAAATAGAAAAATAAAGGAAAAAAACGAATTAAATGAAAAATTTATTTTATTTTGTTAAAAAGTAAAAAATAATTAATTTTTATTTTTACAATAATTTTCAATTATATATTACCAATTAAATCTATTCAACCTCTAATTTACCATTAAATGTAATTGTAAAAATAGGCATCGCATCCACAAACTATGAGTTTTCCACAACTTATATTAATATAAAAAAAGATTATATAAAATTAAGATACATGTTATTTATATCTATTTCCAATCAAAGCATGCCACTTTAATATTTTTATCTTGAAAAAAATCAAATCCAATATAATCTATTGGAATTTAAGATGAAAATGATGAAGTGGCTCATTTTTATTGAAAATAGATACAATTTTATATAATCTTTTCTCTCGTACTATACAGCTCCTACCTTAACTTCATCCTTTAAATAAATTTTCTAATTTGTACTTTACCTGATCCCATTTTTAGTTTATCATTTAATAATAAAAACATTATTATTATTTAAATCTAATCGAATGAAGGGGTTTGCTTAATGAAGCAGACAGATCACACATGTAGCCATGTGTATTTAAAATATTAAACAAATCATACACACCAACAATTTACTTCACTTTTACTTTTTTGTTTAAACTTAGAACACCAGGATGAAATTGAATCAAAGTTTATTTTTTATCTTTTAAAAAATAACATGGTAAGCATTTAGTCAATTCATGATTGTTTATATGATGGACATTATTAAGTGCTTAGATATTGAGTCAAAAGAGCCACCAAAATTGGAGTATCAGGCTTAGCATATTGGCTGCTTTAAAGCAACAAAAGATGCCTTCAACCATTGCACACACCATTGAAGATCCAACCTTTCTTTTGCCAAAAAAAAAAAATCCTATGAACCTATAATTGATGGATTATGTCTGGAAAGCTCAAAAACCCAAGCTTCCAATAACAGTTTTGATCTTTCAAAAAAGTCCCCATCAAAACATACTTCCTGTGAAAAAGTATGTTTAATAACCCAATTTTTGGGCTTTAATGTTGAAATAAGTTTGATAATGGAGACTGTTCTTTTTTTCCCCTTTTGTTTTGTAGTATCATTTTGGGATATCATTTAAATAAGAGAAGCCAGAAAAGGAAGCAGGGTCCTCCATCGACCATGCTTAAGATAATTATTTATTTTATATCTTCCTTTGCACTTAGGCTTAGGGGGGTATATTAGAGATCTCCATTGCACATTTGCCCTTAAAGCTTTGGATTTCGAGGTCTTATAAAAAGAGAGAGAGAGAGAGAGAGGAAGAAGAAGAAAGCCAAGCTCTCTTGCACTTTATTCTCTTCAAATTCGATACTTTGCCCTGTACCTTAAACCAGTTTTTTTGTTTTCAATAGAGACCAAACTCAAAGAAAGAAAGAAAGAAAAAAAGACAATCCATTAGTCTTTATCTCTATCTCTCTCTCTTTTGTGTGTCCTACATTGTCTTGTTCTAACATCAAAATCTCTTAGTTCTTTCTGTTGGTTTCTATTTCTCCCTTGAGAATTCTCAAGCAGCAAAGACTTTGCTGGTTCAAAATAAAACAGTAATGCAGATTAAAGGCAGGAACTTGTTTTGTTCCCACACTTGTTTTCTCTTCATTACCTGAGGGAACAGTGTCACCATTTCAAAATTAGCCTACTTTTTTTTTTATCTCCCATTATTTTCAGCAAAAACTTGGAACTTTTCCCCTAAAAAAGCCCTGTTTTCAAGATTTGCTTTTTTTTTTTTGTACTTTTTCTATTTGTCTTTGTTTACATTTTAATCAAAGGGGGCAGAAGAAACACCTGAGAAATAATATCATCAAGTGATAAGTTGAGCCAAAAGAAGCAACTTCACAAATTCATAATTTTATTGCTTACAAATCTGGATTAAAGCTATATGAAAAAAGCTGTGAAACAATGAGAGGTGGGAACTCCAAGAACAGCAAGGTTTTCCATTCAAACAAAGCCAAAAAAATCTCATTTGATTCTCTTTCATGTCAGTTTTTGTGTTTTGAGTTATGGGATTGCTGATTGTATTGAAAATGTATTTTTCCCTAATGAAGCTTTCATGGCCCAAGACATTGGTGAAGAAATGGTTCAATATCAAGAGTAAAACTGAAGACTTTCATGCTGATGATGTTGATTATGGAGGTGATTTGATTGATTTTTAGATTCTTCTAGACCCTAAACACTTGCATTAAAATGTACTTTGGGTCCTTTTTTTTTTTGGGGGGGGGTACTTGGAATTTGCAGCTCAAGATCTGTTAGTATTTGTTTTCTTCTTCATTTATGAAATCCATAGTCTTTGTTTTTTATGGTGTTTGAATATGTGAAATTGATACCCCTGCCTGATAGACAGAGAGAGAGCTGTAGCAGCTTTAACAACTTTATGTTTTTTTTTTCTTTTTTCAGGTGTTGATGAAGATTGGAGGCACCAATTTTCAGAGAGGGAAGAGGCATGCACTGTCAAGAAAAGTAGAACAGGTTTGAAATCACATAAGCCATTGTGGGTTGTGGCCTTCACTTTGGACCACACTTCTCTTTTATCTCCCCCCATTTCCAAAATTTTAATTGATTACATTGGATGCTAGAGAGATTGAGCAAGACGTATTCGGATCGAGCTCGGCAAGGTAAAACCGATGTTGACGGATCGCAGTTTACCGATGTGCATAATTATAGGTAATGTGTTTGTGTTCTTATTTGCTTTTTCTGGTGTTGAGTTTTGCTTAATAGGATCTTGGTTTGTGAGTGCAGGATTTTTGTAGCTACTTGGAATGTGGCTGGAAAATCTCCTCCTAGTTATTTGAATCTTGAAGATTGGCTTCATACTTCTCCTCCTGCTGATATTTATGTTCTCGGGTATGCGGAACTGAATCTGATTTTGTTCCTCATCTCGATTCTTATGGTATTGATAGAAGCTTGTTGGATCTTTTGATTTGGTCTTGTAGTTTTCAAGAGATTGTACCTTTAAATGCTGGTAATGTGTTGGGAACTGAAGACAATGGACCGGCTAGGAAATGGCTAGCTCTCATTAGGAAGACACTGAATAGTCTGCCTGGCACCAGTGGTTGTTGCTACATGCCTTCACCGATCCCCGATCCGCTTGTTGAACTGGACGCAGACTTTGAAGGATCGACAAGGCAGAAGACTTCATCTTTCTTTCACCGCCGATCGTTTCAATCCTTGAGCCGTAGCATGAGAATGGATAATGACATGGCAATGACACAACCCCAGCTTGATCGCCGTTTTAGTGTATGTGATCGGGTTATCTTCGGGAATAGGCCAAGTGATTATGATCCTAATTTCAAATGGGGTTCCTCTGATGATGAAAATGGACCTGGGGATTCACCAGGGAACACTCAGTACCATTCGCAATATTCTCCAATGTCATATGGTGGATCTTTTGCCATTGAAGAAAACAACAAACAGATGGGGCATTCGAGGTACTGTTTGGTTGCCAGCAAGCAAATGGTTGGGATATTTCTAACCGTGTGGGTGAAGAGTGATCTTAGAGACGATGTTCGTAACATGAAAGTGTCCTGCGTTGGCAGAGGATTGATGGGTTATCTTGGAAACAAGGTACATTTTTGCCTATACCACTCTCTGATTTAAGTGATTTTCTCGAACTAGGAATAAGGAGGCATAATACTCATTTCTTGAGTTTTCCAGGGTTCCATTTCTATTAGCATGTCTTTGCATCAAACAAGCTTTTGCTTCGTCTGTAGTCACTTAACATCCGGGCAAAAGGAGGGTGATGAGCTGCGAAGAAACTCCGATGTTATGGAGATCCTAAGGAAGACAAGGTTTCCCAGGGTTCATGGTATGGGAGACGAAACTTCTCCCGAAACGATTCTCGAGCATGAGTAAGCCCTTCATATATGTTAAGTTATTACATTACTTTCTGAGAATATAACCTTCCAAGTCTTAGCCTTTGTCCTAAAATATTACATTTTGCATGTGTTGGTGCAGTCGTATTATATGGCTTGGGGATTTGAATTATCGTATAGCTCTGTCATACCGCTCTGCCAAAGCTCTGGTTGAGATGCGCAATTGGAAGGCACTGTTAGAGAACGACCAGGCATGTTCTTATCCTTTCTCGGTTCAATATATTTGTTTCTCCTTTCATTTTTCGAGGACCTTTACACTGCTCTTAGTTCCTCTGAAGATTATGAAAAAGGAATTGATGGTTTTACAGCTTCGGATAGAGCAGAGGCAAGGCCGTGTTTTTGAGGGGTGGCGTGAAGGAAAGATATATTTCCCCCCTACATACAAGTATTCTAATAATTCAGACAGATATGCTGGGGAGGACAGACATCCAAAGAAGAAGAGAAGAACTCCTGCATGGTAATGTTATTTCGAGTATTTAGGGAAATGAGAATTTTGGAATTTTCATCTATGAAATGAAATCGTCACACGGTTATTCTTTTACTATTGATCTAATAATATCATAACACTACGTGACCTGATATTTGTGAAGGTGCGATCGTATACTGTGGTATGGAAGAGGCCTATATCAGCTATCTTATGTTCGTGGGGAGTCAAAGTTCTCGGATCATAGGCCTGTTTATAGTGTTTTTTCGGCCAAGGTTGAGTCTATGAACATTAGTCGAATAAGGAAAAACATGAGTTGTTCCAGCGCCAGGATTGAGGTTGAAGAGCTATTGCCACAGTCACACGGATATACCGAACTCAGTTTCTTTTGAGAAAATCTTTAGCAATCCATATTCTGCGGTGTAACTTAGGGGAAATGCAACAGGACCAAGTTCACAGTTGTATAAAGGTAATCCGTCTATACTCGGGAATTAAACAGATAAACCCTTTCTCTGTTGCCGATTGATTCCTGCAAACCATACAATTAAATCTATTCATCTTCGGCTGTTAACAGGATATCATGAAGAAACGTGCGATTCACATTCACTCGGGAATTCTAACCCTGGCCTCTCTCTGCAATCAGTCAGGTAAGTTTTACTCGTAAGTCAACTCGGTCTGAAGAAGAAAAAATAAATGCTTTTATTGATATCATAATGTAGGCTACTAGGCTTCTTTGGTGAATTATTTGAAGTGCTATGTACCTGTAACTTTCAAGCATATCTCCCTACGAGTGTCGATATCTCATGGAACAAGTAACATGCCAACCTTGTTGCCTCATTATATTAGGGTTTTTCGGGTCTAGTCCAACTATCTTTTAGAAAATAGAAGGTGTACTTCAAAATTCGAATATTTTCTCTGTGTGTTGCTGTAAATCATGTCTTCTTTTTCCCCTGTTAAAGGTGTTTTTTACACTTGAGAAAGTCTCCTACTTGGTCTTGTCCTTATCATATTGATTGGTCCCCCATTTCATAGGTGGGCACTACCCTATAGAAAAACTATACGAACCATGGTGGCAATAAAGACATGCCGTTGTCGGCTATCCGAAACAAGGTCGGTCCTTCCATTTGATCATTCGGATTGTAATTTCTTAACCCGAAATTCTGTTTTTTTTTCTAATTGGCTACATGATTTTTCAATTGCTGCAACAGGTACAGATTGTATATTGTCAATAACCACCCGAACTCCTGAAGTTTACATATCCAACAAGACAAGTTGTTAGTCTTTGTTCTTGTCCAAATTCCATTGAAACCTTCAATATTATTGAAGAAAATGAAATACAGGATAAAGAGAACTGACATTTCTTTTTTTGGGTTGAGAGAGAGATAAAATGGGGAATCAATTGTCAATTCCTTTTTGTACCAGTTTTGGAAGATTAAAGCCTGGAGATATGATGGATAGTCATTACTAGTGGATAACAGACAGGGTTTTTTTTTTTTAATTGTGAAACCTTCTTTTACTGTTGCTACTAATCATTTTTACTGAGAAACAGAAACCAGTTTGGTTGGTTATCTCAACTGTGTTCTTTTTGGTTTTTGGTGTCTGAAAATGTAATATTCAGGAGGAGACCTTGGCTTTTCCAAAAGGCAATGCTTGTATTGATATCTGTGTTTGAAGACAATAAAGCCTGAAATTTTACTCCATTTTCAGATTTCTCTTTTTTTAAATGTTAAAAAGACAAAGTTCTTACTGGTAATGAAGTGGTGATTCAGCTATTGAATTTGTCACCACAAAAAAAGTGAAGCATCCCCTCACTAATTAAACCAAGCACTGAAAGCCTTTGCTCAACTGTCAAATGCTAAATTTGTTTTAGGACAAAACTTGGAACCAATCATGCTGCTCTCTGCCATGGTAGCTATAGCTGTACTTTTCCATTAGTTTTTTTGTAGGGTTTGGCTTGGCTGTAACTTACAGTCCAATTCTACCCTTTGGAACCTGTCAGAAGCAACTCATTAACTCAACGTTTGAATATATATATATTGCATGTAACTTTTCCATTAGTGCACTGTAAGATAAAAGACATCAATGTCCAAATCTCATCCCCTCTTATATACAGCACTGTTCAAAAGTCAACTTGTTAATGAATTTTAAAGCAACGTTTTACAGTGGTTAAAATTGGGAATGGGGCTGTTAATTTTGCATGGCCCGCCGGGGGGGGGGGGTTGTAACTAAATCAACGGTATCTGTTACATCAAATGGTTAAAAAATTATGGAAGGAACGAGTTTTATAAGGTTGAAAAAAGATTAAAATAAAAACCCAACTGAAAACAACACGCGCGCGGAAGGCAACGGCTTTTGTCTCGAAGATCAGATATGTGGGTCTCTCCCTGGTTTTTCTGACCCCACAAAGCCTTTCTTTCTTGTCGTTCCTGATAACCGCAGTGACTGCGCGTGGAGTACATTCTGTAACATGGTTTGCATCGTGTTGCATACGCGTTATGGGAGAACGTGAAGAAATGCGGTTGGATCATTTAGTGTACGGAGATGCAATGGCTTTAGTTCTTTCCAATAACTTCCTGCCAAGTGGCATCTTTATATTCGTTTATAGTACTTTAATGTAAAAAATAACTAAACTTCTTTAACGCGTTTATAAATGGGTTAATAATATACTCAATTTTATGCTTAATTGGAAATTTAAGTTTTCTTTAATTAAGTATTCGAGTTTAGTTTCAACGATCAATTTAATACAACTTATGTACCAAATGTGTATATTAAATCTTACAAATATGCATTACAAATCAAAAATAATAGACGATGGGATAATATTTAAAATCAGTTTCTAAAATTACTATCTATTGCAAATTTAGAAAGGATGCCAATAGAAACACAAATATTCATTATTTGAATTCACATTGCTTATTCGGATCCACTTGTTATAAAATGTTTATAAAATTGATTATATATAAGAATTTTAGCATATTCGAATTTAGATTTTTGCATATTTGAATATTTGAAAAATGATTCGAAATTTTAGAATTATTATTTTGATTCAGATATAGATAATAATACAAATATTTGACCCACTATCATTCTTAAATTAGAATTAAAAAGAACTCAATGTATATCAAATTAATTTAAAAATCAAAATATATGGAGATCAAAACTCCAACCTCTATTTTATCAATACTTGGTGGAAAATGATTTATTTATGAATGATGGATGACATAATTTTTTAAAATGTATTTATTTTTTCTTTTTAAAGTTTTCATTCTATACTCCACGTTATTGCTATGCACGTTTTATAGGAGCATTATTAACGAGAATGACACCACATTATGAAATTTGACATCTGAATCATTTCTTCACAAAATTCAACCCTACCTTCTTAACAATGACAGCCTAACACTTTCAATATTGTTCAAATGGATGCACAAGTTTCTAGGAATAGTAAATTAAAGGGTGGTTTCTTCTTTGTATCACTGCAGGTACAAGCAAAGCTAGGGTGGGGGTTTACTTTTTTTTTTATTATTATCAAACGACTGAGATTTAAACTTAAAGAAAAAAACATGCTTGGATGTGTTTATAGGTTAAAAGAGAATCCCATAAAGCCTGATGAATTCCACACAGACACGACATTTGGCAAGCACTTATATGCATGGGGACCCGAGTTAATTTCCATGCTCTGCCACTTTCTTTCTTTCTTTTTTTCTCATTTTAGTATTTGTTGTGTTTCTTCATTTTCAACAACAAAATCTGCCATTATATATGCAGTGTAATTTTCTATTTTTTATTTTTTAAATATTTATTACACAGGTTCCTTCTTTGGTACTCCCTGTCACCGACCAGACTTGACTACTTTGCTTATTCAAATTATCTTCCTTTTTTGTTTCAAGGAACATACACCCTTTTCTTCTTTTATGTTCTAAGCTCAGAACATATATAATATATAGATGAAATAATCCTTTTTATGTTTATACAACTTAGATCTAAAATGACATTCCATTTGAACTGTTTCACATGTAGGAACATCGAATCATATAATATATTTACTTTTTTCATAGGCAAAAAACTACAGTGACAGTTTTCCCTTCATTGGGTTCAAAAAATAAAGCAAAATAATATATATATATATTGGAGTTTAATTGAATATTCTTTTTTAACATTGGTCAATGTACATGTATAGCAGGCAAAGAATGGGGACAGAAAATCCAAGTGGGGATGCGAGATGTATGCATGGGAGTTGCCACCTTTGCTGTTGCTGTTGCTGGTTTTTGTTTTTTTTTTGTTTTTGTTAAAAGAAGAAAAAAAAACATGCTTTTAGAAGGCCATGAAATATGTGAAGCAATCCAAGGAGACAAAAGTATATGTGATTGCTGGGTTAGAAGATCCATTAAAAGTTTTCCGTAGGAAGAAAACTTAAATTATTTGATAACGATTTCAAATTTGGTCTATGTATGTATACTGATGATGAACATGATTGGAGCTAAAGATTTCAAGCCTGTGTCAGTGTTTTATCCAAGTGCCATGGATGGAGAGGGCTCTTTCATTGTCATGCCCTTACTACAATCATCTGTGTTAGAAGCTTGATTGTATTTTGCATTATTTACTAAAAAATAGATAAATTAGTCACTATAAATTAGATTAAAGAGTAAATTGATCCTTAGTTAAAAACTTCATTTATTTTTACTATTAAAAATTGATATTTGTACGTTAGCATGACGTACACATAGCACGCTATGTGTCGCTGTCTGATTATTCCATTAGTCATTGAAGGAAATTTTAACAGAAATGGCTAATTTACTCTTTGATTTAAGATATGAAGACTAATTTGCCAATTTTTTAAATAGAAAGAGTAAAATACAATCGACTCCTAATTAATATAATAACTTTCATAATACTTTTACGTCAAGCTTAAGTTTTGATATATGAGATTGCTACCCACACAATGATTTCATATTTTTTTCCCCAACAATTGAGCAACTTTTGTTCTAATGTGTGCTTTCAATGATTGCCTGCTACAGCTTTGTGTTAGGTGTAGCATTGCTCAATGATAGGAATGATGGAATTGGAATACATATCTTATGGATAAGTTCTTTTTGAGGGGTTATAGGGTTCCTTTTAGTTCCATAGCTCCTCCAATTCTTCAGCATCCTATGGCACCATTACTCTAAAGTAGTTGATCTCTATTAAGATAATAATAGCATTTCAGCAAATTTATCAAATGTTACAATCATATTCTTTTAATTTGGTCAAAGTAAGGAACATCTTAAGTTTGGGTATTGGCAAAACAGATAGCACCTACCAAAGCCTGACACCCTTTGAGGGTACCCACGTGTCTCAAACGTCAGCCTTTGCTACGGGACACAAAGCAAGGCAAGGCAAAGCAAAACACCAAAGGCAAAAGCACACCTCTCTGTGTTGAGTCTGAGTCTGAATCTGACTCTCTGAGTCATCTCGTACCGGTTGCTTACGCATGCTATTAATTAATATCTCTATCTCTCTGAGGGTGTCAGGGTGGGAGGTGACGTCATAAACTGATGGAAACCGGAAGGAGGGAAAGCCATGCAGGAAGGGAATTCTTTTGGGACCGTGCAGTTTTGGGGGAATACTGAAGCTGAACGATGCAAAATATGAACATTTTGGGCAAATAAATGAAGAACAAGGGCGGATGGTGCATGTGGGGGAGTCCCATAATCGTGCTATGCGTGAAAATCTTGCGGCACGGCACGACACGGCAGGGCATGTTTTTGCATGGGAAATTGCTAAATCCCCAAATCAATATACGTAGCTTTCAGTAAATGCAGACACCCAGGCCAACTTAAAACACTGTAGGTCCATGTTAGGGCTACATTACCCTAAAAACCATAGACTAAAAGATCCATCAAGAGAGTATCGAGGAGGGGGGCAAAATCTACATTAAAGTGCATACTGAAATATCTGATTTCACCATTTTAGAAGTAAGCTACCCTTTTGAGATACCAGAGAGGGGAATGTTATTTTACCCTAAAAGATCGAAAACCCAAAATGGAGGTGCAATGGGTGGTTTTCTTTCTTTTTATTTTATTGGGACCTGACAATCTTCCCCATGTATGCACCCTTGAAAGCAACTGATGAACGCCATGAACGTCAATATTACAAAACGATATTTGAAATTTGAATCCAATATTAAAAGTACCAAAAACACAGAGTCATCTTTTTCAGTAAATTCTCCTAATCCCATATACCATACATCATCTTTACCTCACGACAAGTTTAAATTCTTGCATTGGTCATGCATGAAGGGTAGCGGATTAAGCATTGATTAGATTGAAGTAATATAGAGGTTAAAAGCGTGGTTTTCAACACAAGATCGTTGCTTGTTAAGCAAGAGTGTAATTTGAAAATCAAACAAGACGACACAAAGCGGAGGAAGTATATATGAAAAAACAAATACCATATATATATATACACACAAAAAACATGAGATCATTGTTGGCGTAGAGGTGGTGTCATGGAGGTTTGTATATGGAACGTCCACGTGCAGGTCTCGTTTGCTGACGTTACACTTGTTGCTGTCAAATATAAATTAGAGGCTTTTATTGTATGGTCAACCCTCGTTTTTCCACCATGTTCCTTAATAAATTGGAGATGCAGACAGGGTATCGTATGTGATAGGGGTTGAGGCAACCGGCGAGGTGCCTGGCCTGGTCTGGTTTGGGGTGGGGTGGGTCTTCTCTGCGGCTTCCAGCTAAGGTAATTAATTTCATTGGCTAGCTTGTTGAGGGTTAGGGCTACATTTTCAAATTTTTTTAGTGGTTCTCTGTTTGGGCTCATAGGCCCGTATGTATAGATTGACCCTCAAACTGAAACATTTAAATCCTTTTACTAGTACTAGAATTTAGGTTGAAGTAACTGGTAGGTGAGAATGGGAGAAATATTAGAAGATGTAGTGTTGAACAAGTTGAACTTTAGGTTATTTATGATGACTTTTATCTTGCATGGGATTTTAAGTGGAAGGAAGTTATTTTTGAGATTGACTACATTCAGGCTATTAAAGGGATTCATGGGGGTTTTAAAGGACAAGCAAATAGAGATTTGATATTACGAATCAAAGAATTATCATACATGATTAGCAAGTGATCATTTAGCAAATTCCAAGAGAAGCGAATTTTGTTTCCCACATTCTGGTGGGTCTAATGAAAGAATTTCTACTTGGGCCCAGTGTTTTTCATGTTGCCCCTACTAAAGTTGCTGATCAGATTTGATTAAATAACCATTTCGTACTATTGAATACTAATATTGTCTCTATTTGATTGTAATTGACTCTTTTTGCTACAAAAAAAAGTACTTGGTAGCCTTATAATGACTAATCAAATTAGTCCCCCAATCATTAAATAGATCAATTTAATTTCTATATTATTAAAAAGAATCAAATAAGTCCAAATTATAACAAAGTTAACATTTAATATTGTATAAAAAATATCTTGAAATTTTTTTCCGTTTGCAATTCAACTCCAAACAAAAGATCTCATTTACAGAACCATAAAACTTTAAAAATATTAGCTCTATTAATCAATAAATGATTTTTAATAGTAAATGTTAATTTTATTCCAATTTGATCTTATTTGATTCTTTTAATAGTACAGATACTAAATTGATTCATTTAATAGTAAAGAGGCCTCTTTGATACACCTATCTTAGAATTTATCATACCCATACACCTGAAATATAATTATATCTTAATTATTTTTAATAAATAATTATTATTAAAAATGAAAAAAATAAATAACCTTTATCTATAAACCACTCACTAACCTATAAAATTTTAACCCACAACTATATCCAACCGCTCAAAACTATATAGAACTGTAAGTAACAAAAACTGTTTAAACTAACTTATACTGAGTTCAGAGTGAGATCAAAATTTAGGGTTGATTTAGATTAGCGATACGTTTACTTACGGTTAGTGTAAAAATTGCAGTACCAGTGAGATTAGATACTGTAGCGTGAGACAAAAAGTAAACTAAACACACCTGAAAATAAATAATATATATAGGGTCATTATGGGTTGAAATCGCTTTTAAAAAAAAATTCACATCAAACCTTAATTTTTTAAATAATTTTTTATTAAATTTTATTAAAAATTGATAATATTTGTAATAATTTTAATATCATCTATTGATATTTTGATAACTTTCATTGTTTTGCATGGTTTTATACTAAAATAAAACCAAATATAATATCTATAAATATTTAACTATAAATAATAAAATAAAAATGAGGTGGAACTTTTAATAGAGAATATTCTGCTTTTATGCTTAGATTGAATTGATACAGGAGAGAGAGAAAAAGTGATTAATCAATAATGTCAAATGAGGAATCACTTATGGTTTAAGACACGTTGAAAATTATTGGGGGTTTGAAAACAAGGGTCAACGTTGGGTATACAGCTCAAGTTAGGAATTTTGTATTTAGGGTTCTTCATAATATTATAAAATTTAGGGGTTAAAAAGTTCAAAATTTTGTATGAAAAATACTTAAATTAAATCATTAATTTTTCATTTGATTAAAGATTAAAAATAATTAAATTAAATCTTTTAATTTCAGGGAGGGACTATAAATGCAGTTATCCCATGAGTAAGGGGGCCAAGGCCCCTACCTGTCCCTTTGTTTACGCCCTTGTATCTGTTGTTTTCTTCCATGATTTGGGTCTTTAACCCTATATTTTAATATTAATTCAATTGAAAAATAATTAAAATTTTATTTTTTATAAATATATATTATTATGCGAATGTTTTTTTTATTTTTATATAGAATCTATAAATTTAAATTTAAATTTAAAATAAATATAAAAAAACCGAACACATGATTTTTAGTATAAAATGAAGACCCAAGCAAAAGGAAAAATTATCCATTAGTTAAGTAGATGAAGTAATGCGGTCAAAAATCAATAATCAATAAGGGTAATAATGATGGTAGGGAGGGAAGAAAGTGTAGGAAGCACTGTCATGAGGCTAGAACTTTAGTCTAGCAAATCATGCGGCTTTAGGTAAATCCTTTGTTTTAAATTCACTCCTATCTTTCGAAAAAATAAAAACTCTCAAGAGAAATTCTCTAAGGCACCGAAAATAAAAGCGTAAGTAAACTCTCAAGCGAAGAAGTAAAAAACAAACAGAACAAACAAAAAACAACAAAAAACACTAAGAACACCAACTATTTGAGTAAATCCTCTTAAATTATTCTATTACTTTAAAGAATTACAACTAAGTGATTACAAATGAGGGGAAAGGCCTTTATTTATAGCTTAGCTCTTTCAAATCCAACGGTAAAGTTTAAAATACACCAATATTTGAGATTAAAGGCAATCCACAAGTTGAGATTCTTAAAGGATTTACAATATTCTCTAAGATTACAAAATATTCACTTTCGTAAAATGTAAATTACAAGTATATATATTCATTGGGCTAAGTAGATGAGCCTTTAGTCTTTCCAATAAATGATCAGTCTTGTTGGGCCAAATTACCCCAAAGTAGACAAAATGGGTCATCAAAGTGTCTCTTGATTGTAGGTTCTTTTGCACGGCCATCACACAGTATACCTAATATTTTTCTATTTAACGCGTGATAAATAGGAGTCCCTCCTATTACATTTTAATTATGTTTTATGATTAAATATGGATGATAATAACTACTCTAAATATTACCATTTCTCAATTTTCTTAATTAATATATCATTTCCAAATTTTGATATTTGTTTTTAAAGTTAAATTGTGTTGTTACTCCCTATATTTAGATAAAATTTAAAATTTAATCCTTGTACTTAAAAAGCTAAAAGTTAATATGATTTAAAAATCTCAATCTAATTATTAACATTATTAATATTTTTTGTCAAAAAATGCCAACTTGACATGTTGATTAAATTGTCCTCATATAATGCACAATATGACTAACAAAAAATAAACATGCTAAGTTGACAAATTTTGACAGAAATACAAATGACAATAATGATTAAACTAGAAGTTTAAATTGAAAAAAAAATGGGAGGATTGAATTTTTAACTTTTAAGGGACTAAAAGCATACTTCAACCTTTGTTTTATTCTTCAAAGTTGGTTTTGAGTAAAAAAAAATATTGGTAAATTATAAGAGGAGGGCAAAGCACTAACACCAATGAGACAACATTAATGCGACTAATGCGACTTGAACTCAGACCACACCTGAGGCTTTTAACAAAGTTGGTAGCGGAGTTCTGGGAGATGATTTTTTGCTCTCTCTAATTTGGATATGATGTTTGTATTTTTTTTTCACTTTAATTTTGTCATGAAATTGATTTTATTTAAATTTTAACAAATTGACCCTCTAAAAGAGCAATTTAGTTATATTAATTTCAAAAATGGGTTTATGATTTCGATCAAATTCATCTTTTGTCCATTATTCTCGCACCCAATCCATACATTATAAGCATAGAATCTCAAGATTGGTTGAAAGTGATGTGATATAGTATTATTTGTAATTTAAAACAGTCTTACTCTCTCACTTAAAAGTTGAAATTTACAGTAAAAAACAGTAAACAAAAAGTTAAAATACATCATAAGTCATTGTACTTTTCATAAATTTAAAATTTAGTCATTCTACTTTTATTTTCAGGAATTTAGTCCCTTTACTTTTTAGATTTCAAAATTTAGGTTCAGTTATTAACACAATTAGAATCTTTTTGTTAAATTTATTGATGTGATATTTTGAAAAAAAATTCACTTAGTAGTCATGTAACTAAAAAAATGAAGTTGTAATTAACATGAGTTTAGCAAAATAATTGATAATAGCGTTAACAATTGGACTTCAATTTTGAAATTTAAAAATTAAAAAAATTAAATTTCTGAAAATAAAAGTAAAGAGAATGAATTTTAAATTTGTAAAAAATATAAGGACTTGTGACATATTTTAACCTAATTTTGAAATTGTTAGGACCTAATGTCTGTTCATATATTTAAGGGATAAATCTCAAAATTATACGTGAACTATGATTTAATATGCAATTGTATATATGAACTTTGATTTTGTGTAATTTTATACATGAAATTTTGATTTGATCCAATTCTTGTAAATTATTAACACAAATTATTGATATAATATCATTTTATGTTTATATATTGTATACGTAAATAATTATCTTTATCCAATATAAAGATAAATTGATGTATTTATTTCTTTAAATGTGTATGATTAAATCAAAATTAAAGTTTCAAGTATACATTTGAATCGCAATTAAAGTTTCCCGTATATAATTACACCAAATTAAAGTTCATGTATACTATTGCACATTAAATCAAAGTTCATGTATAATTTTGAAATTTATTCCTTTATTTAATTTTCTTTCTTTTAGATATAATAAAGTTTTGGGAGTTATTGGTTAGAAAGTTTTAAGAACTTTTTAGCCTCTTTCTTGATGTTAGAAAAATAAATAATAAAATTGAAACAAGAAAAATAAAAAGGGAAGTAACTAAAATATTACGGTTATTAGGAGTGTAGAACTATTTCCTTAAGGCTTTAAAATCCCTCCAAGATATAACAAAACCCTCAACACTCCAAGCATAATAGTAAAAATGATTAACAGAAAAGTCTTTTATATAGACATCCAATAAGTGTATATTTTCACAAGATACCCTTTCGTAGAGACGTGTCTTTTAAAGACATACTCTTTCGTAAGATTGCGTTGTTTTACAAATAACTTTACATAAAGTTATGTCCTTATAAGCCAATTTTACGTACAAAAGCTACATCTTTACAACATTATAAAATATTATCATTTATTAGACTTCTTTAGATAATAAAATATTATTACTTGCCAACATTATAAACTACTAGTAATCCCCCCTTAGTTTAAAATGTTGGTAACTTACTTTATAGTCTTTCACCAAACAAATATTATGCATCAAGATGGTATCTCTATGTAATACCCTATATTTGGCTTGATCGTCGGTTGGAGCTATAATGTGCCACATTTGTTGTCGGAGCAACTATAGTCAAATTTAATACAATACACATCATCAAGCATTTAAACATAAGAATTATAAGCAAACAATACAATAAATAATCATTCTTGGGTCTTATACGAGCTTACGAAAGCTTTAAAGTTAATCCGAGATTAATTTAGGACTGAATTGTAAAAATTTTAAATTACAGGATTGACGTCGTGACGTGAGAGAGTTCCTCGTCACGACGTGACAAACTGTTTTGTTCTTGTCGGGACGATGAGATTCCTCGCCACACCGTGACATTATAGGCCATTACTCGTCGCGACGTGGTATGTTTGATGTCGCGACGTCACATATTATTTCTGCGATTCTGATGAGTTACCAACCTGCAATCTTACCAATTCAATTCTAGACATATTCCTTTCATCAACAACAATATAGGCAACATACTAACACTAGCATCAATTTATGCACTCGAATATCTTATTAATCATAAACCAAATTATCAATGAAATTCATTCAAAACTTATACTTTCAAACCTATAATCAACTAAGACTACCACTTTTACCTAATGCCTTTCACCTCAAACATCTTCATATATATGTATATACATACTCATTCTTTCGTAATATTTACACCACCACATTTAAGCATATATCAAGCCATTTGATTAGTTTAATTATAGATTGCATTCAAGATATATCTCATCTTTCATACCTTAATTAAACTATGGAAATTCTAAGTTGTATAGATATACATATCAAACATTCTAAATATGTAACATCCCTCGCCCGACTCGATCGTCAAATCTAAATTACAGGATGCTACAGTTTATATCGGAATAGTTACAATATTTAATAATCAAATTTCACCATAATACATGTTGGAAAATCGGGTTTGGAAAACGCAGTGAAAAACAAATCTAGGAAAAAACCAAAGTTTTAAAAAAACTTCCAAAACAAAAACTTGATTGTGATATCTAAAGTAATAAACACTTAATCAAAATTGTACATTTTCGATTCGTCTAGGATGAACACTTCAACCTAGTATTATTCGCTATCCTCAAGCTCAAGTCTGCCAAGTGTGGGCTCGCTTCAAATCAGAAAATTTTTCACAAAATTTACTAGTGAGGTAATTTCGTAATTTCTCTAAAATTTTGGCCAAGTTGTAAATAAGAAAAATAACTCTAGAAATTTTCTGAAATAATTTCTTTAAAGAATTTTCTCTTTATAACTTTCTCTTAAATTTAAGTGTGTGTACATAATGATCCAAGACTCTCTTTATATAGGGAGAGTTTAGAGAGTTCAACTATGATTAAACTTAATCAATTTAATATTAAATTGATATAATATTTATATCAATATAAATATTAGATTAAATTTAATATTAAATTAATAGAATATTTATCTACAAGATAAACATTAAACTTAATTTAATATTAAGATAATCATTTTAATATTAAATTAATAAAATACTATTAAAATAAGTATTTAATTTAATTTAATATTAAATTAATAAAATACTATTAAAATAAGTATTTAATTTAATTTAATATTAAATCTATTAAAATAATATTATTTTTGGAATAGTTAATCTGAAATCAAATTCTCTGGTAGAGTCCTAGTAGGAGTGTAATTCTTCTACTATTCAACCACCGAAGACCCACCGTCACTGACCATTTGCCAACCACTGGAATGCCACCATCACAACCGCCGACACCCCGAGCTGGTTTCGGTCACTGTTGGTTCGGTCTGAGCTAATGACGGCCCAATCGATCTAGCTATCGGTTGGATTGTTAGCCGTGTTTCACATACTAGGCCTGATTCAACCAGTTTTTGGATTTTGGTCTTGGTTTTAGGCTCCCGGGCCCAATTTACGATCTCAGGTCTAATTTTCAAGTTCAATTACCCATTGGGTCAATTTTTTAACCTGAAAATCAATTTCCAAAATTATCATATTAATTTTAATTAATTTGATTAATTTAATTTTACTTGATCAAAATTAATTTTCCCAAAAATCACTTAGATTTTCCAAATTAATTTTTCAAGAAAATTCTTTAATCAAATTATCTAGTTGAACAATTCTTACGACCAACCAATTTAATTCCACATCGATTAAATTGACTCAATTAAATTATTTTAAAAGTCGTAGAATTTTCTTCTAATTCAAATGCAGTCCGATCGAGCTTTTGTTGAGCTAGCAGAGAGACCAATTGGACATATACAATTAAGCTGTAGTAATTGCAATTATGTCCAGAAGCATCGTTCCGATAATTCGCAACTATTTAATCATAGAGTCAGTCCACAAGAAGTACCACGATTGAAAACTCCTTATTGTATACTCTTTAGGAAATCAATTAATCTAACTACTTTGTCCAATGGCTTCGTCATGTGTGTGTTTCCCTCATATGATATCCTTGATTCCTTTAAGTTAAATTCGTTCACTCAATACAATCTTATTTTATCTCATTGTCACAATTATGTCTTCTTAATGATTAATATGATCACTGTCAACAAATGACTATGATAAATTACTCGTTCGAGAACAAGCAACCCGTAGTCACGTTCCATATTTATCAAACCACACAATGTCAATGAGAGGATATCGTTAACTCTTTAATTGAGTTTTTAATTCCATTGTCGCTAGTAAAACCATGCCATACACAAGTCATGTACCCAACATACTAGCTATCGGCTCGATCATCTTTAGAGCATAAGCCTCCACTTATATCAAAGCACATGACTTACATGCGCATGGTCAGTGACTAACTCGGGATTTAAGTAAATCATACCATGAATTTCATAAGTGAATTAATTCACAAATAGATTCAAAATTAATTCATCTTGGGTCCAGTCCAATGTATCATTGTGTCAATGAGTACATCTAGGTCTCTACTCGTGGAGTCAACTGCTCTGATAGCCAAGACTAGTCATTTCCTCAATTGGAATTATAGACGACATAATAATCCTTCTCAATATTTGAATCAAATGCTCACTTTGATTCTTTTACAGGATTACAGACTCGTTTAGATTATCTACTTAAGTAAGTTATCTTTCTCGCAATGTAAACATTCTTACAATGTCACTTATCATCAATCTAAACTTAGACAATCAATGAGCTAATATTTTCTTGTCACAATTTCACTATGCATGCAAAATATGAAAGACAGAAATACAAAAGACATAATATGAAATGTGAAATTTATTTATTCATCACTCAAATACATAGAAAACAATTACATGTTTAGTACAATATGGACACATTTCCCAACAATACAAGCATTCATAATCATAACATTTAATGAACACGCCATACGATGATTTTCGAGACTCAATCGAACTTATGAAAGTTCAATTACTAAATTCGAACATGAAATAGGACCAAATTGCAAAGTTTCCAAAGTTTTAGAATAGGTATTAATCCCCCTAAAATGGTACCAATACCATTTATAGTTTTGATGTTTAGAAAATTCCTCATCAAAACACAATTATCGATACTTGTCATATGGTACCGATACTTCTTTTATAAAGTATCGTTACCTAATCCAGTATCGATACCATTTTGCGATTTTGTTTCTTTTGTAAAAATAAAACAAAGTCGAATGTATTGATACTCTTGTAAAGTATTGGTACCCTAATGTAGAGTATCGATACTTTAGTCTGAGATTAATACCATTTTAGAACTCAATGTTTGAAAAATTGATTTGAAAATTACTAAGTATCGATACCTTCACCTATGGTATCGATACCTCAGTGCCAAATATGTCAAAACCTTTCATTTTGGTCCTTTTTCATGCCCAAGCTTTCACAACTCAAATGGTGATTATGAGAACACTTAAGCTTGCATAAAACCAATACAAATCATACCAAAACACCTCAATTCGACAATCTTATAATCAACCAAACATTTATACATATTTATAGTCCCTAAACACACCATTTCAACTTATAATTTTCTCAAACCATACACATTGCACAATTTTTCAATTTCACCATCAAACCAAACAATTTAACTTCCGTAAGAGTTACTCATATGATACCTAAGTAACTTAACATATGCACATTCATATACTTAATCATTTCCAAGCATCATTTATAGTTTAAATTATACTATCAACCCAAAATAAACACTATTAAGTCAACACTTATGTACATGCCACATAACCCAGCTAAAACGATCAAAAGTCTATCGAATCAATGACTAGATAACTTGAGTTTCGCGATGATCCAACTGATACTTTTTGCAATCCAACAACTACATGGAAAAGAAAAACAACGGTAAACATATTGAATGCTTAGTAAGTTTATATTAAAAGAACTTACCTTAACATTACACAAACTAAGTAATAAAAACACTTTAATATAGACATGATAATCCATGGCATCCTTATGTGTTCATACTCAATCTATCGACATAGCAAATGAATTAGTACTTTAGCCTAATGTAATCATAAATCACTTTCATAGCAACATCACTTATATAATTACATTTCATGCAACTACATCATGTCATATCAACTTTATATCATTTTATTTTTTTCTTTTTTTTATTTGGCTGCTCATACAAGCTTTAGATCAAGTTTGGTGACCAAGATTTACTTGATGCTGCTCACACAAGCTTCAAAGAATTCACAACATGTGTTGAAAACTCAAACCATCAGTAAAGAATAATTTGATGTTGCTAACACAAGCTTCAGGGAATCTGCATCACGTGCTAGATTTCAATCCATCGATAAGGTATTATTCGATGTTGCTCACACAAGCTTCAGAGAATTCGCAACACATGCTGGATCTCAAGTCATCGATAATAAAATCCCTGATCAAACACCTGATTCCTTTTTAACCTTATTGACATGCTATTTATATTCTAAACGTTTAGTAAATTTATATAAGCACTATTACATTATATCATTCATTTAATTTACTGTAAGGTAGTCAATTACCGTAAGGTAGTCAATTACATATCATTTAAGTATATCAACACACCACATCCATTCAATACCTTGTATTTATTCGTAATAACTATATTTTTTTACTTTACAATTTAGTCCTTAATTATCAATATCATCAAATTACATTTAACCTAAACTAAAAAAATATTTTAATATAATTGAAACATAATATAAATAACATAGTAAGTTTCATATGAACTTACCTGGCAGAAACAACAACAAGCAAGGTGTTAGGGACTAATCTACAATTTTACATTTTCCTCAATTAACCTCCGGTAGATTCAAATCCTGAATTATACGAAAATTCATTCCAATTTATCAATTTCAAATACTCTATAACATCTTATTAAATGCATATAATAGTTCAATTTCACATTTTGAATGTTTACATTTTATTCAATTTAGTCACTAAAATCAAAATTGTCATAAGTTTTAAATTTGAGTCTCAATTTCGAAACTAATCTCAATTACATCCTTCTAAGGTTCTTAATTGTCCATAATTACATAATTTCCATGCTAATTTTGAACTATTTACACTTTAGCCCCTATATTCAAAAACTAACAATTAAACTTTAAAAACTAGTCCTTTAACATTTCTAAGCTTAAATTCTAACAATTTAGTACCAAAAAGCTTCAAGAAATCAACAATGGCAACTTTTAAAAACTTTAACAGTTTTGCAAAATAATATATGAGTCAGCTAAATCAAGCTCCTAAGATCTCAAAAACATAAAAATGATAAGAAACAAGCTTAAAATCGCTTACCAATTGAGGGATTAAAATTGAAAAGCTTTGAAACCCTATTCTTCCTTAAACATTCAGCCAATGGAGAAAGATGAAGAAAATGTCCATTTTTTTCTTTTTCTTTTTATCTTATATACTTAGATTAATAGCTAATTAATCTTACTTAGTTTAATTATACATTAATTAATCAAACATTAAGCATCATTAAACAAATTTAAGTGGAAAATGGCATCATCTTCTACTATTCACTATTAGCAATTGGTCTAATTGCTTAATTAGTCCTATAACTAACTCAAAATCCATAGTAGTTAACTTTTATATATTTTACAATTTAGTCATTGTACCTTAATTAATTATCCAATTGACAAAATTAAAGGACCAAACTTTAATTAAACTTTATGCTAACCTTGTCAGTATTAAATAATAATATTTATGGACTCAATTATTGAAAATGAGGTTTCGAAACCACCATTTCTAATACCACTAAAAAACAGGATGTTACAATATATATATAACATCTTTAAGACATAAAATTCAACATGACTCAACCTATTAGGTACATGCCAAGTTAAGAACAAAACTAAAAATGGACAAATATTATTGAGTCTGGGATCATTGATTGGAAGCTAAAATTGATGCTCGAAATCTCGAATTGAACCTAACCTGCGTATGAAAAACAAACCGTATGCTGAGCAAAACACCCAATGGTAAATCTATGATTCAAGATAACATAACAAGATTATGCAATACATAAATCTAAATCATGCTCAATTCATATTTATTCTCATGCCATTTATATTAAACAATTCAATTCCAAATAATCATGCTTACACAATCTCATTTACCTACTAAAGTATGTATTCATATTAGCTTATTTTATCATATAGTCTATTCATATTCATTTCACAAACATGTATTAAATAATTTAGCATAAATTACACATTCATATATGCTCAATTTCATGTATCCTTTCCACATTTTTCGAGTCCATAAGCATCAGTATTATTCAAATAGCCCTCAGGGTTCATTTTCAACTCAATTCGCATAATATCATACTTTACATTTCCATTACATTTCATTCGTTACCATTTAACCAATTCATGCATTTTTAACCCTATTAACTAGACATGGACTCGGTACGAATACACAGATTTGCCACCTCAGGTTGCGCAGCAACGATGACTCAAAGGATAATATCTACCCCTCCCGGATTGCCCGACAACGATAGTTTTACTCAGTACTCTAACCCTGTGGCATGCCAACTATATCTGACTCAGTCCGAATAGCTAATAGGGTATCCCATTTCTGATTCATTATATACAATTCAATTTACAATTCAATAATCTCAAATCAATCAACATACCACAATTCCATAACTTATATAACATATTTCAACACAATTTCATGCCAATTATCAAATATTAAGTAAATTCTAAGTTTTGTACTTTATTCAATTTAGTCCCTATCTCGGAAATCAATCTCAAACACATCAAATCAGTTCAAGTAATCCTCAATAACTCACTTCAACAATATATGATATAAAATGACATGAAAATGCAATAATTAAATTGGTCTTGAATTATAGAAATACAAATAAAAAATTCCAAACTATTCGTCGATGGCTTTGGATTTCCCTTTCCCTCTCAGTGAATCCGGGTCAACGTTAACTACAGATTAACATAAAACATACAACACTATCAATAATAAACCAATTCCCAATCAATTATCAATTTATACAAACTTTGCAATTTATTCAATTTAAAGCTAATATCCATTTGGGACTTCCTACTTCTTATTTCTATAGTTAATTTTAAATTTTATTCATTTTGATCCCTAATGCACGAAACTATCAATTAAATTTTACAATTTAGCCTTTTTCACATCTAAGCTTAAAATCTATTAATTTAACACCTAAAACTTCAAGAAACGAACAATGACAACTTTCTAAAACTTTAACAGTTTTACAAATTGGTACATGAGCTAGCTAAATTAATCTCTCATGACCTCAAATCTATAAAAATTACAAGAAAATGACTAAATTGTACTAACCAATCTTTGGCTGAAAGCTTCAAACTCCCTTAGGTTTTTCTTTCTTTTTGTTTAGGTGATAACATATAATTAATTAAGTTAATAAAACATAATTTAATTATTTAAAATTTAAATCAATTAAGCTAATAGCCCTTAATCAACCGTCCACTATTATATATATTAACATGGTCTAATTACTATTTTAGACCTTTTTTTAATTACAATTTAAGTCCTCAAACCATTTTCTGATTAAAAATCTATAGCGATTGATCTTTATAATTTAGTCCCTAAACCTTAATTAATTACTAATTTGACTAAATTACTTACCCAAAATTCAAGTAATCTATATAATAATTCCATAAATATGTTTTATTTATTATTTAAGGATTTGATTTATGAAAATAGGATCCTGAAACCTCATTTTCTAACACCATTAAAAATCGGGTCGTTACACTCTCGATTTGAACCATCAATTAACAGAAGTATTTCAGAGTTCTAATGAAGTTGTTGGTGTCCGAAGATTGAACCACAACTCCTAGTATTAGAAGTTGAAATACATCACACATATTATTCATTTATATTTCTGTTAGAGGGTTTTCACTTTTAGCACTATATGATCATGTGCTTATTTTGTTTATAATAAACATTTACAAGAGACTCCACCTCTACTTGTTGAAGCGGCACCACTTCTCATGTTTATATAGGTAGTGTTCCTTTAATGTCTCCATTGCTTTAAACATTTAAACAATAAATGGTGAACTCCATTAAGAGTATTCAAACTTATCCTTTATATGCAATGGGCAACACTAGTTTCCATTAAACTTGTTTTTAGAATAATTTTTACTAGTTCATCACAGACACATAACAATAACTTGTTTCTACCCATCTAACTTTAAAATTAGAAGTTGGGTTCCTTTTATGTCTAATAACAGATTCAAAACTCATTCTAATTGTAATACTACTAATAAAAGAAATTTATTTGCTCCCATGTTCATTAGCTTAAATTAGAAATTGAATCTCTAATATAATGAATTCATATTGCTAAAATGTCAAAAATTGTATTTTACAACATGTTTTTGGACATCACTTCCTTTTTCTAGGAAATAGTTGGCACCGATTGTAGCCACAACTCTTATTCTCATTAACAAAATTTTTCAACCATCCTATTTTCATAACTTTAATCCAAGTTGAAGTTGGATAAATGAATAAAGAAGCCAACAACTTGAATTCTTCAAACTTATTAGCTTGTATAATTTCACAATGTGAAATTGTACCAAATATTACGATACTATGGTGATATGTATTATTTCTTTAATTTATTTTTAATATATAAGAAATCAACACACCCACCATGTGCAAAATGTACATTCTTTTACTAAATATATCAATATGCTCTTTCATTCATCTTTTTACTATTTGGTGGGTTCTTAAATATTATTTTCATAGAACTAGGAGGTCTCCAACTATCCATCCTCAATAAAATATCACTGACACAACAAGTAATATCTTTAATTTTTTTATAAAGTTTCAAAACTTTTGATCAACTCAATATGAGAGTGCATGAAAGTATATAACAAATATAACCACTCTCAAAACAAAATGTCTAATTCCATGACATTATTGTGCTTTACAAAATATAATGCAAATATATACTTTTGAACTTATTAGTCTTTCACATTGACTAATTTTTTTCTTTGTTGGTATTTAAGTTTGCATTATTGATGAATCCTTTTATATATAAATTATCATAACACAATTTTCATGAATATCTCAAGAGCATCCCAATGCAATTTATCTTGGATAATTTCTTATATACTATCTCTTTGTATTCAGAAAACACTACAAAAAAAATCATTTATTGACGATCAATAACTCATCTCTATAAGTATAAAAATCATCGATATAGCTCTAAAAATCTATTTTGGCAGGATATCTTCATTGACAGTGGATTACCATTGGTATATTCCTTTTAGTCTATAGTGACGCTTATCCATCACTAAAAGTGTTATCAACTATTTTATCTCAAAATTTTTAACAACTTTTTTATTGATAATTTTGGTACTGTTGGTATATTACCAAATGATTTTGTAACAAACATTTCTCAACATATTTTTTGTTTGTTTGTTAGTAAATTCTATTAAAAATTATCAATGGATTATCAAATATAACGTTCTTTCTTCTCATTTGAAAATTAGTCCCTAATTTTTAAACTTTTCATGATAATGAAAGTATATTAAAGTAAATATATTAAATAATTTTTATAAAAAAAATTCATTTATCAACAACATTTAGATGGTACCATATATAATATACATGTAACAACCATAAACAAGTATACAAACATATATATATATTAAAAGTTAATTAGAAAAACTTATCTGACTTCCTTGATGATAGGCATTCATTTCATCTTTCTAGTTGTCAATTTTCATAGTTTCAAATGCAACATTTGAAAGTTGTTTGATGTGAAATCCATCTTACTACATTTTGCTTAGTAACCACATTATAATTCTTGCTTTATGTGAAATACATTTTAAAGCTTTAAAATTGTTAGAAAAATAAATAATAAAGATTGAAAAAAGAAAAATTAAAATAAAGTTAATAAAATGTGATGATTTTGAGGCATGTAGAACACATTCTTTAAGGTTTAAAATGCCTCCAAGATATAATAAAACCCTCAACACTTCAAGTAGAACAATAAAAATGACTAATAGAAAAGTTCTTTATATACACATCCAATAAGTGTATCTTTCCACAAGATACCCTTTCATAAGGACGTATCTCGTGAAGAGATACCCTTTCATAAGACTGTGTTGTTTTACAAAAAAACTCTACATAAAGTTATGTTTTTATAATGTAATTTTGCGTACAAAAGTTACGTCTTTAAACATAATTATTCATTAATAATTATAATTTATTAGATTTTCTAGATAAAAACATTCTAAACTACTAACAATTGATTGTTTTTTTGTCCCTTTTTTTGTGTTTCATGGTGTAAGGTTTGTCTTTTTGCTTGATTTGCTATGAGACTCAATGCCAAAGTTAGGTTATTTCGATTTGAAGGTTGATGCTACTCTTTGTAGGCTTTGATATTTAAAAGATTTTGTTATCAACTAGTTATCTTTGTCCCGGATTTTATCAACAGGTTAGGCATACAAGCTTTTGGCTATTATTGTATTTCTTATTGGCTTGTTTGCCATTGTCATCTTTGTTTTTTTTTTGGGTGCCTTGTAGAAATAAATAAACTTATTTTACTTGAAATTGCATTTTTTATGATAGTAACAAAGTTAAAGTATTCGATCTACTTTACTTAATATCTCTTCTTGAAGAATATCCTTTTTTAAAATAGTTATCACTTTGAACAACTACTGATCGAGAATAATTAGAACTAGAATCGAGAGCAATTCATGTTTAGAACAACTGCAATTCATAACAACTCATGTTTGAAACAACTTTTGTTAAAAACAACCAAAAACAATTATATTCAAAATAACTATTTTTCATAACATTTACCCAGAGAGCTCAAATTTAGTATAGGTCATAACAACCTTTATTTATAACAACTCATGTTTGAAGCAGGTCCTATTCAAGAATATCTTTTTGTTTGGAATAGATCCTTTTTCGGAATAACACTGTTTAGAGCAAGTCTTCTTTAAGGACAAATCTTATTTGGAACAACCAATGGTCAAAACAATATTGCCACATAACAATGCCTTCATAGAACAAAATTATTCGAAAAGACACATTTTCCAAAAGATGTCCTCCATATTATGTTTCATACGGTGTTACTTCACCAAAAAAAAAATAGAGATAAGCTCGAAATAAGATGGGATTTTGGGATATTTTAAAAAGCTTGACTTAGTAGATTAGATATGTTAAGAGTGTTAGGATTTGTACATTAGTTCAGTGATTTCGTTATAGTCTACTTGTAAAATAAATTATCACGTGATTATTTAACATATCTTTGTATAATATCTTGAATGGGTGAAATTGAGCTAATGACTCATGTTATGACTATTATGTCTCTACACATCTAATTGAGGGAGATGCACATAAATGGATTTGTTTGGACAAACAATATATTGGGAAAAAAAACAAAAGTCGAATCTATCCTAGATCTATTTGTAAATTCATTCACTTGTGACGTTTATAATATGATCTATCTAAATTTTATTTAAATTTATGTAAATAACATATATATTGAAAACATATATTGAGTTATATGATTTAATGATAGATGGTTAAAGAAAATGATATCCTTTTGGTGCATCTACTGGTTTCTCCTCTATACCTTGCTTGCTTCCTCATGTTGGAAATTAATATAATATTGACTAAGAAACCGAAATGGAAGGAGAAAGAAAGGTTGAATTTTCAAATAAGCACAATTTATAGGTGCCATGGAAAATGTCTACACTCCATACTCCACACGCCATCTTTTCCTTTTTCTTATAAACGCTATTGAAGAGATAAATAAGAGACGTACTCTTTTTTATAAATAAACATTAAACTCTGAGTCTCGAGAGTTTAATGTTTATTTATAAAAAAGAGTACAACTTATGAATTTGAATGTAAAATATAAAGATCAGATTATTAAAATATTAATTGTAATAAAGGGGTAATATTCAGTACATTGCAGGTAGGGTCAAGGGTTGACAAGTGTTCTATAGAGTGTAGTAAAATATTAAAAAAATAAATATTATTTTTAAAAAATAAAGATGCATACCAATTTTTTAAAGCTATTTGTAAAATAAAATAAAAAATACACTATACCAAATACTAGTCCTTCTATAAATAGTTATAAAAGTGTGTAAAACTACTTGAGTTTTACAACAATATAAGTGAACCTCTCCCTATTTTATATAATAGGATAAATTATTATCTATACTATTATTTAAGTGTGGGATTGAGTTGATGCCACGAGTCAACTTAACACCAACTCAGCCTAGGTAATTATTAATATAAATTTAAATAAATTATATTATCATGAGAGTACTTTTGTCTTTTTAAAAATAAAAGATTAACGATTCGTATATTATTATCTAAGTCTGTGACTAAGTTGATGTCACGAGTTAACTCGACACCAACTTAATAATAATAATACAAATTATTTTTGTGTAGAAAAATAAAACCAAAATTTGAGCATTTAAATTAACAAAGCTAGAAAGTCAATTACATTATCAAAACACAAAATATAAAATAATAATAATAATAATAATTATTATTATTATTATAAAGAAATTAGTTAAAAAAAAGAACTCAGAAGTTTTATGATTTTGTAAAACTCAGCGTTTTTCCTTAGCTGTGTCCGTCGCATATCTTCTCTTCTCAGGCAAATTACACGCTGCTGTTTCGTTTCCTCTCTTAAATCTCTCTTTCTCTCTCCCTTTCAAAAATTGCGCTCAAATCTTATTCCTCTTCGCAGGGTCTTGGCTTAAGGTATGGCATCCTCTTTATGTTCATTTAAAGCTCTCTTTTTTTCTTCTTGTTCTTTACTTGTCCACATTTTAACCGATAATTTTGGCAATTCCCTAGAATTTTGATTTAATTTTTGTACTGTTGAATACCCTTTTGTTCTTTGTGCTGAATTAGTGGTGGGTTTTATCTGAAAG
This sequence comes from Gossypium hirsutum, assembly GCF_007990345.1. Taxonomy (NCBI): domain Eukaryota; kingdom Viridiplantae; phylum Streptophyta; class Magnoliopsida; order Malvales; family Malvaceae; genus Gossypium; species Gossypium hirsutum. The sequence goes on from NC_053444.1 coordinate 9,798,969, forward strand.
TGAAGCAGCGTTGGTTATACAAGTTTCTTTCGGTTCATATGCCTGAAATTTTATGCCTTTCTTTGTTTCTTTACTTTTAATTTTTTTTCTGGGTTTGGGATTAAGTTGAAGTGAATTTCAAGTATCTTTTGTCTGTGATGATGTAATTCTATCGATTCAGGGCAATGAAAATGTAATCTGGTGCCACGTTTTGTTTGTAAATGTGTTTGATTCTTATGCTTGTTGTTTTTGGAAATGTGTGCCCATTTATACTATCAAGTCAGGGTTTTGGTGTGGATGATATTTCAATGTTAGGAAATGGTTGCCTCTATCTTCTTTGAAGTTGCCTGTGCTTCATGTCAATTTGATACTTGAACACTGTAAAGATAATATGCAAGTATGTCAATTATAGCTTCTGTAAGAGGTTAATTGCAATATCATTTCAGATTTTTATGTTGGGTTTATGTTTGAGCCAAATTTCATGAAATACATGATAAGTTATTGACTTATCTTTTGTGGAGTTCAATACATTGTCCTTTTTAGGTAAGTCTCTGCAAGCAGTAGAGAAAGGTTTTTTTTTTCAGTCATTACAGTATCAGGCTCTCCAGCGCTGTAACTTATATGCATTTTTGTGTGGATGCATATTAACAGATGCATTGTAGTGTTAGGAATTCAGTTTTGTTCTTGCTTTTATTTCTTGGAGATTCCTTTAGAGTTTTCTCATCAGGCTATTGGCTTGAAGGATAAAAACTTTAGGGTTACCAGCAATGATAGGGGTGGAAAAAGTTTTAACAGTAAAATTTTGGATCAAGCTGGAACTCTGAAATTCATTGACTTGAGATTGTAGCTGGGCAGCGAATTTTACATTTATACAATGTGAGAATTGTAAGGGTCCCAATAATGAATGTTTGAAGGTACTATTCATGGGCATCCTACTTTCTTAGAAGTTTCGAAGCAAGGCATGTGTTTAATCAAAATTTATGTCTTAGAGTATTCATTGTCAATGCTTAAATATTCCAAAACTTTGTTTCCTTCATTCTACCCCACTTATTTTGTCTGCATCCTTTATAAGCAATCTGGCTTCTTCTACCTTTCCATCTTCCGTCCCTTTCGTTAAGAAAATATCTTCTGTTTCTAGGAGAAATTCAATGTAACAGAAACCAAGAAATTTTATTGTGAAAGTATGACGTTAGTCCTGAACAAACAAACAGCTGTTTGAAAACAAAAAAGAAACTCTATTTTTACTCCAAATTATGTAATGAGTTACCGATGCTTTGGTGGTGAATTTCTTTCACAGTGATTTCAATATCCTTTCAGTGTCTTATGGAGCACTTTTTCTTGTTTATAGGAAAATTTTTAAATTGATGTATGGTTTTGTTTCACCTTCATCTTACGTATGATTGCTACTTCTTTTTTCTCTGGTATTGGTGACATTGACTAACAGCATGATTTTCAATGATGTCATTGATGCTAATTGTGCTGCCAATGCTACTGAACACAAATATAGTGGTTATATTTAAATTATGATCTAACTGGACATTGGTTAATGCATTACTTCTGAAGTTCAAAACTATTGATTTGGTGGTTCTTACACACAAGTTATAAATTTGCTCTTTCAGATTGCATATTCCACTGCTGAGGTTGATATAGTAAAAATTTGTCAGTGAAGAATTGTTGGATTCGATGAAACCTTGGTTAGCATGTCTGGATTAATTGAAGGTCTTCCAGATGCTGTTGCCCTTAGATGCCTAGCACGAGTTCCCTTCTACCTATATCCTAAGTTGGAGCTTGTTTCCCGTTCATGGAGAGCTGCCATTCGTGGCTCTGAGCTGTTCAAAGCTCGACAGGAGGTTGGCTCAGCAGAGGAACTTCTTTGTGTGTGTGCATACGATCCTGAGAATTTATGGCAGATGTATGATCCTCTCCGCGACCTTTGGATTACTCTTCCTGTCCTTCCCTCAAAGGTCAGGCACCTTGCCTACTTTGGTGTGGTCTCAACTGGTGGAAAACTGTATGTGCTTGGTGGTGGGAGTGATGATGTCGACCCATTAACTGGTGATCAAGATGGGAGTTTTGCAACTGATGAAGTTTGGTCATATGACCCTATAATGCGTCGGTGGGCTCAGCGTGCATCCATGGTCTTACCTCGTGCAATGTTTGCATGCTGTGTTTCGAAGGGAAAGATAATTGTTGCTGGTGGTTTCACCAGCTGCAGAAAATCTATCTCTCAAGCAGAAATGTATGATCCTGAGAAGGATGTCTGGATTCCAATACCTGATCTCCACCGCACACACAATTCAGCATGCTCAGGATTAGTTATCGGAGGGAAGGTGCATGTCCTTCACAAGGGGTTGTCAACAGTGCAAGTCCTGGACCACATAGGTTCTGGGTGGACCGTTGAAGACTATGGTTGGCTCCAGGGTCCAATGGCAGTTGTACAGGGAGCTCTGTACGTGATGAGCCATGGACTTATCGTCAAGCAGGAAAAAGAAGTTAGCAAGGTGGTGATTTCTGCTTCCGAGTTTCGTAGGAGAATTGGGTTCGCAATGACTGGACTAAGGGATGAAATATACGTGATCGGAGGGGTGATTGGCCCTGATCGCTTTAATTGGGATATCAAACCAATGTCTGACGTTGATATCTTGACAGTTGGGGGCAATAGACCTACATGGCGTCAGGCAGCTTCGATGACAAAGTGCCGAGGAACAATTTTTGGTTGCACGCAGCTAAGAATTTAGGTCCCCCACTTTTTTTTCTTCTTTTAAAGTAGTCTGCTGGTTTTTTTGTGAAAAGTTAACTCCTTATTTTGTCGAGGCATTGCAAATCTTCCTTATTGGAGATGAGAAATGAATGTTTCTTTCTAATGGTACCTTGGTTTTGTAAGCCATAATCTTGTCTGTGTTAAAAGTTAATGATCTGTTTCATGGCTTATTCGGTCTTGACATGGAAAGAAAGACAGGCACAGGCTCTTGTCTTGCAAACAGAAATTAGAACAGTATCTTACTCATTAGTAGGACAAATATATCTAACAAGGCAATAGTTTAGGCAATCAATTAATGATTTGGTGTTTTTTCTCCTTGTTTGTTTGGAGAGGTTAGGTACGGAGGGAGTAAATAATTAGTTTTAGACTTTAGATACAGCCATAGGGGGCTGAAGGTCTACTTCTGCTTTGTGCTTACGTGTTTAACATTGGTTAGGCATCTTGTGTGAATTGCCTGGACCCTATGGCCGTAAAGGAAGAGAGAGAGAGAGTTAACCCAAGTTCTGGGGTCTGGGTCTGGGCCTTAAGGCTAAAAACCTCAATTCTTGGCATCTCTTTCAATTACGTACTTGAACTTGGTTTTAAGATTTAATTCAATTACGTACTTGAACTTGGTTTTAAGGTTTAATTTGGTTTTAGTATCTGAACTTGGTTTTTTGGTCCAAATTAATACTTATATGAATCAATTTGAATTATGAAGTCAAGTTTAGGTACCAATTTGAATAAAAAAGCTAAGTTCAAGTGTCACTAACACACAAACCATCCCATGGAGATTAACTAATTAAATGGAACTCATTTAACTCACTTGAATTGGTCTGGTTTATGAAACATATGGAGAAGCTCATCTACTTGAAGCATTGATGACCCAGTGGAACACTACAATAAAACTAAAGTTACCATAGTGAGTAGTATAAATATTAAGGAATAAGATTGTATAGAGTTTAAATCTGATTGTATAGAGGTGAAATACTACAATAAAACAAGAGTAAATATTAAGGGATAAGATTGTATAAAATTTAAATCTAATTGTACAGAGTTTAAATCTCTTATGACTCTCATATTGTTGCTAGGCACTTAAAGCATTGGTGGCCCAGTGAAATACTACAGTAAAACTAGAGTTATCACGATGAATATTGTAAATTCTAAGGGATAAGATTGTATAAACTTTAAATCTTTTAGGACTGTCATCTTGTAAAGTTTAAATCTCATTTGTAAGCATTCCATTCATAGTTATTGAATATAGTTAACATCATTTGCTCAAACATCTTGTATGGCGTTCCCTTCTTATGGTTTTTCTATTCGATTCAAGTTCCTTTTGTTTTTTTGAGTTTGCTTTTGTTTTATTTCATTGCCTTAGAGAATTTCCTTTGTGAATTCTCACTTTTGAGAGAAAGGCTGACTTAGGCGAATTTGAAGCAGGAATCAGCTAAGCCGCGCGGTTTGTCAGATTAAAGTTCTATCCCCGTGACGCAAATACCTAATTAGACTAAATAAGTTTAATTACCAAATTGAATATTGAAGCCAAGTTTAATTAGATACTAAAATGTATATTTACCCAAAGATTCATAGTGTCCTTAGGATAGGTTAGGCTAGACAAAAACAACAATCCAACAAACCTAAAGGGCCGTAGCTACTGCCAGCACCATTGTCATCATTTATTCTTAGTTACATGAGTGAACACTCGAAAGCTTGATGGTGGGATTGCCCCCAAGTGCCTCGGTCAATAACTCAAACTAATAATGAATTTGGGGGAGAGAGAACAAAAAAGAGGGCCTATAACACTAGCTTGCCTTGTGGGGATCCCTTGGCAGTGAAACTTCAAAGTGAAGAAGGTGGTTTTTAAAAACTGGTCCTTTGTTACACCCCCCCCCCAATCCTATTGCGTATTTAGTATAATCGCCAAATGGCACCGCCGACAAATAGAAACTTGCCATGCCACGCCACCAAAGTTTTTTTTTTTTGTGTGTATTTTTTAGATAAATTTGGGTTTGAGTTTGAAAGGGACATGGCTGTGTGTGGCTGCGCCTGTCAAAGAAAAATCATGGAGTAGATAAGGCTAATTAGGTCGTCCACGGTGACACGAACCATAAAACCAGACAGACTTTTCCCGAGTTTTCTTGTAGCTAAAACCAACCACGCATTTGTAACTTTCTCATCATCTAAACAATTAAAAGAAAGAAAGAAAACGTGAAGGACAATGTTTCTTTCAAATAGGTGAGATGAATGACGGCAACTGCCTAGCTAAACAAGGAATCTTAGTTATGCAAATATTTAGCATATAATGAATCGATGCTCTAATGGGACGTACTAGGACTTTCTTTCTTCCTTTTTAATGAGACTGGATAAATAGATGCTCCATTTCTTTATCAAAGTTATTTTTTTTTTCTGTAGGAATAAAGCTACTTACTTACATACCGCTGTAGCAATCATCTTTAAACATCAAAAAAAATATATATATGTTGGCTGAATGGGATAGTGCCAAGGAATGTAGGTAATATCTAATCTTTTTAGTATAAGAAATGAGTCTGTTTTATGCTTTCTCAAACTTTATATTCGAATGTAAAAATATTTCGTATTTGCATGTCCTCATGAATACATAAAAAGGATCAAACTTACGCTTTTACTGCAAAAAAACCCCACTAATTCTCATGCATAGTTGCATAGGCCTCTCTCTCTCCTTAAATGCTACACTCAACTTCAAAACTGAAAACTCTACCCTTTTGAGCTAAAGCTTTTTTTTTTCTTTTTTTCTTTCACCTTTTTCCGTGTCTTTTGCAAATTCGTGGCGATTTTGCAGGGCTGAGTGAACTGAAGCTTTTGTTTTTATCAATATTTTGATTTCATTTACCTGGAACGCCCAGGAGTGTAGGATCAATGATCATGTGCTGTGGATGATGTATGTTATGATGGGTATCGATTCCTTTCCTTGTTGAAGCAGTTGATCCACCAAACTGACACAAAAAGACAAACAGAAATAGGGTAACTGACTTCATTTGTTTATTTACTCTTCTGTCATGGAGCCTATGGAGATTTAGGGATCCATTTCAATTTCCCACCACAGTATGTGTTTTGTTTTGGTTTTTTTATATAAGAAAATTGCAAGGATTTGCAATAGAGTTTCACCATTCTTCCCTTTGTTTTTCTGGGTTTTTTGCAGTTGTTTTTCAAGTTACATTTCTGACAAGACAGACAAAGTTATGTTGAGGAATAGGTCCAGGGCAGTGACCAGCAAGCAGCAACCATTAATGGCTGATCACAGTTCTCAATCGTCGTCCCCCTCACACAATCACACCACACCAATCCCATCTTTCTTTGGTTCTCCAAGATTCAAAGTTTTCACTACAAAATGTCTCCCCGACACTGAACCTGTTGTACTCAAGAGCCCTACTACAATCCTCGACAACAACAAGCCATTGTTTCCCTTTGGCAACCTCTTTGGTTTCGATTTAAACCAACCCAAATCCCCCAAAACATTCATCTCACTCAATAACAAGCGCCACCACACAACCCAAACATCGGAACCAAAAGGTGTTGGTCTTGCCATAGTCGATACTCTCAATGATAAGCCAACTAAAGACAAGAAGGTTCCTCCCAAGACAAGTAACAACAAGGTTTTATTTGGGACCAAGCTCAGAGTTCAGATTCCTTTCAATGGGTGTGTTCCCGTTAAAGAGATGGAGTTGTCTGAGGATTATACATGCGTGAAATCCCACGGACCTAATCCCAAAACAACCCATATATATGGTAACTGCGTTGTAAAGAGCTTCTGCAGTAGTGTATTGGATGAGCCCAGGTGTGCAGCAGAGAGTGATTTCCTCAGCTTTTGTCACACATGCAAAAAGAATCTTGAACAGAAAATCGACATTTACATTTACAGGTACGGTCCTTTTGACCTGCTTATGAAAAATCCAAACATGTATCCTGTTTGTTCTGAATTTGATTGTTTGTGCTGTAATGCAGAGGTGAGAAGGCTTTTTGCAGTCAAGAGTGCCGCTATCAGGAAATGGTACTAGATGAAGAAGAGAAATAAAAAATTTTCATTTCATCACTGCTTTAGATCATAAAATCATTTTCATGTTTGATAATGATTCCATAAACCAAATCTCTTTGTAGTGTTTAATTTAGCTTTTGTTTTTAAAAACCCTCTCCACTGCAGATAGTGAAAAGAGAGGATGAGATGATGTAGAGTTAATGTTAATTATTTATATGACTGCCAATAGCCTTTTTTTCCTCAATCATCATATTGAGATTCCAACTTATAATTAAATTAAGCTATGGTGATTACAGGAATAAAATAATTAAATAATAGCAGTAGTTGGGAAATTTGGACACTTTGTGCAGAGTTATCAACAAAGAAGAAGCTTTTTCAACGTGAATTATCAACCCACATCATTGCCAGGTCCCTCTACGGTTGTCCCATATTTTTTTTCACGAAGAAAAAGAACTATACCAATCATGATGATAAAGAAGAATAATGATGGTGTCCCTCATACAAAGCATTGACAAATACGGTAAAATCCTACGATTTGTTGTATTGATCAAGTATGGTTTAGATAGTAACCACAGCATAAGCAAAGATTAGGAAGGAAAGGAAGTGGATCATCCATCCCTGAAAACAGCTACCAACTTGCCTTTAATTGAAACCAAAATATGCAGGTGATACTTGAGTATGTCCGAAAATGCATTGAATCTTTTTTTCAATAACAAAATGGGTGGAAACAAGTAAAAGAAAAAACCCCAACCAAAGGCCATTGAGATTAAGGGATCAGGAACCAAGGTGGTATAAGGTTTTGACATCATGGACCAAGCCCCTTTGATGTTTGTGAGTTTAGATCAAACCCCTACTCCACTCTTTCGTTAATCCATTTAATCTCTATGAAAGAAAGCAGCTCCCATGTCAGGTGGCTACGAGATTAGGCATTAGGTTTGGATACTGTTGTTTGAATTTAATATAAGATAAAATATGGTGAACAGTGGTGCTTGATTAAATGGGCCAATTCGATTCACTTCTACCCATATGCCTTGTCGCTTTGTATGGAAACTATGGTCCAAAAACTCATTCAACCCGCATTTATTGATCTCATTTATGTGATTGGCCCATCAAATAATGAAACAAAACAAAGACATGGTAGGGACCGGGACCGGGACCGAAGACCAGAGCAGCTCCCTTTTATTCCAGGGATAACTAGCTGGTTCACACATGCACGATCAGCAAATCACAGTTGAAGGCTAACAGTGATAAAGACCAAGTAACGTTACGACTAAAATACGATAATATAATATTTCCATTAAATTCATATTTCAACACACTTAAAGCCATAATGCATAAATAAATAAAAAGTGAGAAACACCAGTACCAAAAGAACATACTGCACTTTGAAGTTTGAACATTAACATGGCACTTTAACCAAAACATAAGACTCTGCTCAAACTACTCAACAAACAACAGACACTGAAAACAAACATTTCCGAGACAGTCCCCGGATACAGATGGTTTCCTAAAGGCTTGCATTAAAGACATCTAACACGAGCACATCTCTACTTTTAACAAAAAGCCTTCTGAAATACTTATCCCAGTGGCTACCTGTTGAAGAAGATTATATTAGAGCAGATCATTAGTAATAGTTTTATCAAAGATTTCTAAAACAAACATGATTATCTAAAATCAATATCATGGAAAAGAAAATACCTTGTAAGTAGCTTGGCACAGTCGACAATCTCCATGATAGATGGCTCTATGAAACGTTACAGAGTGGCATTACCCACTAGGATGAACAAGACACAAACAACACTTTCAACTGGACAAGGAACTGATTAACCTAACAAGCTTCAGAGGTGACAGATAACCACTTCACTTTTTTCCCTTCCTACCTTTTCCTTTATAAAAAAACAGAAAAAGATGGCGAGGAAGAGAAATCCCAAGTAAAAGAAACGAGTATATTGAGGATATTTGATTGTTAAGCAGCCAATTGAAGGCAATGCTGGAGAGAGGAAAAGAGTTGCAAGACAAAGAAAGAACATCTAGGTAGGCTAATTTAGACTAGGTTGTAAAAAGAAACAAAGGGGCTAATCCATGTTAGACAATTAGAAACAAAGGACACTAAGTCTAGACCAAGGAAAGAAGGATAATGGGAAAAAGAATAAGAAAAGAAACCTAAGGAATTTGGGTAAGCAATTTAGAGGTGAATCTACAAACTACAGTTATATACATTGTATCAGACGCTTAAGGAAGACATTAGCTTAAAGACAACAACTGAACAGACACCAACCGCTGAGGACTTGATATAGTAAAGTTTCATATAACAAGTACATAGTTGCCTTCAAGTCCATGAGTTAAGAAGGCAGTCATCAGTGCGATTTCATGTCATCGAAAGAGAGGACACAATGTTTGATTCTAATGTAAGCTCCCCTTTAGCTTCCTGAATAGCTTGAGTCATCTTCCATCCAAGCTTATAAAACCTGTATATCATGTACCTTGTGCATCTTGTCATTTTCTCGTAACCAACACCAAACTCTCATAAACCATCATAAAGCAAAATCTGGAGATTGTCGACCTACCATTGCCATTAATTCATACTGACTCATGCTACCAACCATCTTATTCAACCTATATACAATCTAAAACTAACTTCGGAAATTTGCACAGTAAACTTATTTACAGGAGCTGAAAAACTCCTACACTCTTTTCAGTCATCAGTATTGTCAAGATTGAGAATGCGACGCAAAGCCTTGGTCGCAGAGGCAGCACTACAAAAAACTTCAGCTACAGAAGGGTCAAGCTCCCTGGTAGGAGATGCAGGTGCAGACTTAGCAGTTTGGTGAACATCAACAATGGGGTAAGCAGCAGGCAAATCAAGAGACACTGTCCTCTTCACCCGAAGCGAGAATTTCGGTATTGGCAAAGAACTAGGAGGTGGTGAATTGGAATAAGCAGGTCCAGCCCAAAGCTCAGAGTACAGAAAACCTTCCCCAGGGATTTCCACATTAAAGGGCTTATCATTTCTAGGGGCTCTACTGCAATTGATAGGAATAGGAGAGCTTTTCCTTGTAGCTTTGGAATGTGTTCCATCAGCAAAAGGAGATGGCGTTTTTGGGGAAGATGATGAAGAGGGAGGGGAAGATGGCCGTTTGGTTAAAGGAGTAGCGCTATACTTAAACGGGGTCGGGAGTAATCCTGCTCCAGATTGAAAAGTCCTACAATTAACCCCTCTGAAATTCCTAGATGGTTGTGATGACCCAAATCTGGCAGGCCCATGTGGCTTCACCCTGCTACAGTACTGACTCCTATGCTGCGCTACCACAACAAGAGTCTCCATACTTTTTCCTTAAATTTGATGATAAAAACCAGAGATTCAACAACACAGTTCGGTCCTATTACAACCCAACAAAGAAAACAAACCAAATCCTTCAAAAATCCCCTAAATCCTTGTTACAGATCACTCAAATTTAATAAAGGAAACAACTTTGAGGCCAAATCATGCCCAGAACAACATCGTAAATTTCTCCGCCATCGCAGATGCGATAAGATGGTACTAAAATCGAAGTGATTTACTTACTGGATCAGGAAACCCCTTAGATTCAAAGGTTCATGGGCAATAACAAAAATTCACAACTTTATAACCTCGAATCAGACAAGATCTTCATAGATCAGTCATCAAACTGTAACAAAAACAAATTACAAAACCAAAAAAAAAATCAAATCTCAAACTAAAAGCAAGCATAAAATACAGGGTAAATTTCTCGAGGAAAGAAAAACCAAGGAGTGGAAAAATTACCGGAAAAGTTGTGGAGTGAAGTGATGTGATATTCGTTAGATCTGAGAAGGGAGTGAAAGTTTCTTCTTCTTTCTTTTTCTTGTTCTTCTTCTGGGGAAGGATGATTTCATGTAAACTGGTGTTGGGTGAATGATTTTGTCCTTCGGTTTCAGGTATTTTTTTTAATAAAAAAATTTGTTTTGTGGGCTCAAATCATCAAAACGCCATGGAAATGAGATTGTGGAGAGCGTTAGAGAGAGAGAGAAAGGAAGCAAAGTCCCACGGATCTGAAATGACTTCCTCACAGTTAGATTTAAATATTGTACAGGTACTGGGGGGATGCTCTTTCACGTTTGGTTTTACGAAACTAGTCCTCGTTTTCAACCCTATTTACGATTTTGACATTTTGTCTTTCTTTGGAATCCATCCCAAACAAAATTAGAAAGTAAAAAAAGGGGGGTTAAGTATCCATTCCTTCCTTGTGATTACACTTTTAAGTTTTAGGGTAAACTATCACATATAGTCCTCCAATTATAACAAAATACATTTTAGACACTAAAAATAAAAATTTGTAATTCAGGCACCCACGTTACATAGTTCGGTCATTTTGGAATCTAACGTTGCAGTTAAATAAATAGGTATAATAATTAAAAAAAAATCCAATCACCATGTTTATAGCTTTCTCAAAACTATAATCTAACAATGGCCATGTCACCTTTCTCCTTTAGATAGTTGCAAAAGAGTAAGATCTGATACATCTCTTTAACTTAGTTTGCCTGCAATTTCTGAAATTTTTGGAACACTAGTTTAAAGAGAAATCATCCCATGCAAGGAGAATATGGCAGAAAAAATACGTGAAGAAGGAAAGACACTGACATCACATGATATTTGAAGAATGTAAACAAGCAACCAGCTAACAAAGGCTTCACACCATCTCGTCTAAACATGGCGTACACCATAAAAGTATGAGAGTTGAGACGCCTACCTTCCAATCAACCTGGGCATTTGCTTTAGCATCATTTTTACCCCGAGGGGTGACAGATTTTTATTTTATTTAATATTCGTATGAAATTTAAATTTAATGAAGATCAATTTGAGAATATTTGTAAATTTTGAGAGTTAATTTTTTAAAATTATGATTAAATTGATATAATACGTAAAAGCTGAGGACTAAATTTATCATTATACCAATTTTTTTACCGGTTTACCTTGATTTTATTATTATTATTATTATTATTATTATGTTTTGATTCATCTTCAGTCTTTTCTTAGTATATATTTTTCTTCTAATTTTTCTTGTTGTTTATATATTTTTAGCGTTTATAGTAGTTTATTTTTAAAAAAATTTATTCAAACACAATTAATAATAAATCAAAATTCTTTCTTAATAGGCATAATAATTTATTTGACCTTCCAACTTTTAAAAAAAATCATATTAGCCCTCCATTTAATTTCCACCTCTTTTAGCCCTTAAACTTACATTATTTGTCAAATCCCTCCAAAATGAATGAAAAAGTTAATGTTTATTTATTTTGATGACGTGGCAATCGACATGTATACCCATTAGCAACTAATTATTTTTTAAAATTAAAAATATATATTTTTATACTTTTTATAATAACTTTAAATTTTTTTAATTTTATAAATTTTAAAAAGAATTAATTAAATGTTGATGTATCATATACATGTATGTCATATTAGTAAAGTCATGGTTAGCTTTTCTATCTATTTTTGAAGTGATTTGATAAACAACGCAAATTTAAGGGTTAAAAGAGACGAAAAATAAACGATGAATTAAAATGATTTTTTTTAAAAGTTAAAAGAGTCAAATAAATCATTGCCCCGTGATAATAAAATTATAAGAGCCTTCTTTTTGGACAAGAAGGAAGCATGCAAAACAAGAAGTATCAAAGGGCATTAAGTTAAGTTAACCCAACTTAAATTAACTTTTTCATGTATAATTTATATAAGATAGAACTCGAATTTGAGTACTTCAAATCTCAAATTTTGATCTTTAACATTTTAATTAAAATCTTGTTGACATCAAATTAGTTATTTAATTATTCACACGTAAAATTTTATATATCTTTCTATTTTTTTATTCTTTAATTTTTTTTATTTTCACTCAAGCAAAGCTAAGGAAGAAAAATTATCAAACAAAAAAAATTAATTTAAAAAATACAAAGTTGTATAGTTTTATGCAACTATCAATTTCAAATTTCTGTATATCAATAGTGAAGATTTGATCCATAAAAATATACATAAAGGGGGCCTTAGTTCAAATAGTCTGAGGTAATGTAACATTATGAAATAATATTTCTTTATTTGGATTTCAAAGATTATCGTGAGTCAATAATCTTTTATTCCCAATAATGTCAAGATTTCAAAATATAAGAGGTAACCTCAATACCACCTTTTTCCTTAGACAATCTTACGATAATGTGAGATTTTTACAACTTTTCTTTCATTTTAATGACTCCGATTCTTTTATTTAAATCAAAATGAAATAATAATAACTAATAAATTAAATCCTCTAGTTATTTGGTATATTTTTCAAATAATATTTCAAATATATATTATTATTAGTTGACAAATTATGGATTCCTCCACTTGATGGTAATAAGTTATAAGGATCGAGGAATATCATAAAACCTCGAGTTAAACGGTAATCGATTATAGAGATTAAGGAATAGTCTCAAACATTCGATTCTTCCATAGTGGTATAGTATTAACTATAGGAACAATCTCATAGCTAACTCTTGCTAAACGGACAACCCGAGATCAGCTCCTACAATTTAATTCTTCAACAACTTTACGAATGAGGAGAACCTAGCTCAAGTCAACGACTTGACCATTTAAACTAGATTGCTAACTCTCTGAACATCACGTAACAACATCGAATCAAACTACACCAATCTGTTCTGAAGAACCTTCAATTGCACAAATCATTTAATCTAAATCACTAACAGCCTTGACATCACCTAACTGCATCAAATCAAACCAAACCATATTTCAGCTTGTATTCTAACACTTTAGACATGCGATGCACCTATACAGAAATAATAAATAAAGTACTGAAATTTGCAGCTTCCATGTCCAAAATTAATTAGAATAAAAGACAAAAGCATATTATCAATAGCATGTTTCCATAAAATATATTTTTCTTCTCATGACACTTTAATCAAGGAGAAGCCCTAGCTATTTATTTTTGTTCTGCAATTTCAGTTTATTTATTTTGAAAAAGAGATAGGTAGCTAATTTATTACATAAATCCATTATTTATAAGGATGGGTAAAATTCGATTCGACTCGAAAAATCGAAAAAAGTTTAAATTTTGAATTATTTGAATTGAATTAATCGAGTTAATTAAAGCAACTCGATTTTTTTTTAATTTCAAGTTTGAATCGAGTTAAATTTTTAAATTCGAATAACTCAAATAATTCAAATAAATCAAATACCAAACCCTTTTACTTTCCCTCAAAAAATTTACTTCCCTCGTACCCCCAAAACTTTTTTTCTTTTATTCTCCCCCACAACTTATATTTCCCATTCAAAACTTTTACTTCCCCTAAACCTCCAAAACTTTTTTTTCTTCGAATTTATATATATTATTTGTATTATTGAATTAAATTTCACATTTTATACTACTTATATTATTGTATTATTTAATAATGATGAATCTTTATCAATTTATGTTAAAATTAAATTATTGATGATGCCATAAAATATTCGTGTTAAAATTTTCTGTTGGGTATCAATTTCACATTTTATCTTTAAAATAATTTTATTAAAAAAATCACCTTTTTATATTTAATATATTTTTTAAATTTTAAAATACATGGTGACAATAATCATAAGATAATTGAAGCAACTAACAAGCAAAGAAGCTAACTCATATATAAAAGATTAATAAATAAATTATGAGGGGATGAAAGTTAATAACAAATTTAATTATGGTGGGTGACAGTGGCTAGAAGGACTCAAAGTTATTTTTTTAATTCAACTCGTACAAATATAATCAATTTGATTCGATTTGAATTCCATCTCACCCCACTCGATTTGAGAAAATTTCAAATCGAGTTAGGATGATAAAATAGAAATCGTCAACTCGATTAACTCAAAATTTATTTATTCTATTTGATCAAGCGCTTACCCTTAATTATTTACAGTAAAATAAATAAATAAAAGTAAATTCTATAAAAATAATTTAATAAAATATACTTTTATTTTCCATCAATCAACTAATAGAATGTTACATTCAAATCAAATAAACAAAATAATATAATATATTTGATAATATGTAAAAATCAAATGTTGCTAAACATCATTTTACACAGCCTTGTTCAAAGCAAAAAAAAAAGTTGATTTTATCCAATAGAGATGTTTGAAAAAAAAAAAGAGGCAGCTTTGAATAAAGAAGTAACTTTAGGCACCGATTTTGCAAAAAAAAAACAAATAACTATTTTAAACACAAAACACGTGCAACTAAATAAGGATTTTAGCCATTATAGGCTTATTTATCGAGTCAAAAAAATTTCGAGTTAGTTGAGTTGATGAATTTTATTTTAGTAGTCGAACTTATTTTAAATTTTTTTTGAACTGAATCGAGTCAATTCGAGTTAACGAATCATATTATTTATACTCAATATTGCGTTTATATGAACTAATTATTTCTCTAGTAGACGAAGTATAAGATTATTTAACTACGTAAGGTTGATGGGTAAACATTTATCAAAATGACGTAGTTTTGCCTTTTAATTTAATGGTTTTGACTTTTAATTTTAGAAAAGATAAATATTTATCAAAAAGACGTAGTTTTTACCTTTTCTTATTCAGATTTTTGGATAACTCAAATTGTGTAATTCATATTCGAGTCAAACCGAAAATTTTGATTTTTTTTATTTGAGTTGATCCGAATAACTTAATTAACTCGAACTATTTAATTCAAAATTTAAATTTTTTATCAAATTTTTTAAATCAACACGAATTTTACTCACTCTTAATAATGTTGGGAGTTGTTAAGCTATTTAAGTATAATTTAGAAAAACACTAGTGTTCTTTATAAATAAATAAAAATTTTAAAATAGAGTTTCTTGTTTTAATGGTGATTTGCATTTTATTTCATTATTAATGGTAAGGGATGAAATTGATTTGAAAAAACTTAAAAGGAAAAAAGAATTTCGAGTAGTAGTGGTGAGATACTAAAGATAATATAAGTGACTAAAATGTAACATTTGACAAATTAAAGTGACTATTTTAATAAATTTACACTATTAGTTAATAAAAAGTGAGCAAAATCAAAGTGTAATGGCTCCCTGGGATGAGGACAAAAGAGTAGCAGTGGTTGGTTTGGTTGGAGTGTAGTAGGCTGATTCTTTGATGTAACACATCCACCAAACTTAAGCGTGTCGCTCTGTGGTACCCCCATCTGCCTTGCTCTTTTACTTTAAACCGTTGAACAAATTTAGTATCCAAGTAGTTCTTTTCTTTGCTTGGTGGGTCGGAAAAAGGAAAAGAAAAGCAGGCAAAGGAAAACAAACCGTCTCATTGAGCTTTTTTAAGTTCTCACGCCGAAAGCTTCCTTTCCTTTTAATTTCCATATAAATAAATTTATTATTTTTATCCGTTTAAAAAAATTTATCAATCAAATGAAATAAAAGAGTAACTTTAAGATTTAAAAAGATAAATAATTTATAAAATAAACAATTAAAAAAAAGGATAAATTTTAAAAGCTTTACAAGCACAACTTTATACATATGTCTTTATTCAACTTTCATTTTATATATTTAGTATAAGATTATTTTATTGTAAATTTTTTAAATATTGTTGAGGATATTTTTCTTTTTTGGTTTAATGCGTGGGATGATTTTTTCTTGTTTACTTTAGATTTATTAAATGATAAAATTTTACTTGTAAAATTTATTGATGAGTATTTTATATAATTAATTAATATTTTTATATTTAAACTTATTAAATCTAATTCATTTGATATATTTAAACATTTTATATATTAAATATTTTTCTAAAACATCGGAAAATCTAAAACGGTATACCGAAACAAATTAGTAGAAAAACAGTGTGTCCACTGCTGCGGCATTGACTACCTTGATATGTGTATTCATCTAATTGAAAGAGCTCAAAATAACATATGGAATCTATTTGGACAACACAGAGTAGTAATTATACTTCCTTGTAATTACAAAGAATTATAATTTCCTAAACATGTTTGGCTGACAAAGTGTAATTGCATCGTAACTCCTTATGTTATGTTTAGCAGTACAAATTGTAATTACTTAAGTTATACTTCTTAAAAAATATTAATATGATAAAAAATAATTTCTAAATAAGTAACAAAAATTAAAATTAAATTATCGTATGTATTATGTTCGCCTAAAAGCGTAGTTGATAATATGATTACCAATAAAAATAACAAAAAAAATAAGCATCATGTGCAATTTTATCTAATTGCTTTAGTGCATATTTGTTGGGTTTCCCTCTTTAATATTTAATATATGCTCATTTTTATCATCTGTTGCTCATTGACTGTGTTCGTCATCATCTTAATTTGAATTTGCTTAATTAAGATTATCAATATCTACTTCATTCATGTATTCTTCGAAGTATGAATCATCTCCGTTCCACTTATAATTGAAGTTATGAAATATGCAACATACTAGTCTAATCTAATCTTGTTTTTTATGCCATATTGTTGAGTATGCCACGTATTTCAGTCAAATTTGAAAAATAATCTCCCAATCAATCTCTGTTTATTTGCTTCAGTCAAACTCTGATTAACCTAGATTATTTTATTATTATTTGACCTATGAGTTTAACCTATAAATAGGCTCTTTTACAACCTTAAAAAAATGCACCCATTAAAATATTAGAACTCGTAACACTTTTGGAGAATTTTGTGTTTACGTTTTGAGGGTTCTTTATTTTTGGATTTTAGGGTTTAGTTTTTATCTGTACCTTTTGTACTATTCTTTTGTCATTATAGTAAAATTATCTTTGCTCGTTATTTTTTTTATCCTCTTTGGAGGGGTTTTCCATGTTAAATTTGTATGTTCAATTTCTCAATTTCTTCTGCTATTTTTTACTTGTTCGTTGCTTAATCGGGTCGATCCCCAACAAGTGGTATCAAGAGCTAGTTCAATTTTTGTAGATCAGCCTGTTCAAAGATGGAAACAACAACGTTTGACATTGAGAAGTTTGATGGTGTCACAAATTTTAATCTATGGCAAGTTCAGATGATGACAATTTTAGTTCAGACCAACCTGAAAAAGGTCGTTATCGGGAAAAAGCCTAAGAATCTATATTAAATAGAATGAGAAGAGCTTGATGAAAAGGCCATGTCTGCAATCCAATTGTGCCTTGTGAATAAGATATTGTAGGAGGTATTGATGGAGAAAACCTCATCCGCCTTGTGGAATAGGTTAGAAACTCTTTATGCGACTAAGTCTCTGGCTAACTGTTTAGTGTTGAAACAATGTCTAATTGCGTTTCGCATGAACGAATATGAGCTTCTTAAAGATCACATTAGTCCATTTATTACTCTTTTGAATGATTTAAAGAATGTTGAAGTTAAGATTGGCGATTAAGATCAGGCTATGCTATTATTGTGCTCTTTACCCTTTTCATACAAGTCTTTTAGGGAAACCCTAATTTATGACAGAGACAAACTCTTGTTCGAGGATGTGAAGGGTCATTTGTTGAGTAAAGACAAACTCGATGATAAGTTTGGCTCAGATAGCAAGGCAGATAGGAAAGCTTCCATTCTGGTAGCATAAAAAAAGCAAGACAAAAGGTGTCACTATTGTAAGAAGTTAGGTCATGTCAAAGCAGATTATTATAAACTGCGAAATAAAATGGCTGGTGAGAGTAACAAGGAAGATGTAGCTAGTGCTAATTTGGCCGACGATAGCGGTGCTGATTTATTGCTAGTCTCAACGAGCGATAGCTCCGAGCTTACATCTGAGTGAATCTTAGATTTCGGAGTTCTTTCCACATGTGTCCTTATAGGGAATGGTTTTCTATATACAATTCGGTTGAAGGTGGAGTTGTGCACATGAGACATGATTCATCCAGTAAGGTAATCGATATTAGTACTTTTAAAATTATGATACACGATGGGAAGATTAAGACACTCTCAGATGTCAGGTATGTACCTGATTTACGAAAAAATCTCATCTCCTTGAATATTTTAGACTCGAAAGGTTGTAGAATCAACATCGAGTCAAACGACATTAATGTGTCTCGTAGGGCTCTCATTTTGTTAAAAGGTAAAAAGACCGACAGTCTTTATATTCTAAAAGGTTCTACAGTGACTGGTGAAACCGGATGTCCCTCGTTTGTTATAGAGTCGAAGTTAACTCGTTTGGAGCGAAAACAACTTGGTCATATGAATGAAAAAGGTAAAACCATTTCGTTGAAGAGAGGTTCTCTTTTAGATGCAGGTTTTGAAAAGTTAGGATACTTTGTTCATGAAAATCAGACCCGCGTTAGTTTTGATTTGGAAATGTACAAGTTAAAGGCTAGAAGTCTTCCAGCTTCTAAGCACAAATTTGACTCAGTTAATTCCCTATATAGTTCAAAATAGGCCTATGGAAGGCTTTGGCAAATATAGCGTTGTGGAAATACGAGTCAAGGTGGAGATTTGTTGAGTATACCACGTATTTTTGTCAAATTTGAAAGATAATGTCCTAGTTAAACTCTGTTTATTTGTTTCAGTTGAACTTTGATTAGTCTAGATTATTTTTTTATTATTTGACCTACGAATTTAGCCTATAAATAAGCTCTTTTACAACCTTAAAAAATACACCCATTAAAATATTAAAACTCGTACCACTTTTGGAGAATTTTGTGTTTACGTTTTGAGGATTCTTTATTTTCGGGTTTCGGGGTTTAGTTTTTATCTCTACCTTTTGTACTATTTGTTCTTTTGCCATTATAGTAAAATTATCTTTACTCGTGATTTTTTTATCCTCTTTGGAAGGGTTTTTTCACGTTAAATTTGTGTATTTAATTTCTTAGTTTCTTCCGCTATTTTTTACTTGTTCGTTGTTTAATTGAGTCGATCCCCAACACATACTAAGGTGATGTTGTTAAATGGGAAATTTTTTTTAGAACAACAAATGTCTTCTTAATCACATTTTGAAGCCTTAAATATCTCAAATTAAAGAGTTCATGAGCTATCTATGGTGCTTGTATCTAGCATCACTCTCTCAAATGGTATCATACCTCGCGATATGGTGTAAGAAAATCTTTTTTATTTGCATAATTAGCATCAACCATATAATATTTGGGTTCACAATCCAAATAGTCTCTAGCTTTAATTATAAAAACTTATATAAGCCTAGTTTGGAGAAAGATTTATGCTAAGTTTTTTTGCCTTTTATATTACATAAATTAAGTAAAAACCAATATAAAATTTATAATGCATAACCTTATAAAAAAAGTTTTTATAAGTTATTGAAAACTTTCATAATACTTCTTGTAAATGATATAATTTTTTCCTTAACTTTAGAAAGTTATTTTTTTATAAATAAGTTATGATAAAAAAATTTATAATATTATTTTATGAATAAGTATATTATTTTTATAATATAGTATGAACACATAAATAAGTTATGTCTATATTTCTTAGCTATGAATTTTTATAAATAAATATTTTATAACACTTTTATAACCTGTAAATTATTTTTATAATAAAATTTTTTGTCGTAATTTTAGATATTTTTTAGGATCTAAATAATATATATTTTTGTTATATCTTTATAAAATATACAAATTATTTTCATAATATATTTTTTTAGGATTTATAATATAAGAAATTTTTAGACATAACCATCCCAAACACTCGTATATATTCATGCTTATAGTATAATTTTTTTTGAAGATAAATCAGGACATTTATTATTGTCAGTAAAAGAAATGACTTATAACCAGAAAAGAAATCAAAACCCAACAAAATTCAGCCTAAAAAACCACAATAAAGACCCAACCTAGAAAAGAGCTCCCCACCATCCCCAAGGGCATTTAGAAAATGAAAAACCAGCAGTTCTTTAGAAACAAAAATGTCTCTTTTCAATAATGGAAGTTAAAGAGACTTTCTTCCTCAACCTTTCCCTTTTCCCCTTCGAGCAACCCCAGATCTAGTCACCGATTACCATTTCCCTGTTATTCTGTCGTCTCTGACCACCAATTATTTCTTTCCACCGCTTCCATCACTGACGACGGCATTATACCAGTTAGATAAGTTGTTCCTCCTCCTCTTATGCCTTCTATAGCTAGTCAATGGCTTGTTTCATTTGCCTTTCTGTCTATATACCTAAACATGCATTCTTCAAATCCTCGATTGGCTCGTTTTGAATCTTCAATGTAAGCATTTATCACAGAATCATCTTGTCTTTGTGTCTGTAGTTTCTTAATCATTATGAGATTGTCTCTTTCAACAACCACTTTCTTGAACCCAAGATCCAGACCCATTTGGACTCTTTGAAGGCAGGCTAATGCTTCAGCTGCGAAAGGGGTAGGTATATGGTAGTTGATTATCTTTCTTGAGCCCATAATCCTACCTTCTGAAACTTGTCCCACTAACCCCGAACAGGATTTATTCAAACTGCTTTTAAAGATGCATAAAAATTTATCTTAACAAAAGGTGGCTCCGGTGGTCTCCATCTCTCTAATTGAATCCGTCTTCCAGGTAAACGAATATTTATCTCATCAATATCTTGTATATACAATGTGATAAAATGTACCATTTCTGTGTTTGGTCAATTTCTCCCTTCATCCTCATGTCTGTTTCTGTTACCCTAAATAGCCCAGATTGTACATGTTATTTCCCTGCACTTATTGATAACACTCTAGAATAACGTATTTTTATGTATTTATTCTGAGTATGATCCTGCTAATTTGAGCTATTTATGATCTTTTATCTCATAGGAACTAAATTTGAGGCAAAAGCAAAATTAAAGGCCAAAAGTGTGAATTTAAAGATAAAATGGGCCAATGTGCGACACAAAGAAAAGTTGGTGCCAAAAGTGCAAGCATTGAGGAAACAAGGGTTTAAATGCAAAAAGAAGAGATTTTATTCTATCGGACTCTATTTTAATTATATTAGGATAATTAATATTAAGATAATTATTAAGGATTATTTAATTTTAGGATTTTATTTTATTTATCTTTATTTATCTTCAATTAAATATATTTATATTTTGGAAGTTTAAGTAGGATTAGACTATCTCTCCTAGCACTATAAATAGGGATGAAGTGACTCAAAAGGCATCCATCTTTTCCTATAAACACTTTCTCCCCAAAAATCTAGGCTTTTGTTCTTCTCATATTTCCTTTCAATAAAATATCCATTTTTATTATATTTATTTTCTTTTCCACCATAACCATGAGCCACTAAACTCATCTAGCCAAAAGTTGTCGATATTCCCGAAAACGGGTTCTTGAGGCTTAGAGTCCGTACTTAGCCTCCTCGCTGAGTACTTATCGTTTCTCTGCACTACGGGGCTGACGCTTTCGTCCATGTCCTTTAAGAAGTAAGCTTTTCAACGTATGCAAAGGTGGCCGTTTTGTATGTTTTGGGAATGTTGCACAGTCGGTTCGTTAGCTTACTGCGTCAGAGGTTGGCGAGCTTAAGAGACAAAATGGCATGGGATTCGCATTAAGAAGCGTTGATCTAGCATAAGACGATATCACAGAAACGATTGTTGACTAGAGTCAGGTTCCACTAAATCATAAGTCTAAATCCTTGGAACTGGTGGTCGTAAGCATCCTCTTCCACTATAACTGGCTTATTCGGTTTGAGAAGGATCATCTAAAAGCCGAGGATTGAACTCAAGGCAGAACGAGACAACTGGAGGCTAGAATCTCCCATAAGAATTTTGTTTCTCTCAACTCTATTTTTAATTTCTTGAATTTTCGATTCAATATTCTTAATTCTGTTTTTATTTTATTTTCCGTTTCCAAATCCAAACCTTTAATTCTATTATTTTTTTATTTTTTTCCAGGAACGTAGGTTTTCTTGGGCAAGATTTTGCCTGAGATTTCACGGAACAAGATATTGTGCAAATCCAGTCCCTAAGGATTCGACCTTACTTCCCTTTTACTATTCTTTTTCATTATTTATTAGGGATAGGATATTTTTGGTGCTTTCAACAACCGCATCACTTATCCTTAAAATGCACAAATAACAACCAGTCCATCCATTGTTTATATCCGTAACATCCCCAACCCGTATCCCTCATCGAAACTGGGTTACGAAGCATTACCAGAGTTTGCAAATCAAACAGACATAAATTTCAAACATTTCGTATCATATGATATTCAGGTCAAAACTAATTAAACTCATACATACTGTCTCTTATTCGAGCCCTCGAGGCCCAAAATATGAGTTAGAAACAAGTCGGGACTAATTCGAAAACTCAGAAAATTTTTTGAAAATATTAAATTTTTTTAAAGTTGCAGGGTTCACACGGCCATATGGCCAGAATGTACCTTAAATAACAAGTTTACCATTCCCTGCAAGCTTGGACATTAAGCAATTCAAAAATCATTCATTTAACCAGTTTAAAACACAATCAAACACATTCAAAATATATTAAAATAATCATTCTAGGTGCCTAACCAATATACCCTCATTGGTACCACATTTATATCATCAAATTTATATTATCAAAACATCATTCAAATTCAAATTATAAACATACCTAATTTAATCCATTTTACCTAGTTTATGAATATTTAAACATCAATTTAACATGTCATAATAAAACTTCAAAAACAAACACATGTTTATATGTATATACCAAACAAATATTAAATATATAATATCATTTACATTTAATCCACAAAATAACTATTATTTAGACACCCTAGGTACACGCCGACACAAAAGGATAAACATCACCACATTTGAGATTGGGATCGTTGTTGGATGCTGAATCGGCGTTCAAAAGTTAAGTACCTAACCTGCACACGAAAAACAAAACCGTACACTGAATAAAACTCAATGGTATTTCTATAATCCGAATAATTAAAGACAATAGATTACAAATGTATAATTAAAATATAGACGCATTAATATTTAAAAATCATCAAACTATCATATGCCAACTCTTTGAATTCATACATGATAGCATATCATAATTCATTTGTTTCATAATATCCCAATTTTCATACTTGCTATATAAATAGCTTTTCACAATTTGGTTCACATTTCATTCAAACAATGGCATTATCCATTCTATATTCAATTCATGAGTATATAACTCATATATTCCATGTATTTACAACATAATTCACATTCTATTTTCAATTCACTATATCACTTCCATTTCTCATACCATGCCATTTCAATACCAATTATAGAACTTTATTATTTATTTACCCCTATTAACACGACTCGGACTCGGGCGGATACACGGATCCAACCAAACACACCAGTTTGGTACCCAGTGCCTCATCGGATAATTCGAAGTAATAGATTGATACCCAATGTCTCATCGGCTAAATCGAAGTAATAGATTGACACTCAGTGTCTCATCGGCTAAATCGAAGTAAATTGGCACCCAGTGCCTCATTGAATTAATCTGAAGTAGTAAATTGACACCAGTTTCTCTTCGATTCGAAGTCAAAGAAATCCCTAAACTCTTCCAATCCTATGGCATGCCATCTATATCCGACTCAACTCGATACAGTTAATAGGGTTTAATTTGACATTTCAGATATAATCAATATCCAATACTGATTTTTCATATAATCACATAATTACACATATAATCATTTCAATTCTAAAATCAATCCATTCAATTTATATATCTACCAATTCAATTCATTCAATCAATTATCAAAATATCAATTACTTAACTCAACACTTACCATATACATTAAAAAAAATTACAACAATTAATAACTAGTTTCGTATTATAGAAATACAAACTAGAAATTCCGAGCTATTCCACGTCGACTTTTTCTTTTCCCTTTTCAGTCGAAGATTCCGGTACGACGGCAGCTACAAAATTAAAACAATTAAAATTCATCAATACAACACAATTCAATTTCATATTGCATTTTTCAATTTTGGCTCAATATTTTCCTAATTTTCAATTTAGTCCTTAAACCGAGGCCAACTTTATTTCTTTACAATTAATTTTATATTTTCATACAAAATTCACTTTAGACTAAATTTAACTCCCTATTTTACTTAAATCCTTAAATTTTAAAATTTTCACAATTTAGTCCCTATTACTCAAAATTTATAATTTATTCTACAATTTAATCCTTTTTTCATTTTTAACTTAAAAATCTATCCATTTAATCCCTAATACTAAAATTATTCAACATAGATAACACTTAAAAACTCAATAATTTCTAAAATTTTGACATGGGTCGGGTAGTATTTCACACCGGGATTCCAAAAACATAAAAATTACAAGAAAAATGAATTAAATTGACTAACCAATTGAACTTTAAACCTTAAAAGTCCCTAAGCCCTTGCGTTTCTTTTTTTTTCTTTCTTTCTTTCCTTTGTGTTTCGTTTTGTTTCTTTCTTTCTCTTTTTATTTCATATACTTATTATATTTACTTTATTATTATAATGTTATATATATTTACTTAAATATTAAGTAATATATATTATAATATATATTTTAACTTTAATTTATTAATAATATATATTATACTTTTACACTTATGCCGCCTCATTAAAGGACAATGACATAATTGCTTCTTTAGTCTCTTTAATTTTTCTTTAATCTATAATTCAACTTTCACCCTTTATGCAATTTAGTCATAATACCTAATTACTCTTAATTCAAGCAAATTCTCTTAACCAAAACCTAATTAACTACACAACTAGCTTTGTAAATATTTTTAATAAATATTTACGAGTTTGATTTACGGGAACAGAGTCTCAGGAATGCACTTTTCGACACTTCTAACTATCGGGTCGTTACAATGCCCTCATTCGACTTATCTTAAGGCCATTATATTTTTTACTTACTCCATATTTCCTTAACAGATGTGCAATATCGAAACACATGTTCAAGGGTCTTCTTTCCATCAAAACATCGGGGACATGCTGCCCAGTCCCTCAATCTTCTTTTTTGTAGACCCTCTAGGTTGTAATTTTTATTTTTTCCGGTAGCTCAATCTGCCATAGCCTCTTGTAAAACTATCTAGATGTAATTTGGTAGAGATTAGGTGAGATATTACTAGACTCTTGTAAAAACAACTTGTATCCATTTCTCACAGTGTACTCCTCCATCGCTTCTCCTCTCCTCACTTGCCTATCATCATGCGAATGGTAAGAAAGATGGATGTTCAAGACTTTTGTGGCCTCTTCATCAGACATAATATTGGTAATCAAATTTTCTTACCACTCCCTCAGATTTTGATCAATTAGTTTAGAAACCATACTTGGGTTTTGATATATTGGATTTCCTTAAAGCTTGTAGTTCTCCAAACCTGGCACCCATACATTGTTCTATATCTATATACTGGTTCCCGTTCCCACCTTTCAACACATGCCTGACTGAAGCAGTCCGTTCACCACGCAAACACTCTTCCAGGTATAAGAAGGGTTTGTTCCTAAACTCAAATTCATGAAATTAGAATTCGGGTAATATTTTGCTTTCAAAGTGAGCATTAATAACGAATCTAGATAACATGACAAACGCCACCCTTGCTTCGCTAATAAGGTAATATTAAATTTGACTAAACTCCTAAAACCCAAACCACCATTGTTTTGTTAATAACTCAATATTAAATAATTATCTATGTAATTACTCCAATCTCATTCCTTAAGAATTGAAAACTGTAATTGGAGTGATCCAATTACACCCAATTTGTGGGACCCATCAATTACAATGATTACCTAAACATGTCACCCTTATGTAATTACAAGCAATTATACTTAAATTCAATTATTATGTGGCTCTCCAAATACTACCATATTATTTTCTTATATTTTGAAGGGTTTGGGTTTGAATTCATTTGTAATGATAATACGATCGATCTATCATAACAGAGACGGTGTTAAAGGGCTAGAAGTAGTCTTAACTCTCTTAAAATGAAAAATTTTATTTTAACTTCTAAAAATAGTGTTTTTTAATTTAATCCTTTAAAATAATTAAAATTAAAAAACTGAAGTTGATAAAATTTTATTAACTTTTATAAAAATATGTAATTTAATTCATAAAAAAATCTAATAGTTAACATTTATTTGATAAATTTAATTCATTAGAATTTGTAATTTACTTAATATAATAACATTAAAAACTGGGAAAATATTATTTAATATAAATATAATGTGTAATGTAATATTATTGCTTGCAAGTTGCAATGATGCAAATGGAGGGATCCCACCTAAGTTTGGTTAGATAAGCTTTGATTCATTTAATGCCTTAAACAGGTTAAAGCAATTTTCAGACAATCTTCAACTTTAAACTCAATGACTTTGACTCTTTCTAATTTTATTTTGTTGTGAAATAAAAACAAATTGCCTATTATCTAAAAAAATATGTTAAATAAATCTAACCTATAAATGTTAACATTAAGAAAGAAACAATCACATTACTATTTACTTGATAAGCCCAAATCCATCCCAAGGTTGAGGGGCCTAAATGATTCGGAGTTCTTAAAGCTTGGACCCACCC
Organism: Gossypium hirsutum; assembly: GCF_007990345.1. NCBI lineage: Eukaryota > Viridiplantae > Streptophyta > Magnoliopsida > Malvales > Malvaceae > Gossypium > Gossypium hirsutum. Next base: position 9,826,130 of record NC_053444.1, read on the forward strand.
TAGTGTATATGCCGAAATGATCAACTCTGGTTCAGCAGCTTAGCATTTATCCTTTGCCATGTGTCACTCTGGTAGCTAGATATGGAGCCCGACTACCACCAACACCACCACTTGTCAACCCGACCTCCAAATGTCAACTTCACTATCTGAAACCTGTAACACTTAATTTAACTCTAATGCCATCTCTTAAACCGTCCACAGTTACTGCGTTTTCTCACGAATTCCACACAAAAGAAATGAGCCAGGGACAGCCCATAAAGCCCCAAGCCGACCAACTTTCCGACCAGGAAGGTATCAAGTACGGTGATGTTTTTGATGTTACAAGCGGATTGGCATCTAAAACTATTGCACCACGAGATGCAGCTACTATGCTCGAGGCAGAGACTGAAGTGCTGGGAAAGCCACTGGATACCGGAGCCGGTGCCGTCATGTATTCTGCAGCTGCTGCCAACCTGAGAGCCGGTGCTGTTGGTCCCGATGAGAGCAACGAAATGGTCGAAAGAGAGGGCGTAGCTGTATCTAAATCAACAGATGCCCAAGGGAAACTTGTTGTTAACGAAGCTATTGCTGACCATGTAAATTCATATGCCATTTTCAGACAAGCTGTTAAATTATATTTAAAACCTAATGGATTGATTGTTTTTTTTTTTTCTGGAGCAGACGGTATGTGAGTGTCAGTACAATCCATATGATTTGCGAGGCATTACCCTTTCTCCATCTCCATCTCCAACGATAAGAAATATTCAATGGACAGCTCCATCTCCGTCCCCGGCTGCGGCTCCCACCACGGGTGATGTTGTTGATCAAAGTGGCATCACCATTGGAGAAGCTTTGGAGGCAACAGTCCTCTCTGTTGGTGACAAACCGGTTGACCAAGGTGATGCCGCTGCAATACGAGTGGCTGAAGCGAGGGCTGCTAGCAGCAGGCTAACTCAACATAGTGGTCTTGGCACTAGAGCTCAAGCTGCTGCCACTTTCAACGACCGTGCGTCTTATGGTCATAATAAGATCACTATATCAGATGTTTTATCGGTAAGTTTAAAGATCGATCACGAGGTCATTTGGTTCTGTTTGTTATTATTAATTAATTTTCGAAAACTGTTATTTTCTGAATTTTCTTCGGGGTGTGTACAGGATGCTTCGGAAAAGCTGCCTACGGTTAAAGCGGTGACAAATGAAGATGCAGAAGAGGTGAGAGGGGCGGAGCAAAGAAACAAGGCTGACATGATAGCCACGGCTGGAGGAGTGGCGGATACCATGGCGACAGCTGCGAAGTTAAACAGGGACATTCATACGCCCTGATGCTTGTATTACATATTTATACATTATATAGTAGACTTAGTTGATATTAAGGGCCGCGGCCGGCTCTTTATCGTCCGAGTTTTATTAGCGTAAGACTCCATCTGGGTTGTACTGTGGCTCCTGTAGCTGTCTTCAACTTCCTGTATCGAAGCTGTTTTACCTTTGAATCTTCCTGCCTTGATTAAATCAGAAATTGAGCCTTCAATTAAATTGTGAAAAAAAAATTATTTTCATCATCACATTCATAGTAAGAGTGTTATTAAATCTAATAATATTTATAAGTTGAATAAAAACATGGCGAAAAACAAATAAAGTCTGTAGTTTAAAAGCAAAGAAAAAGAAAACATCGTCATCAACTCCACTTCTTACTCCCCTTTTGTTCAACAAATTTGCCAAAGAGGTAGTGAAGTTGGTTGGCTACCAGATCATTATTTTAAGGCTTTGGCTCGTGGAATTGAGTAATTACCTTCCCTTGAGACGCCATTTCAGCATCAAAGTAGATAAAAGGTGATGAGTTCCTGGTTGATTGCCAACTGGAGAAGGCACCTACTTCCTCAGAATTAACTCTATATGTAGGCAGACTTCCTAAATTAATTACATATTTTTAAATGACATTATTAATTTCAGAGTTTTGTTTAAAATGAATCTAGAAAATCAAAGAAGGAAAGGGAAAGTGTAGGTTGGGATAAACTCTCTCAACATGCTTGATGATCTCTTGATAAAACAATATTTGACCTGCTAAACATACACAAATCGATTAAAAACCAAGTTAATGTATTTATTTTTCAAAATATAATTTCTTTTACTATTTAATGAAATGATAAGGAATGAGGTTCTCTCATACCCATACCTACAATATAATGCTGCCATTGAGTCAATTGATTATTCACAATGAAATGATATTCATACAACCGCGAACCGCCAAAGCCTAACGAGCCAAGTACTTCCGCACTATCTTCTTTAAATGCCATTTGTCAAAGTGGTTCCACAGCTCTCTTCGCCACGCTGACACCTGTAATCCCAAGACTCCACCGTCACCATGGTTGTTTGCCGCACCGAACCAGCGACTCCGTCCTTAAAGCACCCTGTGCGATTCCCTCAGCAGCCACACTGCTCGATTGCTTCCCTTTCTCACTTCTCACTAGTCAGTTCAACACCCATTACGCTAAACATCCGATCAACGAAACTATGAGCCAGCAACAACCACGACGGCCTAAGCCCGATCATTCCCGTGATCAAGAACCTATTAAGTATAGCGACGTTTTTAGCGTCACCGGTGAACTCGCTTCGAAACCTATTGCACCACAAGATGCGGCCGCCATGCAGTCGGCTGAGACCAGGGTCCTTGGACAAACGCGGAAAAGTGGTCCCGCAGCTGTCATGGAATCTGCAGCCGCCGCCAATGAGAGGGCAGGCCTCGTTCGCCACGATCAAGCAAACGTTACCGGAGATGAAGGCGTCACCGTAACTAAGACCAACGCGGGTGGTGAAGCTTGGATCACGGAAGCCGTTGAGGGACAGGTATAGAATCATTATAAAATAAGTTTTAATGAGTTATATTAAGCTTTAATGCTAACGTTGTTTTGATGAGAAAAAGGTTGTTGGGCAATACATTCAACCCGAAGTTCCGGCGGTGAACAATCCATCGGTTACTCCTGACCCGATAACAGTCGGAGAAGCTTTGGAGACGGCGGCCTTATCTGCTGCTGATAAAGCAGTGGAGCTGACCGACGTGGCCGCAATTCAAGCGGCTGAGAGGAGAGCTACTGGCATTAACGAGACACTGCCGGGCGGAGTAGCCGCTGAAGCCCAGTGTGCAGCCACTCGGAATGCCCGAACCATGCGGTTTGAAGATAAAACCACCCTGTCCGACGTTTTATCTGTAATAATCTTACACCCGAAGCAAATTAATCATAAAAATGTTGTGATGATTTTGTTTGTTAACAAGGTTTGGAAAATTGGTGCAGGATGCAACTACGATGTTGCCTAGGGACAAGGCAGTGACCCCTGAAGATGCAGACAGGGTGGTAGCCGCGGAGCTGAGAAATAATCCATACATGAGTACCGCGCCAGGGGGAGTGGCTGCTTCCATGGCTGCTGCTGCTAGGCTTAATCAAAACTCCACTACTTAAATCTTTGGAGATATATATCCTACTTGTGTGTTGGTTAGTTGTTTACTTGAAGCCAAGTTATGTTTGGTGTACAAGCTTTTTTAATTTTGGTTGTGGTTTCGGGTAGTATGGTGATATATATACAGTTGGTTTGAAATATATGCATACGTATTTCCTGCTTTCAATGAATGCTCGTGTTTCTTCATTGAGATGGGACTTGTCATCTGTATTTTCCCAAGGGAGCAAAAACAGTAAGCCTCTGAGTGTGATGCATAATCAGTCATGGAATGGTAAGAAAAAACTGAAAGCATTCTACCAAAAGTAAAAAGTGAAATGGTGGATGGTGTTAGTGTTGGCCCAAGAAATAGACTCCACATAAAATAGTTGGCCCTGGTTAGAGTCTCCAATCCATTTGGGGGCCTACGACCCCTTGAGATGTGTAAAGCAAACATCGTTTCTGAACTTGGTTATTTTGTTCCATTCCTGAATTTGGTAATGCAAAGCCTAACTGTGGCACGGAGGAGATTAATTCGACTATTTTCAATAACCCTTAAACTGAATATCATTGTTCAAGATTAAATCTTTTCTCAAGCAATTAAAATTAAAATTCCAAGTTAGATTATTTATCAATATATGGTCCCTTGGCACATGAATGAAATACAGAGCCAATAATCAGTCTCATCGGTTTTAAGATTATTTTTGTGACTGCATAGCTAATCGAAACAGCGTTCCCCAATAGAAACTTGGATCTGAAATATATATATATATGATTCAATAATTTTGCAGTACCATGTTGGTTGGCAGCGCAGTGAACATGTGAGGAACCACGTTTGGGGTGGGTTATGGGCTCAGGCCTCAGACTTCAGAGACCCCTCCAAGCAGGACAATTTCAACAGCTCAGCTACAAGATCTGAACCTTAGGATCCATGCATCTCTCTGGATTGTCACTGCATCAAACACATCACAAATCTTCTCTCCTTTTTTCATAGCTCAATGATTAGTGGTCATATTTTGTAGGTATATCTACTCTGGTCTTTTCTTACATATAATTGATTAGAATTTGATATCAAACCGACGCACATGATTCTAGCCAAAGTTTGGCAATATTGTTGTTGCTTTGGATTTACTATTGCTATTGTAATATTGATTTCTGGGTTTTTATTTTCTTCTTAATTGTGAAGAAAACACAGAGAGAAACTAAATAAAGCAGGCGGGTAGTATAGGCGACGACATGCTAGAGGCAGTTTTTGAGATTCATTCAAATTCGGGCGAAGAGATTGCAGAAAGAAATAGTTTGGTCCTTTTGACGTTGATTTCTCGGGCTATCTTTTCGTATCTCGCAATGCGTTAGTGGCCACACTGTTGCAATAATGTCGCCTCTTTCAAACAAAAATTTTGGTGTCCAGTGCTTCTATAGGAGTCCGGTGGAGTTAAGTTGGGTTGTTTATAAGACTCAATTTTCAGACTTTACCTCTAAACCCAACATCAATATTTTTTTAAGCAATAGTTTTAATATATGAGTAGCACTTCCTTCTATTATTATTATATTAAAATTATTGTTGTATGATTTTCTCTGTTTGTATCGCTTACAACAATAGAAAGTTTTCGTTCTCATTCTCTTTTATAATTCAGTTTTTTCATGACAATTTTAAATGTTACAAATTTATGAATTAAAATTGAAACAACTTTATACTCTAATCTACGACACCGTTCGTCAAATTGACTTGGACCTAAGATATGTCTTCCTATTCATCGAGGGTACTAATCCATTATACCGATCACTGTTTGGAGTTTGTTAGTCGAATTAAAAAAAATTAACAGCTTAGTGATTTAAATAAAAACTTTCAAGTAATTTAGTGACAATTTTTAACTTTTTGAAATTAAGAAACTAAAACTTATAATTTATTAATAATTTAGTGATGTTAAATGTACTTTACTTAATTAAAATATACCATTTTTATTTCTTAAAAAAGGGATTTTTACATTATTCCTTAAAATGTACTCTCTTTTTTTCTTAACATGGTAAGAGTTTAAAATAATTTAAAAAAAAAAAGTCAAGTCACTAAATATTAAAAAAGAAATATTAATTTAAAAGTGAGATCTCGAAATTTAAGGTGTTAAGCTCTTATTAAAATGCCCCTCATGAAACTTTAATCCTAAACTTTGTAAGTATCTTCTCCTTCTTTATATTTTTACACAAAAGCATAAATTCTTCTAATATATACCCCCAAACTATCTTTATCCATTTATCTCCTTACAAATTACAAAATTTTTTTTAAAAAAAATAGAGTTTTAAACTTGGAGTTTCAAAATTATAAAATAGATTTATTAAGATTGCAAGACTTCCATTATAACAACAACATATGAAGAGTGATGTTTTGGTGACTTTAAATGAGTTGGACAAGTGAATCATGTAATACCCAATTTTAGCCCGGGCTCACATATGGAAACATAATTTTTTAGGATATGCAATCTTAGATATGATATGCAATCTAAGATATGATATATGCAATCTTAGATATGATATGCAATATTAGATATGATATATAATCTTAGATATGATATGCAATCTTAGAATATATGATTTTGTAATCTTAGAGATTTAATTTGTAGATACCCTTTAATCTCAGCTGTTGATGTAATTGATCTGTACCGTTGGATTTGGGGAGGCTCAACTATAAATAGAGGCCTCACCCTTCATTGTAAAAAAAAAGAAAAAAAAGGAGAAAAGGGGAAGAGGAATAAAAAAGAGAACGATTGACAGTTTTTTTAAAGATGGCTTACTATTTTTTTCTTTCGATTATTTTTTTTACTTATTTATGATTTTAAAAAAGGGGAGAAGGTGATACCACTGCGAATTTTATTTATTTTATTTAGCCCCTCCGCCTTTTAATGTTTTTGTAATTAAGTTTTTTTTATTTTTCTTAATTTACCCTTTCATTTATTTTTATTTCAATTGGGTCTAAGTTGAACGGCGTCGTTTTAGAGGAGAAGGGAAAATTTCCCTTCCAGCCCCTCTATGTAATTCGCGCGTTCAAATTAATCCTTTTACTTTTATTTATTTGCGGATTTACCCCAGTTTTTTTATTGCAATTCAATTTAGTTTTTCTTTTCTTTTTTGTTCTTTTCATTTATTTTATTAATTAATAACGTAATCATTTTTTTTTTATTTTTTTAAATCTATACATGTATATTTTATGCACATATTTCTAACTTATATTTTTCTCACATTTATATATGTATATATATGTATATTTATTTTTTTTAAAAATTAATTTTGATAATGTACTCATTATTTAATTTTTTTATCCATGTATATTCCTTTTATATGTACATGTATATATATTTTTTTAAAATAAATATTTTCCTATATTTTTAATGAATATTTTCATATTTATATGTATATATTTACGTTTTTTTTAATGATTAAATACTCACTTTTTCTTTTTTAAAATATACCTATTTTTTATTATTTTATATATGTACGTATAATTATATTTTTTCTTTATTTGCATAAGTATATTATGTATTGTATTTATATATAAATTCTATAACCCAAAATTTTATTTGTAAATTATATGTATATTTTTAATCTTCATAATTTTCATGTGTATATTATACGTCTTTTGATCCTTATTTATTTGTTTGCTATCCCATCCATTGTATAATTGTGTTTACATTTAATATTTTGCATGTCATGGATTACCTTTTTTTTATTTCGTTTATTCATTTGCTTATATTATTTTTATGTCGATGATGTATTTATTATTATTATTATAGCATTTGTATGTATAAAATCACGTTACATCATTTTTTTACTCAAATTTAAAGATAGAAATTTTTTAAAATTGAGATAATGTTCGTATTTAGGATTTTCAAGGGAATTGAGCCATAACGTATTGGGTTCCGATTTTCTTCGTTAAATCCGACAATCGAGCATTTCTCTTCAATCAAAAAAATAAAAACTCATTATTGGGAATTCAACACGTTGTGTCCTAACGTATTGGATGTGACGCATTGATTTCTCGAAATGAAGATTTTTTTTAAAAAATCATGAAGGAAATATTCCGAGTTTGAGATTCTAAAGGAATTGTGCCCTAACGTATTGGGTGTGATTTCTTAAATCTTGGATAAGTGGATGTTCTTTTAAAGTAAAGGAAATATTCCGAGTTTGGGATTCTAAAGGGATTGTGCCCTAACTATTGGGTGTGATTTCTTAAATCTTGGATGAGTGGATGTTCTTTTAAAGTTTTATTGTATAAATATTCTGACCTAATTCATTTTGGGGGAAATTAGAATGTTGTGCCCTAACGTATTGGGTGTGGCATTTTTGCTTCTCTGAATTGAAAAGGGTCTTAATATGCAACGTTTTAAGTTTTTAAAGATTATATTTTTAAAATTTTCGACCTTAAGACATTAATTAATTAACTAGGTACTAATTTTGGGCGTAATGAGGGTGCTAATCCTTCCTCATACGTAACCGACTTCCGAACCCGTTTTTCTAAAATTCGTAGACCAAAGTCGTTTTAGGTGACCCAATCACACCTTAATAAAAGATTGGTGGCGACTCCCAATTTTCATTTTTTAAAGTCGGCAACCTAAAATTTTTTATTTTCAAAAAAATAGTTTCGACAGCTTGACGACTCCATTGGGGAAATTTTTTTAAAAAAAGAAGAGAGTCGAACCACAAAGTTGATTAATTTTTGTCTTACGGTCGAGAAAAATATTTTTTTTAAAAAAAAATCATAACATCCTTTCGCATTCATTATCTTATTCCTTAAATATTGTTTGCATTATGCATTTCCTGAGTTGAACATTTTTACCCTTTTAAGTAGGAGTGAGAAGCTATGTCTTCGTGAGGTTCTCACCTCCGTGTAGGGTAGTGGATTGCTTCCGGGATACATCCGTACCTATGTCTTCGTGAGATTTTCATCTCCGTGCAGCCATAGGGAAATGTATTCCCCTGAACCGAACTCGATCCATATGAGCCTATAATGGGTGAGGATGGAGGAATCTGCTGGTTCGGGTACCTTTACCTTAGAAGCCAAAACTTCATATAATGAACCTTAGGAATCCACCCTAGGTAGAACTATACTGAACCCTAGTAGACATTCGATTAGGTGTTTTACTGTTTCTTGATTATATTTTATATTATTATATGACACTGACCTTTTGTGTTTTATTTTCTTTGCATGACATGACATGACATTTCATTTCATCATAAAAGGCGTCAGTTCAGATTCGGTTGCTAGATAGAAATCTTGACATGGAAAAAGGGTTTCTTGATAAAGTGGAGGACAATACGGCTGTCCGAACTTGGTCTGAAACAACACAGCAAGAAAAGGGTGATAGCCTGGCCGATGGGTATGTATCGGAATTATGGGATTTTAATCGCATCAGTGTAACTCAAAACAATTTGCAAGAGTTGAAAGAAATTTGGAATCAATGGAATAATGAGGCTAGGTAGTTATTTTACGACAATTATGGGGACTTGCTTTATTTGCTTGATGTGAAGGTAGACAAACATTTGTTTCGAGCCCTCGTCTAGTTTTGGAATCCTGCTTACAGTTGCTTCACGTTTGGAAATGTTGATTTGGTACCTACGATAGAAAAATATGTGGCTTTACTCCGATATTCAAAGTTTCAAGTGGATAGAGTTTACTCGAGAGCGGTAAATGTACCAACCTTTTCAAAGAAGCTGAGAGGTATAACAGGGATGAGTGAGCAGTGGGTCGCTGCACGAGTTAAGCAAAAGGGGGATAGCAAGTGCATTCCTTGGAGAGGCTTGAAAGATGCAATCCTCACACACCCAGATGTCAGGAAAAGGTTAGATGTTTTTGCTTTAAGTATATATGGCTTGGTTGTTTTCCCTAAAGCCTTGGGGTATGTGGATGAAACGATCATTGATTTATTCGACCGGCTCGATAAGAAAGTTACACCGATTCCAGCAATTTTGGCAGAAACTTTCAGGCTATTGAGTGCATGCCGGAGGACAGGTGAAGGTAGATTTATTGGATGTGCACAGCTTCTACTCGCGTGGTTTCACAGTCACTTTTGGAAGGTGGATAAAGTGTCGTATAGGGTTTTCTATAAAAATTATTCACCACTAAAGGAGATAGTCGCTACACCCAGGAGAGACAACATTTCGAAGGAGAAGTGGATAGCAATTCTTTAAAATCTTCGAGAAGAGGACATTGAGTGGAGAGCTCCTTGGTTACTTCCAGATGAGATCCTGCATAGGTGTGGTAGTTTTGATTGGGTTCCTTTGCTAGGGGTTTGGGGAGCTACTAGATACGCCCCATTATTGGTACTAAGGCAATATAGGTCAAGGCAATTTATACCTGCGACCTAAGGGATAGCTGATTGTGAATTTTCGTACAAGGATGATGGTTATAGAAAGAAGATTCAAGAGATGGCTAGTGCGTGGAAACAAACTCGCCGAATGAAGAGGCTAGCTGTGGGTCCAATGACAACTCCTGAGTATCATCAATGGTGGGCTAGAAGGATTAATGATAATACACCTAAGTTAAATCAAGAAGAAGGCCAGTCAATAGAAGAGCATTTGCGAGTCATTCCTTCTGAGTTCGAAATTATAAAGCAAGATTTTTAAAGGAGAAATGTAGAGTTGGAGAAAAAGATAGAGCAAATGGAGGCGGAAAAGATGAACTTAAGATTGGATATAGATGTTCAGAAGCTTGAAAATGAAAAGTTAAAGAAAGAGAAAAGCAAGGCTGAGGATGAGCTGGGTAGTCTGAAGACGAATTATAAAAAAAAATACATTTGTCAATGAGAACTGCTGGGCTGGGAAAGATGCCAGAACAGTGGCGAGTAGAAATTCAAGAAGAAAAGGACAAGGCTGATAAGTGGGAACAGAGATTTCAAGAGATACAAAGGCGAAATGAGGCTTTAGAAAGGAGTTTGTCAGAAAGCCAGAAGGAAAATGGTGAGTTAAAGGATAGGGTGATTGTATTGGAAAGATCTCTTCATCAGTATCGAAGCCAAAATTCTACGATAAAGTTAAAAGCTAGCTTGAGCAAGATTGAAGAAATGGAGAAAAGAATTGAAGAGTTAGAGACGGAGCTGCAAAATGGTGAGATCCAGATCAAGTACTTGAAAGCAAACGAGAGTCATAGTAATGAACAGCTTCACCATTTTCAGAATCAAGTTAGAAGCAGAGATCATCTTATCAAGAAAGCTGTAGTCCAGATTCGAGAAGTAGCTGACCATATACAGACTTTAGCAGTACAAGCTGACACGCTGAGTGTAAAATATGAATTAGAGTCAGATCGGGGACAAGAATTAGCTTTGTTACTTAGAAAGATTAGAGTTCTGGGTACTAGGGCAAAGTTGTACTTGTAATTCATTTTATGTAAAGGAATTTAATTTCTAGTAAAGTTTTCTTATATGGAATTGAATTCAAATTGACGCCTTTTCTGCATTCATTTCATGCATTGCATTGTTTCATATGCAAATACATTAAGGGATTCTAATTAATCTAAATCACTCCTAAGCTAATCTGGAAACCAACCAACCTACCAAGCACCACTACAGTACTCAATCAAAAATCAAGGATATGGATCAAAGAATGGAAAGATTAGAACAAACCCAAAAGGAAATGCAGGAGCTGCTTCAAAAGCAAGTGAATGAGCAGCAAAAGATGATAGACAAAATGATGGAGTCTCAAGGGAGTATGATGGCTCAGTTAACTCAGTGGTTCAATAAAGGGACTGATAAATGAAAAGGCTCTATGCTCAATATTGAAGAATGAGACAATGAGGGACTTGTCTATCCTCCGGACTTTACACCCCAACAAGTTGAGATATGCCCGCGTAGGTCATCTGTTACCATTAATCCTCTAGGTGATACTGCAACGCAAATGAATTTCCAGGCAGGATCAGGCTCTAACCCCGAAGCCAACTTTGTTAATCCTGCTATCCCTGATTTCGATGAGACGGCTGGAAAAGAGAAAATGAATGATGAATTACCAAAACAGCTAGAGGAAAAGTACAAATGGGTGGAGGAAAAACTTAGAGCGATGGAAAGTACTGAGAGCTACCATGGAATTGACGCTAAAGAATTGAGTTTGATTCCGGATTTAGTGCTCCCTTACAAATTCAAAATGCCAGAGTTTGAGAAATATAATGGAACCAGTAGCCCCGAAGCTCATATTACCATGTTCTGCAGACGAATGACCGGTTATGTCAATAATGACCAAGTCTTGATTCATTGCTTCCAGGATAGCCTCTCAGGGGCAGCATCCAAGTGGTACAATCGATTGAACCGTACCTAGATTAATTCATGGAGAGATCTTGCACAGGCGTTTATAAAGCAGTACAGCCATGTGACTGACATGGTACCTGATAGAATTACTCTTCAGAATATGGAGAAGAAGCCTGGTGAAAGTTTTAGGCAATACACACAGAGATGGAGGGAGATTGCTGTCCAAGTTCAGCCATCTCTTTTAGAAAGAGAGATGACGATGCTTTTCGTTAATACATTGAAAGCCCCATTCATCACACATATGTTAGGGAGTGCAACAAAAAGCTTTTCTGACATAATCATGAATGGTGAAATGATTGAAAGCGCCATAAGGAGCGGAAAGATTGATGTTGGAGGAAATAACAGAAGGCAAGCCTCAAAAGAAAAGGGAAATGAGGTGAACATCGTGAATACGTACTTCAAATCGATTGCTAATCAACAGGGTTCATCAAGACAAGAATTATGTGTGAAGCCAAGCACTGAAAAGCTCCAGTTCATGCCAATTCCAATGTCATACAAGGAGCTGCATCAAAGCTTATTCGATGCGTATGTTGTTTCTCCTTTACATGTGAAGCCTCCACAGCCCCCGTATCCCAAATGGTATGATGCAAGTGCACAATGTGATTATCATGTAGGAATTACGAGGCATTCTATAGAGAATTGCATTACCTTCAAAAAGCTAGTTGAAAAATTCATCAACATGGGTATTGTCAAAATAGATGGCTCATCTAGTACCCAGTCATGATTGAATGCAATATATGAAGGGGTGTCGAGAAGTGTTCACGATGAAACAGCTGAAGAAGAGACCTTGTAAAATTTTCGCCCTTATAGACTTAGGAGTGTTTTAAATAATTGGACTGCAGAAGAAACCCCTGTAGTATTTAGAGATTACTCAGAGTAATGTTTAAAACACACTTGTTGCCTTCAGCCTAGAGGCAATAAGAATTCCTTTATGAAATAGGCTCATGTCTGAACGTCGTTATTCTAATAAAATACATCTTTGCATTCATTTTTTAAGCCAATATTCTTTTCGAATAATTATACTTTCATTCTTTCGGATCTTCTTTCATATTATTCTTTTATTCATCCATAATTGTACAAATGATTATTCATACATTCTTTTGTATATTCTTTGGTATTTACTGTGGGTCCCCAGATATCAATGACATGAGTGATGCTGTTACGGACTCAGAAGTTCCTTTTGAGTGAGATTTGTGTTTAGAGGGATCTCATGACTTTAAAGATGACACAGATTGTAGCCTATTTTCAGACTTGCTGAGGATGGTAGAATAGGAATGAAATCTTACTTCATGAGGGGACAATGGAGATTGTGACTTTAAGATAGCGTGCATAACCGAAGAAATGAAGCATGACCTTGTTGAGTTACTTCAAAGAGTTCAAAGATGTCTTCATATGGTCATATCAGGATATGCTTGAGTAAGCACGTAATTGTAATCGGAACAACAATACGATATCAAGAATTTACAGTATGTTCAAGATTAACATCATGAACGATGCATTTAGAATTCTTTGTCGGGGCAATGCCTTCTCCTTTGGCTCATCATGGTTTAGCCTGTCGAAGTCAAGTTGCCATTTCTCCGTTGTTGGATTTCATCCTAATTGAAGAGGAAGATCCAAAGTTTTCATCATAGTTAAATTTTGCCCCAAAAGGCTTTATGAAAGAAATCTGATTACAAAGAAGATCTTACATTGGTTCTGATCGAAAGGGATAACGAGGACTTGTCTAATCCTATGAGTTCAGATTCAAAAAAAAACAAAAACAAAACAAAAACAAAAAAACAAAAAATAAAAGTGAAAGAAAAAAGAAAAGAAATGGAGAGGCCAAAGTGAAAACCCGCAAAGGGCACTTTGAGACCAAAGGGGATTTGAGTTGAAAACCCGAAAAGGGCGGCTCAAATATTGATCAGAATGGGGCACGAGGTGATTAGAGCAATTCAAAGTTTAACCAGATTGGGGCATGTGGTGATCTTGTTATACCTGAATTATCAGGAAAAGGTAGGCAACATCTTGGGGCATTGGCAGAGTACTGTGGATCCCCTAAACACATGTCAAACTCAGAAGGATCTTTAAAAAGTTTGTACAGAGAAGTTGAAGCTGTGATATCTGGGGCACCTAATATTCATACTGAATTTTTTATTCTTGGAATACTTCATTCTTTTCCAAGATACACATTCCCAATCAATTTCTTTGCTATCCTTGTTTACTATTTTTGATAATCTATTCCTTACGAGCTATACTCAGAACCAATTGTATTCTCATCCATTGTTATACCCTTTTTGAAAGAATAATGATTAATGGACTAATAAAACTTTCACGAAGGAAGTTTTGTATATTACTCTAGAAGTTTCTAAATAATACAGGAGCCTGAAACATGACTATTGTTTAGAACGCACCAAGTTTAAAGGTTGGAAATCTGAGAAGGAAGAGTCTAAATGAAGACTATCTCTTTGGATTTTGTTGTCAAAAACATTGATCAAAAAAAATGACAGGATGTCAGATGGGTAACAAAGTTTAAATCACCAAACAATAAGAAGGGGTTTCCTTGGATAAGAGAATCCTTCATTTGTGCGTGATCATTTGATATGACACCCTAGGAATGGTGTAAGAAACCAAAGAGTTTCGCATTCTGTATCTTCGAATTGTGATAGCAGAGGATTGAGAAAAGGCCAGATATTTTTACCCTTGGGTCACAGTAGAAGAAAGAGGGTACAAATTTTGCATCCCAATGGATTGAACTTGGAGGTTCACAGTGGGGGCAGCCTGGCTAAATGTTTCTTTAGAAAAGCCAGTGAAGCAAGAGGGCGTTGTAGCACGTCAGTCACAAAGCCTTAATAAACTTCGAGTAATGACAACCTAAGAGGGATCATTCTCGGAAAAATAAATTTCACATTCATACAAAATTCACACATGTCTAGTTAGGAGTATTTGATGCATTTTGATCATGCCATCCTAATCATTAGGCATAGTTAGGTTAATTATACAGGTCATGTTCCACAGAGAACAGATCAGTGAAAGAGCAGATCTTACCTTTCTGCATTGACAGTGGAGCAGATCGAAGACGACGAATCTTATCTTTCCAAGATAGTGGGAAGCAGATTTAAGCCACCAAGCCTTGTCTTCCTGAGCAGCAGCGGAGAAGGTTGAAGATTGTAGATCTTATCTCCCTAAGCAGTAGTGGAGCAGATCGAAGATGGCGGATCTTATCTTTCCAAGATAGTGGGAAGCAGATTTAAGCCACCAAGCCTTGTCTCCCTGAGCAGCAGCGGAGAAGGTTGAAGATTGTAGATCTTATCTCCCTAAGCAGTAGTGGAGCAGATCAAAGACGGTAAATCTTATCTTTCCAAGATAGTGGGAAGCAGATTTAAGCCACAAAGCCTTGTCTCCCTGAGCAGTAGTGGAGAAGGTTGAAGATTATAGATCTTATCTCCCTAAGCAGTAGTGGAGCAGATCGAAGACGGCGGATCTTATCTTTCCAAGATAGTGGGAAGCAGATTTAAGCCACCAAATCCTATCTCCCTGAAGTTGCAGCGGAGCGGATTACAACCTTGGAACTTATCTCTCTGAAGTTGTAGAGAGAAGATCCCGTTTAGTCTTATCTCCCTAAAGTTGCAGTGGAGCAGACTAATGAAAGCAAGCCTTATCCTCCTGAAATTGCAGTGGGGCATACTAAATAAACAAATCCTGTCTCCCTAAGTTGTAGTGGAGAGAATTAGAGTGATGTATTTTATCTCTCTGAAATTACAGTTAAGCAGATTAAAAGTTACGAGTCACCAATCCTATCTCTCCGACGTTGCGGTGGAGTAGATTGAAGCACTAATTCCTATACCTCTGAAGATGCAGTAGGAAGGAATAAGACTACTTAAAGAAGAAGAGTACCAAGATCCAGCAGGACCGGACAAAATCGGGCATTTTTAAAGTCTTTGCTTCGTCCCTGTTACACAAGAACGAGCAAAGAGGGGCAGCTGTAATACCCAATTTTAGCCCGGGCTCACATATGGAAACATAATTTTTTAGGATATGCAATCTTAGATATAATATGCAATCCAAGATATGATATATGCAATCTTAGATATGATATGCAATATTAGATATGATATATAATCTTAGATATGATATGCAATCTTAGAATATATGATTTTGTAATCTTAGAGATTTAATTTGTAGATACCCTTTAATCTCAGCTGTTGATGTAATTGATCTGTACCGTTGGATTTGGGGAGGCTCAACTATAAAAGGAGGCCTCACCCTTCATTGTAAAAAAAAAAGAAAAAAAGGAGAAAAGGGGAAGAGGGATAAAAAAGAGAACGATTGGCAGTTTTTTTAAAGGTGGCTTACTATTTTTTTCTTTCGATTATTTTTTTTACTTATTTATGATTTTAAAAAAGGGGAAAAGGTGATACCACTGCGAATTTTATTTATTTTATTTAGCCCCTCCGCCTTTTAATGTTTTTGTAATTAAGTTTTTTTATTTTTCTTAATTTACCCTTTTATTTATTTTTATTTCAATTGGGTCTAAGTTGAACGGCGTCGTTTTAGAGGAGAAGGGAAAATTTCCCTTCCAGCCCCTCTATGTAATTCGCGCGTTCAAATTAATCCTTTTACTTTTATTTATTTGCGGATTTACCCCAGTTTTTTTATTGCAATTCAATTTAGTTTTTCTTTTCTTTTTTTGTTCTTTTCATTTATTTTATTAATTAATAACGTAATCATTTTTTTTTTATTTTTTTAAATCTATACATGTATATTTTATGCACATATTTCTAACTTATATTTTTCTCACATTTATATATGTATATATATGTATATTTATTTTTTTTAAAAATTAATTTTGATAATGTACTCATTATTTAATTTTTTTATCCATGTATATTCCTTTTATATGTACATGTATATATATTTTTTTAAAATAAATATTTTCCTATATTTTTAATGAATATTTTCATATTTATATGTATATATTTACGTTTTTTTAATGATTAAATACTCACTTTTTCTTTTTTAAAATATACCTATTTTTTATTATTTTATATATGTACGTATAATTATATTTTTTCTTTATTTGCATAAGTATATTATGTATTGTATTTATATATAAATTCTATAACCCAAAATTTTATTTGTAAATTATATGTATATTTTTAATCTTCATAATTTTCATGTGTATATTATACGTCTTTTGATCCTTATTTATTTGTTTGCTATCCCATCCATTGTATAATTGTGTTTACATTTAATATTTTGCATGTCATGGATTACCTTTTTTTATTATTTCGTTGATTCATTTGCTTATATTATTTTTATGTCGATGATGTATTTATTATTGTTATTATTATAGCATTTGTATGTATAAAATCACGTTACATCATTTTTTTACTCAAATTTAAAGATAGAAATTTTTTAAAATTGAGATAATGTTCGTATTTAGGATTTTTAAGGGAATTGAGCCATAACGTATTGGGTTCCGATTTTCTTCGTTAAATCCGACAATCGAGCATTTCTCTTCAATCAAAAAAATAAAAACTAATTATTGGGAATTCAACACATTGTGTCCTAACGTATTGGATGTGACGCATTGATTTCTCGAAATGAAGATTTTTTTTAAAAAATCATGAAGGAAATATTCCGAGTTTGAGATTCTAAAGGAATTGTGCCCTAACGTATTGGGTGTGATTTCTTAAATCTTGGATAAGTGGATGTTCTTTTAAAGTAAAGGAAATATTCCGAGTTTGGGATTCTAAAGGGATCGTGCCCTAACGTATTGGGTCTGATTTCTTAAATCTTGGATGAGTGGATGTTCTTTTAAAGTTTTATTGTATAAATATTCTGACCTAATTCATTTTGGGGGAAATTAGAATGTTGTGCCCTAACGTATTGGGTGTGGCATTTTTGCTTCTCTGAATTGAAAAGGGTCTTAATATGCAACGTTTTAAGTTTTTAAAGATTATATTTTTAAAATTTTCGACCTTAAGACATTAATTAATTAACTAGGTACCAATTTTTGGGCGTAATGAGGGTGCTAATCCTTCCTCATACGTAACCGACTTCCGAACCCGTTTTTCTAAAATTCGTAGACCAAAGTCGTTTTAGGTGACCCAATCACACCTTAATAAAAGATTGGTGGCGACTCCCAATTTTCATTTTTTAAAGTCGGCAACCTAAAATTTTTTATTTTCAAAAAAATGGTTTCGACAAATCATTGATCACTTACAGATTGCTTATTTCTACATAGTTACTCAAATAGTCAAGTTCTTTTGCATGTTGCAATTTCTTGTTGCTCTAGTTGATTGATGGATGCACGAGACCTAGTTGGAAAATATGTCAGAGTTGGCGTAGTAGAATTTTAAATTTTTTTTGAAACAAATCATTGTCATTAGATCTACACTTGTAAACAAACTCAAATCGAAGTCAGTATGTCTCAATCTTTTAATCAATTGATTTTCTTCATTATTCTCGAACTCATGATTGCTTAGAGAGTGAACTCAAAGAACCAAATATAGGATAAAACCGAGACTCTCCTTAAGAAGATCCCTTTGTGCAAACGTATAAGCCAAAACTGAAATTTTCAACTTCTACATCCAAATTATAATTATTGAAGGATTGCAATTATATTTGCTCCTAATCTAGAATCAAAACTCAAAAAAAAAACTACAATAAAATATCACTGAACTTCTGCAAAGTTTTCCCTTAGTATTTAATCACTTGTAAATTTTGCTTAGGCTTATATATTTAGAGAGGAATTTAAGCAAAAATTTAATACTTATTTGGAGTTCTAAATTAATTAAAATGGAAGGATTGTAGTCCAAGTATGACTCTTAATGGTGTATTGGCTGACAACTCCTATGGGGAAATAAGTCTCCATACCACCACCCCTTGCCCTAATTAGGTTAGTTAGGCCGACCTTGTTCGATATAATTTTTTGACCTTACATTTCTTGATTTAAATAAAAACCAAATTTAAATACTTATTTAATTAAATAATCGAATATTCCTCCAAATCAATTATTAAATAAAATAATTTATGAATTTAATCCATTCTAATTAAATAACTTACACAATCCAATTATGACGATTTTGCTGTTTTAGAATTTTATGTGCAAACTTATTAAACTATCCGAATGAAATTAAACTATGATGACTACATAATTCAATTTTCACATTTTCTAACACCCTTTACCCGACCCGAATATTGAATGTTACATCACAAAAAAATTTAGCCAAAATTCTACAATCGGCGTAAAGCCATTCTAAAACATACTTTTTCTTCCATTATTTACTATCTAAAACAAGAGATTAGTAAAAGAGAATGTTTAATAGTACATCAGATTTTCAAATGCAATATATGACGTTACAAATTAAAATTTTATTAAAAACAGACTTCTCATGGCATAAAGTACTAAGCACCACATTCTTATGGCCTCTCTGTATGCATAATATCGTAGCTCAAACTGCTACCTTGGCGCATTCCTGACTTAGTTCTTCCTGGCATACCAAAATCAGAACCTGCATTAAAAATAGACATTTGTAAGTTCAAACAAACTTAGTGAATATTAACACAGATCACCTTGGCGTATTTATCGTTGCATTCCTCAACTTAGAGATTCTAGATTTCTTTTCAGTCTTTAGTGGAAACTTTTCAAATATCAGGCTTATACATATACGCCAACTTCCATACTTGACCACCACATACACAATTCACTCCTTAGACATATTATAGATTTCACCACTCAATACGAATCTCATTTTTTTTTTCAGAAATAGATGCATTCCTTAGAAGGATATTCATACATAATTTATTTTTGATAGATTCTTACATAGACAGACGTTGAACACTTCACCCAGAATGGTGTACTCTCTAATATTGTTCTTGGCAGATACTTATACTAACTGATATTTAAAGATGAACTTCAAATGAATCACACCTTTGGCAGATTCTCATACTAGAATTGACAACCATCAGGATACCAGTCAAATCATATCTCAAAACAACCCAACTTACAACTTATTTTGGTGGATGCAACATTTTAAGTCATGCTAAGGACCCCAGACAACCATATTACATATAATGAGAGCACTCAAGTTTGGCAAACAGCCTAAACTTTAGATAACTTTTATATAAAGCGTGAAACACTCAGATTTGGCGGATACTATAGAATTTAAATAACTTACATACAAAGTGTAGACAAACTCAAGTCTAGCAAACACTTAGACCACCATTAATTACAAATACGCCAAATTTTTTGTACTAACAGACTACTATGATGGATTCACCCTTCAGAAACACTGTTGAGAACTCTTTCAAGAAATACCCTTAGGTCATATTCAAATTTTGTCATAAGGCTGTCCAAATAGGAATATCTTCAAACTTACCCAAATTTCTGCCACAGAGTCAGCTAGTGGAGAAGTCTCAAAACTTACCCAGATATCGCCATAAAGGAGATTATCCAGACTTCGCCTCAGGGGTGTTACAGAATATGCCAGAAGGGCATAACCATGGGGTTTCTCCCACATGGTCTTATACATATCATTATGTCATGATCTGCCAGTCTGGTTTACATCTCACCGGAGGCTACATCATGATTATTCTCATTGTTACAAAATGTCATGGGTCTCTACCACATGGTACTACACGTATCTTTATATCGTGATCTACAAGTACGCCTAGCATTACAACTGTCCTACCGGAGGACATACAAACGAATCCCTTTTTCACCTTTTTACAATCCTAAAATTTTCAGGTATTGAAATCAATTAATGAAACAACATTTAGCCATGAATACACACAAGACAACAATAATATCTTATTCATGCATCACACTGTATACCTCATTTGTAAACATGCAAAAGCCTCGCGATACTGAACTCACACATACACTCATCAGTTATCCAAAAAGACATCAATATACGAATGACCATTGTAGATTTACATATATTAGACAGGTTAGAGACTCATCTAAACCCACCTTTACTTTAGCTCAAAGATTCTGTTATGATAGTCCTACCCGAACTAGCAGCAACAACTACTTAAAAGGACATGGAATCACCATTAAAATCCCATTTACAAATAGTTTACTAACATCTCAATTACACCCCATGCAGGGCCTCTTATTCGCACCCTACTATTTTTATGCCTTTTAACATCCTTACTCTTTCAAAATCACAACATGCAGAGCTATCTGGCTTAACAAAAGGTTGAAACATCCACTGACTAATCCAAAGATATTAGCTTCCAGTTTAATGAATAAGAAGAGAATATTTAGTCTTAAGAAGAATGAAAGCATCGAAAGGAAGGAAGAAAAACCATCTAAATGTTCTTTTCTTACCATATATATACCCAGTTCCTCTTAGTGAATCTTGATAAGTGTCGAATGCATACATAAATTACCCCTTAATTGCCCTACAAAAACTGGGAAAAATATAAAAAGGAAATCTGAATGTAGATACAATTTGACCAGTCAATCCATTCAGTTGACTCCCAACCAATCCCATTGCAAAACCCACATTGCACAACATTCGAGCAAACAGGGCGTACCATACCTCTATTGGTAATTCTCATAAGGCATGCTCTTGAAGACAATCTAATCTCCTGGCATTTTTTCATACATTTGATATGCGTGTCCTGCTCGGTCATATTCTGAGGTGTACGCTTCGATTGGTGACCGACTGTGCACGTGCATATTCATTGAGTTTATAAAACTATTTTTAAAGCTCGATTTTACTGCAAGCGTACAATGTCAGTTGTAATATTTATAGTTTCGATGGAACACAAATTATTCCAATGGGTTAAACCCAAATAAATAGGCGATTGAGCAATAGCTAGAATACACAATAGAGTTTAAGAGGCTACTAACACGATTTTATAGTACGGCAATCCATAACAAGAATGATTTGCAAGAAAATTAAATGTTCTATTCTAAGGACTAAATTGCAAGAAATATAAAACTAAGGGACTATCTAGAAAATAACTAATAGGGGTTGGTTGAATGCGATGTGGTTCACCGAACCTCAGACAATGGACCTAAATCGCGTAAATTACCAAGTGGCTCCATTTTATCTTCCAATTTCAATTTTTCTGACTTATACGAAATAGGTTCGATTTATCTTCTGATCTCACTGGTTAATCTGAGACTAATTGATCTGTCATAATTCAGCGTAGCAGATTAAACTAGTTTTCACATTTAAGGAGCTTTAATACAAGCATTTTCGTTATGTTTTAGTTAAGTTTCTTTAGTTTTACTTACATTCAATAAAATATGCACATCGAGTATTTTATTGATCTTAATGGCCGAACGAGGCCTAAGGGAGAGCTAACGTGCTTCGTGAGTCCTTTATCTCTGGGTTGGACACAAGTCATGGAATAGTCACACTTGCATAGTCCATCCCATGTTCCTTGATATCTTGAGTAGACTATGATATACAAATAAGTACGACATCTCATATCAGCTTATTTGAGCATGGCCATGCATTTCTAGTCTCACTCAATCAAGTGGCCTAAGATATTACTCCCATTATGTAGGAGGGACTTCTCTTATATCGATCAACCGTATCCTTCTACATAGATCGTGGTATATCCAACATCAACCTTTATAGAACAATCAGTTACGGTGTACGTTTGACTGTATCAAAATATACAACTCACGATATTGGGATAATGATGATCTCAAGTTTGATGATCATATACATATTAATCACTATGAGTAATGTTGTGACTATTACATAATAATCCAAGAAACATACTCATAACAGGTCAATCCAATATGTTTTTCTCTAACATACATATTCATGCATTGATTTTGACACCCCATATCAATGACAACTCTTTATCATCAATCAACTACATGTTAGTCTTAACGCATTATTGTTGTCCTAGCCAACAATAATACTTGACTAATGACCCTTTTTAAGAATAACCATATTATTTTCAGGACATTATTATAAAACAGTTGATTTATACACAAAAAAAAGAAACTAAAATAATAATGGTAACGCCTTGTATTAATAAACATGATAAATCAAGTATGTTATTACAACCATTTCATGATTCATCTTTGGGCATACTCTAACAATGTTTAATTAAGTGGTTTAATTAGGCTTAATTAATGATTTATTAAAGCTTAATTAAGAAAGTTGAAGTATTTACAAGAATGTCATAGTATATATAATAAATTAAACCTAAATTAAAGAGGAAAATTTCATTTTCTTCTCATCTTCCCCACGACAATAGAAAAAACATGTTAGGGTTTTCATGCTTTTATTTGAAGCTTTGATTTGGTAAGTGTATTAATGCCCGTTTTTAGTAATTTTTATATTTTTGAGTTCGTATCAACTTAGTCTGGTAAAATCGAGGACCAATTTGTGAAATTGTTAAATGTTATAAAAGTTTCCATTGATGAATGAAGTTATTTCTTAAAACTTATAATGAAATATGAAGCTTTGTTGATAGATTAGATTATTTTGAAAAGTGATTTTTGATGATTTTACTGTTTAGGGGCTAAATTGATTAAATGATAAATTGCTTGTGCTTGAAGTGAAATTATTGCAAATGGGGACTGATATGAAGTTATAGAACATTTGACTATCATGGTTGTTTAGGAAAAATGGGTAAATTGAATAATTGGCGCCTAATGACTGAATTGAATAAAAATGAAAGTTAATGAGCAAATGGGCAATTTTCCAAAAAGGACCTAGTTGCATGAAAGGATTAAATTGTGATTTTATTCTAATTTATGAAATGAAATTATTATTTTTAGATCAAGAACGTGCTGATAATCATGGAAAAGGGAAAACTACGGAGTAGTCCTTGTACTTTAGAATCTCCTGTAAATTAGTCCAGTAAGTTCGTACGTGTATTTATGCTTCTAAAATACTTACATTCTTTGTTAACATGCTCTTGATGAATGTTGTATTATATACTGAAAGTGTGCTCTACCGGCCATATCTACTGATCCTACGAAAAGTTGCTCAATCAAGCAAATCTTACCGTTACACTGAATGAAGCTCAGTCGAGCAAATCTTACCATTATACTGAATGAAGCTCAATCGAGCAAATCCTCCTTTTATACTGAGTGAAACTCAAACGAGAAAAAATTTATGGATATACTGATGAAAGCTTAAGTCGAGCAATGTCCACTGAGTATACTGAATTACTGAATTGATTGTTAATTACTATTATAAGTTGCGTATAATGGAAATCTCTATGTTTAATATTGATTAAAACTATGTTTAACTTGAAGGGTTTATTAAATTCTAAACGAAAAGATCGAGCCAATGCTAGAAATCACACTATCCAGGAAACTTGGTAGACTTAATTTCTCGATTTTGGTTTATGGCATGTACTAGAACCCCTATGTATAGTTATGTCAAATACCTAGTTTTGAGTAATATTTTATGTCATGTGTTGCACTTGAATGACTTGTGATCTCCTACTTGTTACCTAAATGTGTTTAAGAGTCATGGTATGAAGTGATATGCTATGTGTTAACTTTAAGCTTGCAATGAAATGGATGTTTGTTCTGTAGAGATACAATGTGATTGTGGTTGCAAAGTTAGAAGTGAAATGTGGTGAGATACATTGGAGTGTCAATGATGATAAATGCATGATATATAGAATGAATTTACGGTCATGTTGTGTGTTTTGAAGTTGATTTTTACCTTTCAAATGTGTGTTTGAAAGTGTATAGGTACCTAAACAATAAGGGGTGAAATTGAGCATAGAATTGATCATTTTGGGCTCACATGGCCTGGGACACGGGCTGTCACACGATTGTGTAAAGCATACGGGTAACCTCACGAGCGTGTTCCTAGGGCGTGTGTAAAAATGAATAGGTGCAGTTTTCACACGGGTAGACACACGGACACGGCCGTGTGAAGATATTTCGATTGGTACACGGGCTGGCACATGGTTTGCGACACGATCATGTGATCCAACTCAGTGAGTTACACGGTCCATGCATACGGGCGTGTGAAGTCGTACACAGGTGTGTGGGATATTCACATGGCCATGTTTGGAGCCACACGGGCTAAATCCTGTCACACGGCCTAGATACACGGCCATGTGACCCTTGACTTGAAATTTTCCAAATTTTCCCTAAAAGTTCTGAATTGTTTCAAATTGGGCCCTAAATGTTCATAACTTATTTTTAGAGATTTGAAAGCTCGATTTAAGACCTGAAACCAGATGATCCCTTTTATATTGAATATTACTTGTAATTATAGAATTGAATTGATTATTTAATGTAAATCATATTAATTGTTTCAACTTGACTGGTAACATTTGGTATCCTATTCCGGCAATAGGAACGGGATGTAGGTGTTACATTGTGATTCATGGAAAATTTATAGAAACAGAATGTCACGTCGCGACGTCGGGTACATGTCATCG
Source organism: Gossypium hirsutum (assembly GCF_007990345.1). Classification (NCBI taxonomy): domain Eukaryota; kingdom Viridiplantae; phylum Streptophyta; class Magnoliopsida; order Malvales; family Malvaceae; genus Gossypium; species Gossypium hirsutum. The sequence continues at coordinate 9,851,200 of NC_053444.1, forward strand.
TGACGTCAGATACATGTCGTAATGATAAGATCAGGCAACAAATGTTGCATCCTATAGCTCGAACCCAAAAATCGGTTCAACTATGGGGTGTTATATAGTGCATCATCGGATAAATCGTAGTATAATCTTGTACACAATCTAACCCTATGACATGTCAATTATATCTAACTTTGCCCAAACAGTTAATAGGGTATCAATGAATCAATACATATATGTTCATATTATAAAACAATTCATATATCATGATCTCATACCATTCCGCCATCAATTTACATCACATATCATTTATCAATTCATATTATACTTATTCTACTGTATTCAATTCAGTCCAAATTCTCGACATTTCAAATCACCAATTTCGAATCAATTCATGAGACAATTAATCATCTTACCTCAATAGGTAGATTTGCATCAATCAAATCGATGTATATATACAGATGTATATATATGTATTGAACTCAAATAAAAAAAATACAAACCAAAATTATCCTCTACTCGTTTACGATTTTCGACTTTCCCTACTCTTGCGACAGTCCAATGTCGTCTTTAGCTGTGTTTAATAATTCAATAACAAAAACAATATCAATTTACATCCAATTCACAACCAAATACATACTCAAGCATATTTTTCATTTTATTCAATTTAGTCCTTATACTCGAGATACACATATTTTTTATATCTAACATTGGATCAAAATCTGATTTCACATTCTTTCATTAGGTACCCTATACTTTTCATTTACAACATAATTTCAAAAAAAGTTTTCAATTTATTCAATTTAGTTTCTAATGTTACAAAGTTATCTAACAAGTTCAATTAGATTTCCAATTTAGTCATTATCATAATCTAAGCTTATTAACTATTAATTTCTTCAAAACAAGCTCAAAATCATCAAATTTTCTTTAATGAAAACTTGCTAAATATTAGCTAATTGAACAAATTGATACTTGGGTTAGCTAATTCAAGCTGTCATGATCAAGAATCTATAAAAATTTGATAAAAATAACTTGATTACCTTTTCAATTTGGTATGGCCGAATGTAAGGTTCAAAACCATGGATTTTCTTTCTTTCTTTTTCTAAGGTGGACGTAGAAGAAGATGACAAAGTTTTCTTCTTTCCATCCACTAGTTATTATATATACTAAGTTTAATATTTACTCAAGTTAATTAATCATGTTTATTAATTTAATTTAACAATTTTTTATTCATTAATCATTATTATTAAGATTAATAGCAATCATCATCATTTCCCACTAACAATATGAAAATAATGGTTTGATAATCATTTAAGCTCTTTGAATAATTTTTAACCATATCCTCAAGCATTTTCTAAATTAAAACTCAATAGCGATTGAATTTTTATAATTTAGTCCCTAAGCTTTAATTAACGATTTTCTCGATTGAGCTTTAATTAATCAATCTTTAATATATTTTCGTTATAGCTTCATTAAACTTTATATTTCATCCTTATGGACTCGGTTTACGAAAATAGGGTTTCGAAACCTTATTTTTTAACACCATTGAAAATCGGGTCGTTACACGTGTCTGAACATATGTTTATACAACAGTTTGAACTAGTGGCAAACTAACTAGTTTCTTTCAAAATGGTACAAAATTTTGGCATAATTACCACTCATCGGATACAATCATTTAACTTTTGCATGCAAACAATCAGGGGCGAAGTCAGAAAATCATTTTAGGGGGCCGAAATTAAATTGTAATTTTTACAACAGTAAAAATGCAATTTCACCATTTTAATAGCCTATATCTTTATAATTTTTAAAGGATTAAATCAAATTTTTATCATTTTTAGGGGGCCAAAGTAAAATTTTACCTTTATTAATTTAAAATTTTAAAAAATTTAAAAGGACTAAATGAAAAATTTTCCATCTTAAGGGGGCCCTACCAACCCCCTAGTTACGCCCTGCAAATAATTTAAATGACATTTAGTTCATGGAATCTAAGGTTAGTAGTGGTAATTTTACAATTTGGAGTTACATTACTATGTTTGGATAAAGAAGATCACTTTGAGTTGGTAATATGATATTACTCATAGTGTCAAGATTTGGTAATATATATATATATATATATATATATTAAATGTAATAAGTATAGTACAATTACAAATGCAAGTCCAAGTAATTACAAGTATCAAACTATTACAAAGAGACGGTACGAGTAACCATCAATTAAAATCAAACCATTACAGTATAAACAGACTAAGACCTAATCCAATCTAGATTTAAGTCAACTAACTTAGACTAAAACTCCCACACATGATGACACTTAGATATCTATGCATATAATTTTGCATGGTAGGTCTCGAACCTAGGTATTTAGAACTTGTTTTTGCCAACTGAGCCAAGACCTTATTGACACTGATTTTTTTTTACAATTTTATCCACTTTTAATAACTTCGATTCATTTTTGTATTTTCCTTAAATCAAAAATTTCAGTTATTTGATATATTGTTCAAGTAATATTCCAACATTTAATCTATTATATTACAATTTATTTATTACATTTATAGCAAGTTTACCATTCATTTTTATCATCAAAATTACATTTAAACTGTAATAAATAATATGTTTTAATAATTAAAAAAACATATTTTTCTTATTTAAAGAAAGAGAAATCAAAGCAATTTATCAGGGACATGCACTTATTTATTAGTTAAAAAAAAGTACTATTAGTATGGTAAAATTTAGTAAAATATATTTTTAAGGAATCTTAAATTCCGTCAAATAATAACAAAATATTACATTCCAATCAAATGAATCAAATATGATAATTATATTAAATAAATTTACATTCCTCCAATTTTATTAATAAAAATATCTTACAAAGTTATGAACTAAATAAATCCATAATGTCATAATAATCACAAAGAAATAAAAACAAAGATAAAAGAAACGAATATGTGTGAATTAGGGTGAAAATATAGGATGATATGATACATACAGTTAACTGAACTGAAGGGGTGGTTGGGGGTGGTTTAGACAGAACCATAAGCAAAACGTTAGTTGGTACTGGTGGTGGAGCTGCTTCTGCTTCTATGCTCCCCCACCATGTGCTACCTATCTCCCTGCTAAGTTCTAATATTGCTTTGCTTCGGTTGGAACATCCCTTTAACTCAACTCATCTCACCTCTCCTTTTCTCTCCTTAATTATATCTAATTTCTTAAATGATATTACACGTTTAAATACATTCAATTTTATCTCTTTTTTTTTAATTTTTATTATAAATATAACAACATTTTATCCACTATTTTTATATTAAAAGATTGAGTAAACTATTAAAATAATCATTTTCATTTACCTTAGGTTACATTTTAGTCACTTATGTTTGAAATGCTCTACCGTTAAGATTTGTACCTCCCAAACGACAGTTCGACGTGATCGTTAAAATGAGTTTTAAATGCCAACGTGGATGTCCAACTAGGATAAGAAAAGTTTAAAATTTTTTATGAAAATAGAATATAAAATTTTACCCTAAAATTCAATTTTCTCCAATTTAAAAAGATGCAACAGTTGGGTTCTTTTTGTTACTATCAAAGAAGAGAAGAGAAGAGCACAACAACAGAAAAAAAAGAAGAAGATAATGGTTGCCCACAATACACAAATCAACAAAGATAAAGCAAGTCATTTTTGTCTGTCACATATGCAGAAAAACATGAAAAGATAGACCACCTTTTTGTAAAAAAAGAAAAAAACCATAATATCTTAACCCAAAACCCATGTAAAGAAAAAAAGAACTCATTACTTACTATAATCTATGATTGGACCCTCCATTGAATCAATCCTTTATTTTTTCGTTTTGAATAAAAAAATCTAACTAATTGATGGAGCACTCAATTTGATTTTTATTGTTTCGATTCAACAAATATGACTATGAAAATAGGCGGTTTTTTCAGTCAAAATGAAAATGAAAATTAAAAGAAAAATGAGACCAATGGTACTTTTTTTGAATTCATGTCGGATTGTCGTTTGGGTGGTAACAAAAAAATAACTAAGTGATTAAAACATAACATAAAACAAATAAAAAAAAGCTATTTTAATAGTTTAACAAATAATAAAATCAATAGATATTTTAAAAGTTAAAACATACAATAATTTAATATATAGTGAAGTGGAGAGTGGAGAGTGGGACCAGAAAAGAAGACAAGTCTTGTGGGGGGAGGTATCTTGTAAAAGTGATAAGATAATAATCATATGCTCATTTGATCCATCGCTTTCTCTCTCTCTCTCTCTTTCTTTTTAATTTTATTTGATAACATGGCTGATTATAAAATTTTATTCGATGAAAATTTGTTCTGTTTTTAGTACAAAAGAAATTATGTTTAGGATAATTAATAGTGGTGATTAATCATTTCATTGTCAAGTATATATATTAATGGAGTTTCTCTTTTTTTTTCCCGTCTCAAACAGATAATTATGCCAACCTCGGTGGGAAAAAACATCAATCTCTGCTTCATCAAGGTCAAATTCCCATTAACGTCCTCCTCCCTGTTAACCGCCTCTGATAACGGCCTTCCACTTCCTTCCTCCGCCGCCACCCCATCATCCCTCCTCTTCTCCCCTTCCAATTCCTTAAGTACCCATTCTTCCTCCCACCCCAACCCAGAGCTTGAATCCCACTCCGAACCCGACATCGCCACCATTTTTGCCTCGCAGCGCTTCTTTTTCACTTCTCCGGGCAGCTCCAACTCCATCATTGAATCAACACCGACGTCAACCGCCGCGAATCAAACATCAAACAAAGGGCACCACCACACAAGGTCGACCGTTAAAGACGGTGTAGCGGTCCCAACTTTGTCTCCGAACCCATATATGGATTTCAGGCAATCCATGCAGGAAATGGTGGAGGCACGTGGCTTAATGGACGTCAAGGCCAACTGGGACAACTTGCATGAACTCCTTTTGTGCTACCTTGCTTTGAACCCCAAAAGCACTCACAAGTATATCGTAGGAGCATTTGCTGATCTTGTTGTTAGCCTAATAGCTAATGCCAGTACCCCACAACGGAGACGTCACTGAGATCACCGGCGGCGGGATTCCACGGCTGTGTATGGAAACACCCGTTTTCTTGCCGATCGGACTTTGATCTTATATATGTTAGGCTTGGAAGTTCGATCATTATATTTAAATTTTAGTATTGTTGATGGCATGCAAATGATATGAATAATTAATTAAGTTTGTACGTCAATTGGAGAAGAAAAGAAAAAGTAAATAGTTACCACTTACCAAGGAATTGTATCAAACTAAATTTGTAAGGTAAATAATTTGGTCACTTGTTTAGATAGAAGCTACACTCAAGATTCAAAGAAATGTCTTGTTTTTTTATTAAATTCTCAAAATAATAAAATTATATAAAAATCGGTGTGATGGATTGCCTGAGCAATCATTGTGTACATACATAGGTCCATCTTGCAACTGGGATTGTTACAGTTTTGAATTAATGATGAATCACATGTCTTTAAGAGTTGTTTTTAGTTATCAAATACATCACAAATCATCCTTTAATACTTGTATCGTAATTGTTCTTTAATTTATTAAGAATCCAGTTTGAGATGCCATAATTGCATCAAACCCAAGATTAATTCAATCCCTTGCAAATTAGGGACCATCAAGAAAAATAAACCCTACAAACAGTGGATTTTGCAAATTTTTTAATTACAATAATTAATCGTTCATAATTATCAACTTGTAAACAGGAGTAGAGGCAAACCCATAAAAATTAAACTAATACAAAAATACCCTATTTTAATAGCAAGATGACCCTTATCTCAACTCCTTTTTAAGTTTCTTTTTATCCTAATAAGTCCATTAAATTTTATTCAGTCATATTTTGACCCAGAATATAACTATATATATGATACTTTGGCCCAATGAAATTACATAATTCCATTTATGGCCCAAAAAAAGGGCATTGTCATTTTAGAATTTTTAATGAAGTATATTTTTATTTCTTCACGAGATTTTTTTTTATTTATCTTTACACAAATAAATATTATTCACGTCATTAGTGATGTGGAATTGTGTCACGTGTCATAATTTCATTCATCCAAAACATATAACAATAAAACTTTCTGACAAAATATTTCAAGTCAACCTAAGAACAAGATATAGTTGAAGAGTCATTTTACTATCAAAGCCTTCACCGCATTTAATTAATTAGAAAGAAAAAAAAACACTAGTACTAGAGCTCAACGATGGAAACTTGCATTCAACAAAGTGCATGAAAAGGCCCAAATATACAAAATGAAGAGAAAAAGGAAAACCTTGATGGCGGGAAGCTACTGTAGAGAATACTATTGCCCTATACTGTACATATAGCTAAAAGAATTACCATTTGCATCCCTAAAGCTTGTCTGCCATGGATCCATCATCCAGGCTCCACATGTTAATTCTTTCCGTAATTCGCATCATCAAAATTTCTATACTAACCATACAGATATCTAGCACCTTAATGAGTAGCTGCTATTCAAAAGAGACATCTGAACTCAACAGGATATAACGGAAAAAGGGAGCTCAATTTAGACAAAAACATCACCTCAGTTTTGCGTGTGATTCACTCCTCACAGATGCACGGTTAAGAGCCACTCCAGAATTAGAATGAGTTAAGAACCATAATAGCGGTCAACTTGAGAACTCAATATGAGGTGCTCAGGAGATTTGGCATTCACCTGAGCCATATTAGTAACTATATTACCTTTTCAGATATCAGACTGTTGCAGTTGATGTTTCTCTGATCATGCATGTTAGTCATGGCAAACCTCAGAACCAGCTGAGACAACCTCTGCGGACTTGCACATGCGCTGCTGCATGTTTTCTCTCTCGGAAGTATCATTGCAAACCTCGTAAGTAATAGAATTTACATCAATTGTAGCCGAGACTTCTCCAGAAGCATCCATCTTGACTCCCTGTCTGGAAGGGCCACTTTTACTGTCATCAGTTGCAACATCATAATGGCCATTTGCAGTATGCTGAGCACCTAGGGTAGTTGATGGAGAAGTTTGGTTGGTTGCTTCTTCGGCAATAGCAAGGCAAATTTTTGCTTCTTCAGACTGAACGACTGTCTTAACAAAATCAGAAACACATTCTACCATCTCTAGTTTAGAATTTTCATGATGCTTGATGCCATTTGCTTCCTCAGACATCTGAACTGTACCATGAAAGCAGTTAGTAACAACATCCTTACCAGCATCCTTTGACACTTGTACAGGAACTGCCACTTCATTGTCAGCATGGACAATATTGTCAGAACCGACATGGTTAGAATCAAGGTTCTGTTTAACAATGCTGTCATCAGTTTTCTCCTCTGAATATATGCTTTGAGAGTCAACTTCCAGCTTGCTTTCTTCAGGTGCTGGAATGAAAGAGGAAGAAACAGTAGCATTCTCTGGAAAATTGACAGTTTCAACCATTACATCAGAAGTACATTTCAAGGTGCATTCAGGAAGCGGCATTGTAGATTCGAAAACAGCAGGTTCATCATTTCTATCATCTGTTTCAGGTGCAGGGCTCTCAGCAGAAACATTCAAATCAAACACAACTGAACACTTCTCTACAGATTTATCGGACACCTCACCCATTATCTGCTCCTCCATAATATGCGTCAGCAATGGTTTCTCTAACATATCTACACCTGGAAAGACCACCATATTCATGTTCCTCATCTTTGGCTTGCTTACAGTTTCTAGTGGTTGGAAACCAAAGACAGAAGTCCATGTTTCCTTCAGTTCCGGGACTGCAGGTATGACCAATTTCTCAACATTCAGGGATCTTAGGGCCTGAAATCAAGGGACAAGAAAAAGAAACATGAAAAACAAAATCAGGGCGGATTACATTAATTAAAATAAAAATAGCCCCATTTGATATCACTCTATTGCTCTATTACTCTTTTCAGGCATGCATACAGATCATTGAATAAACACAGATCATTGAATAAACACCTGTTAACCATGAATTATCCTGTATCACTAGATTGAGGGAAATATCAATATCTGGTTTTCTCTTTTGAAAGAATAATCTAATTCTTAAGTATTTCTCCAAAAAAAAATTGTGGCAGGAAGTGCCATGATATCATACATATAAACTTGAAAATGTCAAAATTTTAAAAATGTAATTAATACTCCAGCAATATAACAAAGAAATACAAATATAAAAATAAAACAAAGAGATCAGTGATTCAGACATACAGATTCAATTGCGCAAAGAAGCCGGCGACACATCCCTTGACGCCTATAAGCATACCGGGTGCCAATGAAAGGCATCTCAGCTAACTGGTTTCCATGGATCCTATTAACCCAATAAGTAAATAATAGTAATCATTAGGAATTAAGGAAACAAGTGCAACAGTTAGGTGAGTGGGCAGGTTTATCAGTTAATGATAGGCAAACCTACAGTAATGGTGATTATGTACCATTAGTTGTATTGAAACAAACTGTAATGTGTTAAATCTTCAATCTCAGTGTATTCACACATAAATGGGCTTCCCGCATTTTGGATTGGGGAATAACTGAACAAAATAGCTTAAAATTTAAACACGTACTAGAAATGAACAGCAGAGGAACAAAAGGATGGTGACCAAGAGTTTTTCCACTTATGGATGCTATCTTATAATCACTCTTCAAATGTGAAGACATTTCCACATATTCTATACTATAATTCACAAAGAACTAAGAACTAAGAACAAAAGTACTACCTGATGGATGCTGCACATATAATCTCATCCCCCCTTTCTAGAATTGCAGAGTAAAAACCACCGTAGTTTAGCCTAGTGAAGTTTGACCTGAGAACAAAAGGAGATTAATAATTCACTTGAAACAAGAATGCGTTGGTTTTATTCAATTTCAGAAGCACAGCAACAATAATTCTGCAGAAAAATCAAATATCACCTCACCATAAATATAGGCATTAGGTTGTCTTTCAAATATTAACTAGCAAATGCCACTCAATCACAAAAGATTAATACATGCCAATCTATAAAATATCATCCTTTAATTTTTTATTTTTTTTTTGTTTGATACCTAAACATTTCATATGGTTATAAACTCTTATAATGTATACATGTCACATTCAGCCAACATTACATATGTTGACAGATTTGATTGTTTTTATCTCCTATCTGCAGTCAGGCAAGGTTAACATTGCACAAGATTCTGCTCAAAAGTTCTAAGCAGTAAGGAAACTGTTATTCAACAAAACATACTTCTTCAGACATATCAAACATTAAATTAAGGATTTTTTAAGAAGGTTAGTACTGATCACATCTTTGTTGCCAAAACCCAAATACGATTACAAAAATAAAGAAGTGCATAGAGCAGCGAGCCAAAAAATCAAACCATACTTTTCACATCATAGTTAGAGGAAAAGTCAACTTCTCTTGAAGAATGTAATCAATTTACGACAGAATGATGCTTCTGAAGTACAAATAGACCAGTTTAGGTGCACATACCAAAAATTATAGACAATATTATGAATCAGATTGATCCCACTTCTGTGGTCAACAAGAGGCAAAAAGCACTCATCCATCACAGATAGTGCAACAGCTAGCTTTGAATTTGATTCAACCTTCTGATATGCTTCACTGAGACAAACATCTGAACTGATATCAAAGCGCTGAACAAGAGTCCATGAGAATCCTTCTGGCAGTTCATGTTTAACCCCAACTAGCATCTGAAGTCTCTCAAACAACTGGAAAAACAACTAAATGATCAACTTCCAAACACAAACACATGCACATGCACATGCGCAAACACAAAATAAAATAAAAAGCAAAAACTTCCCACTTGTTTCTAAAGGGTGCGATGTTCTGGAATTCTATGCAAGTCAGATCATAACATTCGTGCATGTGAGTAGCTCCCAATGAGAGCCAGAGATCAGTTGAATGCACAAAACAGGAACATAGAGCTCCCTTCCCATTCTTGCTAAATGTAGTTCACAAGATGGGATCAACTTAGTGGTTGAGTTCAAAAAACTGAAATACCTCTTAATTGGAAAAAAAAGAAGAAAAGAAACGTCTCTAGTAGATAGAGTTAGGCTCCTGGTTAAGAAACAGAGACAACAACCCTTAAATTTGATAAAGCGAGAACCACAATCAATTCATACCAGCAGACAGCTTAATTGACAGCAACAAATAGCAAGCAAACCACTACAAATTCCCCACAGCAGAATTATATCAATTGCTAACTAAAAGTATACCTCTTTGCATCTCTTCCCACAAAAGAATGCACTACTCGAACCATCATCAAAAGCATCCATTGGCTGAATACATGATTCATGATCTACAAAATGAAGAAACAAAAGGTCCTTCTGAAATGAATGGCATATAATAGCAAGAACAATAACAGGTAAACCAAAATTAAAAATAAAAAGGTCAAGGGGAATCCACAATTGATATATAAACACAACTTGGAACTTGACAGATGCATACATTTTTCTTCACATGAATGACATGTTAGAACTGTAGGATCCGCATCCTCATTTTTGCCCCTTTGATATGTATTTCCAACCATCCCACAATATTTGCAGGTACAGTACACACAATTCCAGTTACCTGAAGGAAATGCCTGTGGCAAAGAAAAGAATATCAGAAAAAAAAGTAGATTAAGCATGATCAAGATGTCAATTTTCACTGAAACTAAAACCTACTTCTTTGTATAACTCCAAAAAGGAAAAACTATTGAAATAGAATTCTCAAACAGGTTTTTGGCTACTTTTCACAAATGATATGTAACGAGAAAGTAACTTCAACACAGAAATTCCTTTTTCCCATCAACAAAGAATTCAGAGCATAAGTTATAATCTAGCTCATTGCCCTATGTTTCAGTCACTCTTTGCTCTTCATTAGCAAGGCCCATGGGAAAAGCAAGGAAAACAAAAGAATGAACTCAAAGATAAATTACAGCCAGACTTCGAGCTGTAAATAAAAGAATTACAGCCAGACTTCAAGCTGTGAATAAAAGAATAACACAATATTGTAGCAGAGGTTGATCTCAATGGATAAAATCTTAACAAGAATATACAGAACTTTATTGCCATCCTTATGCACCCAATCCCATTAATCAAAAGATTTCAGTGTCGGCTAACTTGAATGACAATGTATACCAAAATTATTAACCCTTTTTCCTTTCTTTCATGTGCTCTAGAACTGAAAAACTCATGCAGAGCAATTAAAAGTTGGGAAAGGATGCCAGGTCTGGGTGGGATGATCTAATAAAAGTTAGATACCATATGCATGCAATAAAGACATTACTTACTTCTATATCTAAGCAACTTTGATGGAATGTTGATGGGCAGCTATCACAACAGATCAAGTCACCACCATCACCACAGACACCACAGGTATCGTCATTTGGGTCCTCACCACCAAAATCCACAAAATGGATGCCCTTACGTTCAGACTGCTGTTGTTTGTTCCATGCATCTAATAAGCATTGCAAGAGGGGAAGACCTGTTTCTAAATATATATTCAGAAAAGGTTGATGGGGTTTGCTCCCTGCATGAATTTCAAATTCTGCAATGGTGAAGACAACACTACAACAGTTGCATTGGATGCCATCCCTAGTTATCCTACCAGACTTACTCTCACGAGTTCGTGTTCTTCTTTGAATCAAATATTCCACCTTCCCATTCTGTGGAACAGTGCCTGAATCAATCATCCAAGAAAGCAGAGTTCTCTTTCCATCATATAGGACATAGCCATCATTATCAGATTCAGCTCCATCCATTGAATTACGGACCAACAAGCCATACCGCTTTCTCTTTTGTGTCTGCTGTAACTTATGCTTCCTGCTTGACACATGTGTTCCCCTTTGTAATGCACCATCAGAATTTTCCTCGTAAAGCAAAAGCTTCTCTTTGAGCAGCTTTTGTTTTTTCTTCTTTTTCTCATTCTCCTTCATTTTCCTCTTTTGTTTATTCATTTTCTTTTTAACTTGTCCATCATCATCGCTATCATCATCTTCCCCTTTTGGCTTCTTTTTTCCAACCCTTTTCTTTTGAACTACTCTTTTTAGGATGCTAAGTTCTTCTTCAGGAATTGGAGTAAATATGAAACCATTGGGACAAACCTTAGAGTCACAACCACCATTCTCATAATACCTTTTAAGCACCTTGTATGCCAAGGTAACTGACCAATGCGTCCTTCCTTGAGGATTAACATACACCGCATCATTGTACTCTCTCTTATTCCTAGGCCTGTAATCAATCGTCCAACCTGCTGCTTTCAGCAGATCCACTATTTTGTCTCTCACAGCTTGTTTTGCTTTTGACCTTCTCCGTTTCCCTTCATCCCTTGCTTTCTTTACCTGGTTTTTACTGCCTTCTGCATTTACAGCCTTAGGTCTTGACATTAGTGAAGCCTTTCCATCATTCTTTTCCATATCATCAAATATATCCTTATTAGCAGATAGAAACCTCTTAAGATTTGATTCTTTCCCAATCAGTTTCTTCTCTGACAATGAAGTATCAGCAGACATACTAAACTTTGAACTCCCTCTCAACTTCTTTCTCCCTCTTCTTAGCCCACCCAACTTTTTTCTCCCATCTATAAGCCTACCCTTCAAGCCCTTACCACCACCCTGCAGCTTGGGTGGTCTTCCACGCTTACGGATTATACCTTCCTTTACCTTGCCATTATATTGATCACTCCTATCACAGCCCTGCACTTTAGGTGGTCTTTCACACTTATGATTGACCTCCTCCCTTGACTCACTATCATAGCGATTGCCCTCTCCCATTTCCATATCAACAGGTTTCATCTCAAACCCATCATTGACATCCATCTTGAGTGGCACCTCGTACTTGTGGTTTGCTTCCTTCCTTGTCTCAATATCAGAGTGATAACTCTCCCTTGCTTTAAACTCATCTGCTTCCTTCTCGACCACCTGAGCCTTCTGTCCCTTCACTTGTCTCCCATGCCCACGTTTATGATTTGCCTTATTAATGCCAACATCATCAAACTGATCACTCTCACCTGCTTCCACATTAATTTCATTCTTCTCAAAACCACTATTCTCCAGCACCTTCCTTGGTCTTCCACGCTTGCGCTTTGACTGCCTACTTACATCCCTGTCCACGTGATCGCTTTCCACTGCTTTTATCGTAAATCTTTTCTTTACAGACTTGCCATTGCCTAGTACCTTGGGTGGTCTGCCACGCTTGCGCTTGAGCTCCTTCCTCACTTCACCATCTGGGTAATCATTCTCTCGTACTTGCAGCTGAGGTGTCTTCTTCTCAAACCCATTCTTCTCCAGAAACTTGGGTGGTCTCCCACGCTTACGCTTTCCCATCTTACCCACCTTTCCCTGCACATTCTTCACCTCATCATCCCCCTCCTTAACCACCTCAGTTGTTTTCATTTCAGAAGTATTGCCATCCTCAATTTTATCAACCCTACTCTCAATCTTATCATCTTCAATCACACTCCTAGTCTTCATTGCAGACCTTGACCGTAAAACCCTGCCAGAAAACTGCACTTTACTTTCTAAGCCTTCCTCCTTGACTGTTTTCTTCACACAGTCTTCTTCATCAACTTCATCATCCTCCACCATTCCCTCTTTTTTCCTATCATTCTCATTCAATTCACTAACATTTAGATTACCCACCTGACCATCTTCCCTACATTCTTCAATCTCCTCTTTTTTCTCAAATTCAACCTCTTTCAAAGAACTTGTTAACGGATCATTGTTTAAATCGAGAACCATTAGCTTCAGATCATCCCCTTTATTTCCCTCAACGTCTTGCCTTGGCAAAACCTCACTTTCATCAGGTTTAAACTGCAAGCAACTAGTTTCTAAGCTCCCTCCCATTTCCTACAAAACCCTAGATTCAAGAAGGTTGCTGTTTCTTTTCTTCGCTCACAAAATCATCTCACTGTATTACATATCAACACAAAACAGTAAACAAATCTCATGGGGTTCACTTTGACAATAGCAATTTTCACTGCCCAAACTACCCAACAGGATCTAGAAAAAAACTCTAAAATCCAGACCCTGAAACTTAAAAACCAGGAGAAATCAATAAAATAATTATTTATAAAAAAAAGTGCCAGAGAATCGTATCAAAACCGACAGAGAGTGATCACGAACCTTACCCCAGTGCAGCAGATTGAACGGAATCCTGTCGTCCGACGGCGTCGTACTATACTGTCGAGAGAGAAAGGCAAAGGTCATTCCAATGGCGTTTCAAATCTTTTGGGAAGTATTTATTGGGGGTTTTAGAGAAAGAGAAAGAGAGAATTGGGATTTTGGTTTTTAAGGCCTTTAAGTTAGATGGGTAAGATTGTCTTTTCCAATTGTATATTCATTTTCATTTTCCCTCCATATTTGCGCACAATTTCACTTTCTCCTTAAATTGAAAATTAAAAGTTGTTTTATCCAAAAAAAATTAAAAAAAAGGAAAATCAAAAGTTCTTTCCTTCTTTAAATGGAAAATTCTAATAAAAAACATTTAAAAGAGGTTTCCATACTTTTGAAAGAAAATTAACTATTAGATCCTATTTAGAGGTATCTAAAACATTAAATTGAAAAGGGAAAAAAATGATAAATCTACTATAAATAAAAAGAATAAAAGAATTAAAGAGAAGTAAATTTAATAGTGATTAAGGCAGAAGTGTTCTAGAATATTCCCTTTCTCTGTTTATAAGTGGTAGTGGTGGTGCTAGCGATAGTGGGAGGGGTGGCGACTATGCCACAAAAAAAGGGTCACATGAGAGAAGAGGATCCCTCAGGCGAAACAGATGAAAAGATGGTTTCTTGAGCTACCCCGAACATATTGTTCAAGGATACCTGGACAAATAAAGGAAAGGCAAATATGGAAAAAGATTATATCAAATTTTTTGAAGGTGATGCAATCACAAGCATAAAGATTGGTATCCCTGTAATTAAGTTATCAGAAATGGTCTATAAATTGGTTGGTGAAAGTATGTCTAAGTTCATCATTATCGAACTCCTTGGTAGGCAAATTGGCTTCGGTGCTTTACATAGCAAAACTATAGCTTTAGAAAGTTTATCAACCTTTTCAGTTATGGACTTGGATAACAATTATTATATGGCTAGGTTTCGACCCACTGATTATTATACTAAGGTGTTAATAGGGGGTCATGGGTAATATTCAAACAATATCTCACGGTTCAACCATGGACACCTAGTTTTAGCACTTCTCAAGAGTATCCCCATTTGGGTTAGAAAAGCTAGTCAATCAAGGGAAATGTTTCGACTTTGGAAAATCGGGTGGCCAATCTCGAAGAATCTATGGGGGATGTGAGGGAGACACTCGAGGGAATTGAGGGATGCATTACAGAGTTGAACTTGATGGAAGAGCAACTTAGTAAATTTGTGTTAGAGTCTTTCGGTTCCAATCTGGAAAGGATGTGAGAGATGCTCGATCCCACTATGGATAAGCTAACAGTAAGGGATGGTGGCTTCAAAGCCACGGTGATGGCTTTGAAGGAGGAAACAATGGTCATGAAGAAAGCTTTGAACACGAGAATTGGGGAGCTTGAAGGAGAGCTTGTTATGTATCAAGCTATCGTGAGTAAAGGAGTGTTGCGTGCAACACTAAACCGAGAAATAGATGTCCCTAAACTGAAGAAGTTTAAGGGGGCAAGGTTTGTGAGAGATGTGGACAACTTCATGTGGGAGATAGAGTAATACTTCTGTGCCATATGCATCAAGGACAATAATGCCAAGGTAAATATTGGTGCTAGATATTTTACTGATTTTGCTCTTTTATGGTGGTAGCGAAGGTCCACAGGTGAAAGGTGTGGTTAGGCCACAACTGAGACTTAGGTGGAGTTTTGAAAAGAATTCAATGGGCAGTTTTACTTAGAATATGTCGAGGATGAGGCTCGAGCTAAGTTACGTTGGCTTACGCAACAAGACACGGTTAGAGATTATGTGCGAGAGTTCAGCGAACTCATGCTCCAATTTTTCACTTTAGGTGATGAGGCATTTTTCTCCTTTATGGATGGGCTGAAGCCATGGGTAAAGCAAGAGTTGCAACACTGTAGAGTCAAGGAACTTACCAAATTCATAACCATAGCAAAGTCCTTAATTGAGCTTGTAATGAAGAAAGACAAGTTCGAGACTTTCAAGCCTAAGGAGAAGGGCAATCATAGGGGAGATGGACTTGTGAAAAATGACAATGGTGGCAATAGTGACAATGGGAAACCACTTAATAGGAAATGGAGACCCAATAATTATTTGAGGGACAAAAAGAATGAAAAGAAGCCAAATACAGTTCTTCTTATGTAGTGGGTCACATAGGGTACGAGATTACCCATAATGATCCATGCTATCCACGATCGTTAAAGAAGATGAAGTGGAGCTTAACGAGGAAAATATGTTGAGGCTTGGAGTAATGACACTCAATTCTGCTAAAACGAAGAGGGATTACAAGCAGAAAAGGTTGATGTTTGTGGATATCAACATTGCAGGATGAAGGATAAGTGCTCTTGTCGATACATGAGCATTTGATTTGTTCATATCAAAGAAAGTCATAGGTAAACTTGATATCTTGGTTAGCAAATCAATTAAGAAAACCAAGGTAGTAAATTCCAAATAGGTCTAAACTGTGGAAGTAGCATAAGGAGCTAACCTACAATTTTGGAGGTAATTCATTTAGATGATGATGACTTCGTGTTTGGCTTGAATTTTCTTAACCGGATTAATTCTCTTTAGGTTCTATTTACCGATTATATATAAATATTAGATACTCATCAACGACAATGCGTAGTGTTTGCGAGTCGTGATGAAAAAGGTGGAACCAAGATACTGTTGACAATCCAACTAGCTAAGGATATTCATTATGGTGAGAACATCGAATTGGTAGATCAGAATGCTAAGGAGACCCTATTGGAAATCCTAGAGGTACGACAAACTGATATAGAGTCTGTTGAGTTATCAGTAGGGATACCACCTATGAGAAAGGTGGGTTATACATCAGACTTTGGGGAAAAGTTGTAAACTCTTAACCCGTATTCATCGTTGGAATAGGGTTTCGAAACATTATTGAATAAACGAAACCAAAATCATTCATTTTTAAACATTTCAATAAATATAACATAATCCATTATTATACATGCATATTGTCCCTTATTCGAGCCCTCAATGCCTTAGAATCATTTTAGAAATGATTCATGACTAAATCAGGAACATTTGAAACATTGAGGAAAAAGTTAGAAAATTCAACTGTAGAGGTCACACGGCCGTGTCTCAGCCCGTGTCCGTGCCCATGTAACTCTCTGACTTGGGTCACATGGCCAAGCCACACGCTTGTGTGTCAGGCTGTGTAACTCTCGAAATGGCCTCACACACTCATGTACCAAGCCGTGTGCTAGTTGGCTTGCTTCCTAAGCATTCAACAGACAACACACGGCCATGTTGCCCAGTCGTGTATCTCACACGGCCAAGTCACACGCCCATGTGTCAGGCCATGTGGATCTAAAATGTACCTTAAATAACAAGTTTACCAATTCCTACTTGCTTGGACATTAAGCAACTCAAAAGCCAATCATTTAACCTATTCAAAATACGATCATACATACTCAAAGCATGCCAAAACAATCATCTTAGGTGCCTAACCAATGTACCCTCGTTGGTACCACATTTTATATCATCAAAACATATCATCAATTCATCATTCAAATCAATATTTTAAGCATACCAATTCTGATACGAGTCTCAAAGGCCCAACCCAAGCCCAAACAAGAAGACAAACCATGCTTACTTGAAATCAGGCCAAATTGTCAAAGTGACCCAATTTGTGAAGTTTTATTTTTTTTAAATACTTAGTTTAAATTTTAAGTAAATATTCAGTCCAAGAGGCCCAATTAAAAGCCCTTGGCCTAATTTCCATTTAAAATTAAAATAATTAGGAGTTTGTTTAGTTTTAGTTTTCTAATTAGATTAGGAAAATATTTGAAAAGCCTATATAAAGGCTTGGCCAGCCACCGTGTTAGATACTTCTCAATTATATCAAAAATTTCAGATTTGTTTAAGTGCAGAATACTCTTTGAGTTTTTTCTCCAAGAATTCTCTCTTGAGTTTTCTTTAGAAGTTGTTTTAACAATCTTTTGATTGTGGGAGCCATCTTCAGCCTTCTTCTTGCCATTGATATTCTTTGGAGGGGAGATTAGAGCCGTTTGAAGGGAGTTGTGAGATCTTTCGGGATTTCAAGGCTTCTTAGGACTTTTCTTTTATTTGCTTGCTGTCAATTTCTTTTCTTTATTTCTGCTTGTGCCGAATCTTTATCTAATTTATTTGCTGTTCTTATTATGTTTCCAGCCTTTTTCTATCTTAAAGAATCAGCCAAAAATCCCCAATTTCTAGGATTCTTGCTGATTCATTCATACTCTTTTTGGGTGAAATTAGATTGCCGAAATTTGGAGAAAACTATCTTGGTGTTCAATTGGGCAGAATCGCAATCTCCTTTAGGGTTTCAAGAACCCTTATTAACACTTATTTCTATTCTCAATTTGATTCTTTGCTGATTTGGGAATTTTATTTCAGATCTGGAAATTTAAAGTTCTAATCTTTTAATTTTCTGTTTCGTTTTAGATCTGATTGTTTAGAGCTTTCGTAGGAGTTTCCCGTGACTTGGCAACTCGATCTTGGTCCACGCGCATTGGTTCCAAAATACACCTAATTTATAACTACTTAAAACATCAAACTTAAGTTCACATACACCTAACAAGCATTGGTTCCAAAATAACGAGCCAATTTATGGCTTTAAACACAAACATATATTTATATACTCAAACCAACATTATACTTATAACTAAATTTATAATCCATTTCACAAAATAATTATCAACTAAGGCATCTTAGGTACATGCCATTACAAAAAGTAACATCACCACACTTGATATCGAGATTGTTGTTGGATGTTGAGTCGGCAATCAAAAGAGAAGTACCTAACTTGTGCACGGAAAACAAAACCGTACGCTGAGTAACACTCAGTGATATTTTTATAATCTGAACAATTAAAGACATAATGATACCTAAATGCTCAAATTGAATTATACAATCACACTATTGTCTAAGCTTACAATTACAATATATCATCATTTCAAATTCATGCATATCATCATATCATTTTATACTATGCTCAATCTTTACATGTTTTCATACTTAATTGTTTATAACAAATATCTCAATTCACATCACTTGCTATATAAATAGTTTTTCACATATCAATCCACATTTCTTTATACAATGGCATTATTCATTCCATATTCAAGTAATGAGTACATAACTCATATATTCCATTTGATCACAACATATTTCATTTTTCATTTTTCAATCCACTATTTCATTTCAAATTCACATATCATGCCATTTCAATATCAATTATAGAACTTTATTATTTATTTACCCCTATTAACACGACTTGGACTCGGACTCAGACAGATACATGGATCCAACCAACACACTAGTTTGGTACCCAGTGCCTCATTGGATAAATTCGAAGTATTAACTGCACCCAGTGCTATATAAATTGACATCTAGTGTCTCATCAGTTAAATCGAAGTAAATTGGCACCCAGTGCCTCATCGACTCGAAGTCGAAGAAATCTTTGAACTCTTCCTATCCTATGGCATGCCATCTATATCCGACTTAGCCCGAAATAGTTAATAGGGTTCCATTTCACTTTCAAATATATAACCAATGTCAAATTTTCATATAAGCATATTATCACATATACACATATATTCAATTCAATCTTATAAATTCAATCTATTTCAGTTGACTATGAATCCAATTCAATTATAAAACACAATAGTTCTCACCTCCAATACTTACCATATGTAATAAATCAAAATGTAATAATTTATGATTTAGTTCGGATTATAGAAACACAAACCGTGGATTTCGAGCTATTCGACGTCGATTTTATCCTTCCCCTTTTTAGTTGAGGATTCTGGTACGAAGTTGGCTACAAAATTAAAACAATTAAAATACATTAATACTACATAAATCAATTCCACGTTGAATATTTCAATTTTTACTCAATATTTGCTTAAATTTCAATTTAGGCCCTAAAGCATAACTAATTTTTAATCTTCACATTAAATTCTATATTTTCATACTTATTTCAATTTAAACTAAATTTAGCTCCCTATTTTCAATTATACCCTTAAAATTTGAAATTTTTCATAATTTAGTCCCTATTACTCAAAATTTATAATTTAATCTACAACTTAGTCCTTTTTCTATTTCTAACTTAAAAATCTAAAAATTTAATTTCTAATACTAAAACTATTCAACAATAACAACATCTAAAATCTTAATCAATGCTAAAATTTCAACATGGGTCGGGTTAGGGGTGTTCAGTCGGTTAACCGACCTGAAATAACATTAACCGACCTTTCAAAATTTTTAGCCGTTAACTGAACCGAAATTTTTTCGGTTAATTCAGTCGGTTAACCAAATTAACCAAAAATTATATTTTTTTTATTTTCGGTTAAAAATTAACCAAATTAACCGAATTACCCGAATTAACCAAAAATTACCCAAATTAACTTAATTAACCGAATTACCCAAATTACTCGAATTAACCGAATTGAATCACTATATAATTAAAAATATTACATAATTCTTTGAATCACTAACATTACATAAGTCTTGAAATTAAATTATTTTTATTTATTAAATTATTTGTAATTTTTATGATTTGATTGGGTTGGGTTGAATAATTGGGTTTGGATTGGGTTTAGGTGAATAGTGGGCCTATTTATATATTATAATTTTCTTTATTAATTTTTCGGTTAAATCAAAAAAATTCTATTAACCGACCAGTTTCGAACCGAATTAACCGTTAACCGAAAAATCAAAAAATAATTAACCAACCCCCGGCCGAAAAAATTCGATTAACCAACTGATTAACCGAATTCGGTTGGTTAACCGAATTTTTTTTATTTTACCCAAATTTTGCACAGCCCTAGATCAAGTAGTTCTAAACACCGGGATTCCAAAAATATAAAAATTACAAGAAAATAAATTAAATTGACTAACCAATTGAAGTTGAAACTTATAAATCCCTAAAGTGTCGTCATTCACCCTTCTTCTTTCTTTCTATTTTTTTTTCTTTTCTTTCTTCTTTTTCTTTCAATTTGCATGCCACCACTTTCTTTTTATTATTTCTTTTATTTTGTTTTTATCATATATTATATATATATATTAAAGTTAATGTAATGTAATCATATATAATATATATTATACATAACATTAATAACTTAACTCATGACCGGCTACACTATATTTAATTATTGGTTTTATTGCTATTTTAGTCCTTTTAATTAATTCCAAACTATAATTCAACTTTTAACTTTTACGCGATTTAGTCCTTATACTTTAACAACTCATAATTTCACAAAATTCACTTAATCAAAATCTAATTGACTACACAACTAACTTCGTAAATATTTTTAATAACTATTTACGAGTCCAATCTACGGGAACAAAGTCCTGAGAATGCACTTTTCGACACCCCTGACTATCAGATCGTTACAAAAGTAGTGATGAAAACTGGGCAGTCAGAATGAGTAAATGCAATGAATGAGGTACATCTCAAACACTTATCTAGTGTTCTATATTATGACTTACCATTGGCTTGATAAATACACAATAACCCTTTTAGAGTTCTGAAACGGGTAAACTGAATGGCTTACGAACCGAAGTTGGTGGGAATATTCAAGGTTAACCTAATGCTCAATGTGGGTGTACCGAAGCCTAATTGTGAGGATCAATGGGATCTTGATCGAGGCAAGTCAAAATGGGGGAAAGTAAGAAAGGTGGGCTCTTGCGAACGAGATGTACTAAGGAGAGAAAAAGTTCGACTTAGGCGACGACGGAAGTCAAGACAAATGTTCCAAGAGGCGGGACTACCTGACAAAGAGACTAGTTAGGAATCAACTGAGGTATCGAGAATGTCTTGAGGCAAGTTAAACAAGTGTCATTTTGAGTCCACAATGAAGGCATTATGAGAATGGGTGGGGGAGAATGTCACAAGTCGCGGATCAAAGCTCATAACTAATGCATAAAGAACATCCCATAGAGGTCAATTGATTAAATAGGGCTCATTTGACCCTCTTAAATTGGCTTGTTTCATGGAATATGTGGAGAAACCCATCTATTTGAAGCCTTGGTGGCCCAATAAAGCACTTAAGGAAAATTAGGGTTATCTTGATAAATATGGAAAGTAATCTAAGAAGATTTGTAATTTGATCATATTTGATTTTGTAATCTTAAAGGATTGTGCCAATCCCTTAATAATCTCAATTGTAGGAAAGCTTTAATCTCGGCCATCGATGTAAAACAAATGGTACCGTTTGATTAGGAGGAGCTCAACTATAAATAGAGGCCTTCTCCCTCACTTGGAATACACTTAGTTGTAATCCTTCATAGTAATTGAATACTATTGAGAGCATTTACTCAAACACTTGGAGTGCTTTTGCTTTCTTGTGACTTTTCTGTTCTTTCGTTGCTCTTTTGTCTTTGAGTTGCTTCCACTTTATTTTCGGTGCATTAGAGAATTTCTATCAAGAATTCTCACTTTGCGAGAGTTATGCTGACTTAGGCAGATTTGAAACAATAAAATTGCCTAGGGCCGCACGAATTGCAAGACTAAAGTTGAAGCCCCGTGACACTAGGCTATTGTTCTTTACTTATAAATGATGTTCAAAGGAAATAGTTGTTTTGAGTTGTAATAACTTAGATCCCATGTGATCTTCCTTTTCTTAGCAAAAAAGAATAAGCACATTTTTTGTTTCAAAAATTTTGGTAGTTATTTTTGCTTTTTTTCATAGAAAACATTAAAAAAATTATATTCAGTTAAAAAGTTTGAAACTCAATTTTTGAAAACTAAAAAATAAAATATATGTTTATTAAAAAATAATAAAAAGTTTTCATTGTTTTCTCTAAAATTATTTCGCAACATTGAAAAGTTAAAAACCATTGTTTTTAACTTTGTGATATGTCGTAATTTGATACATCAAATTAGGCTATCCTTACACTTGACGAGTTTATTCTTGAGCAATTTGAAGGTATTTTCTGTATTTTTACTTATATTTTTTTACTTAAGAAGTGAATTAGTGTGCTTTATGCTACTCGATTTGACCAAATATGTCATAGAGACCCTAATAGTTGATTGAGTGTTGTAGGGAGTCAATGGTGGCTCGAATGTGAACGAAAATATCACCTAGAATAAGGGTATCGCAATATTGAAGCATGAAAGTCGTGATACCCCTGACAATGCTGAAACAAAGAGGATTGAGGCCATCTACAATAGTATTGCAATACCCAACCTCCCAAGATTCCCCCATTTCAAAACCGTCGTGGTTATCGCGATACTAGACCATGGGTATTGTGATACCCCTGACGAGAGGATACAAAAAATGACTGCAGGGGTAGTCCTTTTCCAACTCTAACACCAATAAAAAATACATGCTAAAGGGCATTTTAGGCACAATTTTTGGGTTGTAATCAGAACAAAAACCTTCTTTTAGATGAGAGACTTAGACATTTTTACATTTTTCAACTTTTAACATCTTTTTAGCTTAGGGTTTTAGTTGTTTTTCTTCATCTTTTAAGGTTCAAGCTTTTTCTTTTCTAATTTTATGTTAAGTTAGTTAGTTAAGGTTATTATAGCTTCGTGTTAATTTCCTTTTAATACTTCATCTTTCTTTGTATTCACACTTTAATCCTTAGTTTAATATCATTCAGCTTCTTTTTATTTTATCTGTTAAAAAATAATTTCTTTGGTGTTTCTATTCATATATCTTGCTTCCATTGTTGTGTTCTCTAAGCTTTTGCAAGAAAGCTTGGGTTTTTATTAGTTTGCTTTGAGTCTAAGTTAATGTTATTTTTGCTTGATTATTTGTTGTTAGTGTGTATAGATACGAGAATGAATAGGTAAATCCTAAGTGGTTGGTTGATGGAAATGTTGGTTAATTGATTTTTGGGTTCAAGGACTAAACCACAAAATTTGGACTAAATAGAATAGAATTCAAAACTTAGGATTGAACCCCTTAATGGAAAAATTAGATAAGTGAGACTGAAAGGAGATCTTATCAAGAACCGATTCGATCGTCCCAAGTTAGTTCAGTAAGGTCGAGATATAAATTAGACTAATTTGTCTAACTTGGTAAAATTGAGCCGAGAGATAAAATTAAGTCAATTTAAGAGTCTTAGCAATTTTGATCCCTAATTCGAAGGTTAATTGACAACATGGAAATCAACCAATCGTTGCCTATTATAATTTAGTCCTCTTTAGTGATTAATTAGTGAATTAGCGTAACTAACCTCATTCATGGCCTACCGTAATATAATGTTTAGTGAGTAGTTGGCTAGACTCCTTTAATTGTATTTTAATTATTTAGGGATAACTTAATTGCTGACTCCTTTAGGTTCGAACCTTGGAATTCTCTAGTGTTCCATTGAACATTATAAATATTACAACTGACATGTTACACTTGCAAATACGACATTCTATTTGATTGTTTATTGTCAATTCTTTGTCTTGATGTTTGCATACTGGTGGCAGAAACGATCACTTTGATGAATTGATACTAGTTCAAATTTGCATAAACCTAAAATATTTATTTTTTCAACAATTTTTAAATATCAAATCGGTTTGATTTCATATAAGTATATAATTTTTTATTTTAATTTTATTCTATTATTGGAAAAAAGTTATCAAACCTAATTTCATATTTTTATTATTTAAAATATTTTTTTTTATTTTTACCTACTAAAGTTTTTTAAAATTTTGGTTTAAGGGTGTACAAAATCACTCAAGTTTTAAAAAAAAATCAATTAAGCCCTTAATTTTTTTTTGCACCTAATTGCACCATTGAACTGAAAAATTGAACTCAATCAACCCCCTTAATCGTTAACTTTGACGATTCATTTTTTATTTTTATTTTTTGGATTATGTTTGTCACGTGACACGTTATGATCGTTACGTGGTATAAATTAACATTTTCTTTTTAAATTTGTAATAAATATAAATAAAATAAAAATCATAAAAACTATAAAAATATGTGATTTTTTAAAATTAATAAATAATAAATAATATAGAAATTTACATAAAAAAGTATAGAAAAATATTAAAAAGTCATTAAATGATGCGGAATCCCGGATCTAGTCACAAGAGAAACACAAATTAGAAATAAAACGAGAATAAAATTAGTTAAATAATAAATAAATAAATAAATAAAAAGGATAGATTTGCCCTATGGAACCCTTGGTTAACTTGTAACCAAAAACGCCAATGATTGAGCGGCTCCCTACGAAACCCCTAGAAGAAGAACCTCTAGAAACACCGATGAACGGGAAAGAAATTTGAATATTTGCAACTCCGAAATACCCTCGAAAGTAACAAACTTCAAACTAAATAGCAAGAGAAGAATCACTCTACTCTAAAAAAATTTGCCTCACACAAATTTGAAAGAAAACAAATACTCTTCTTTTTTATTCTTCTTTCAATGTGTAGAAACAAGCCTATTTATAGGCAAATTACAAGAGTAATTGAATCCTAATAAAAACTCTTTAAAGAGTAATTGAATCCTAATAAAACTCTTTAAAATTATCTAAGAAAATAAATAAATAATAACCTAACCAATAAAATTACTTAACTCATAAATGATGTGTCCCAACCAATGAGAATTAAGTAAATAATAATAATAATAAGATACATAAAAAATTAATCCACCAATTTATGGGCTTTTACTATTCCAAGATTGGTCCAGTGAATTGCATTCCCATATTTATCAATGTCACGAACATGATGAATTAAATTTGTCGCAACAAAGTCTTGGACAAAAGCATTCATCTTTGATTTTAATTGTCGTGCATTGCTTCGAATGATTGGACCACTAGGAAAGACAACCCTTTGAGTGTCACCTCCTTGGCTCGTATCATTCTCCCCCTCTCCAAGAAGATTCATCCTCGAATCTGAACCTACATCAAATTCAAAAGGAGAAAGATCAGAAACATTGAAAGTAGCACTAACACTATACTCACCAGGAAGATCAATGCGATAAGCATTGTCATTTATTTTCTCGAGTACTTGGAATGGTCCATCTCCTCGTGCTTCAAGTTTATTCTCTCTTAGAAGGAAATACATCCTCAAAATCCTACAAAAGATTAACAAAACAACTAGGCAAATGTGTATTAGGGTTAGTGAAAACGAAATTTTCCCTAAACCTAATAATTACAAATGTTTGTTTTGTACAAGGAGCAAATTTGATATCTCGAAACCTAGCGAATAAACTCACTTTCTCATCTCGTGACTTGTGTGTGCAATCACTCACCAATGTTGGGCCTTTAAGTTGGCTTTTAACACTAAGGGCCTCTTTACTCTTAGCCTTTTTCAATGATTTTACCTCACTTCCCTTACCCATCTCACTAGCAAGTTTGAGTTGATCATTGTAGACTTCTTGAGGAGGAAGTGGAGCCAAAGTAAACTTCTTTCCAAGGAATACAAAAGTATATTGGTTAAGGAAACCATCATGATTTACTCGTCGATCAAACTGCCATGGCCGTCCAAGTAATATGTGCCCAGCTTGCATTGGAACAATATCACACAAAACTTTATCAGAGTATCTACCAATGGAAAATGAAACTAAGCATTGTTTAGATACTTTTACCTCTCCACTATCATTCAGCCATTGCAAGCGGTATGGCCTTGGATGCTTCACACAAGGTAGGCCAAGTTTCTCAACAAGCGAAGAACTCACCACATTGGTGCAACTTCCACTATCGATGATCAATGAACTAGGTTGTCCACCAATCAAACATCTCGTGTGGAAAATGTTATCTCTTTGTTCACGCCCTTCCTCTTTAAACTTGATATTTAAAGCCCTTCGAGCAACAAGTGCTTTCTCACCATACTCCAAGTATTCTTCATACTCATCATGAGCATGCACATCATCAGCATCTTCCAAAGGAGGCATCTCATCTTCGTTATCAGACTCAAAATCAACCTCGCCATCTTCTCGAATCACCAATGACTTTTTATTAGGGCATTCTCGAGCATAGTGACCCCTTCCTTGGCATTTGAAGCAGGTAATATCTTTTGGCTGCTTAATGGCACTAGGAGAAGTAGAAGAAGAAGATGGAGCTTGATTAGTAAAAGTAGAACCTTTAAATGAACTAGGCATACCTCTATCTTTGGAGTAAGTTCTAGGCTCATTTGACTTGAACCGTGCATCTCTCCCATTCCACAATCTGTCATCTTGTTTTTGCCAATTTTCTCTCCAAGCAGGATTAGAAACTGAACTAGCACCTCTTGGTGTCCCTTTCTTTCGTAATTGCTTTTCAATGGTGAGTGCAATTTGAAGCATCTCTTCAACATCCATGTAGTCTTGTAACTCAACTCGATTTGCAATCTCAGGCTTTAGGCCGGCAAGGAATCTAGCCATAGTTACCTCAGCCTCTTCAACAAGATTGACTCTAATCTGAATAGTCTCCATCTCTTTGTAGTAATCATCCACAGATCTATCTCCTTGAACAAGATGTTGGAGTCTTTGATGGAGTTCTCGATAATAGTATGGTGGAACAAACCGTTTTCGTAAGATGCGCTTCATTTCAACCCAAGTAGTAACAGGTTGCTTTCTATAAAGAATCCTGCTTTTACATAATTGATTCCACCATGTTAGTGCATGATTAATGAACTCAGCGACAGCGTATGTTACCTTTTTCTTATCAGAGTAATTGTAACAAGCAAAGATTGCTTCCATCTTTTCCTCCCAATCAAGGTAAGCATCAGGATCATTCTTCCCTGAGAAAGAAGGAAATTTTGGTTTGGGAGTGTCATTGTTTCGTTCCACCCTTTCTCTAGGTACATACTCGGACTCAAAGTCATCATCAAAAACATGGTCCTCCCTTCGTTTAAAAGTTCGATCGCGCGAATTTGATCGGCTTATAAAGGCTTCGTTCAACTTCTTGTAATTATCGGCAATGTATCTCTCTTGAGTTGTAAGTTTTGTATCAAGATACTACCTTTGCTCTTGTATCATCTGGGTCATGCGATGTTCGACTTGAGTTTGCAACTTTTTCATCTCTTTTTGTAACAACTCGACCAAAGGATCGTTATCTCTTTTTTGCTCATCCTCTTCATTTTTACTAGTTTGGGATCTAGTGATCGGCATGGTATCTGTGAAAAAATCACACAAATAGGAACAAGAAAATAATAATAATAACCTCACTCGTTAGCTCTTAAAAGAATAACTCTCTGAATGATTCAAAACTTGTAAATATGTTTGGAGAGGGTTACTAATCAAGATCAAATAATGGAGGTGCAAACTTCAAAGAAACAATGAAGATCCTAATTGCTTTAAGAGGCCAATAAACTTGACGATGCAATTTGTAATGGAGGCTACACGGATGAAGGAATTGTGCGTGCCTTTAATATCTGCTAACACAAAAAGAAACAATGTGTTAGAAAACGTAAGAGAAAAAAAAACGTAGACCTGCAACGATCCCTAACTCCAGAGTCAAAGAAAAGCTTTAATAAGAAGAAAACTTAAGAAAACTCTATCCAATTTAAAGGAAAACAAAAAATCGGAAACGTTTGGTGTCTTAAGATTTTCAAAAATTGAAGCTTTAATTATACTTGAGTCAAGAAAAGAAGGGGGAAAAAATTCAATTTTGGGAAAAATAAAATAAAAATAATAACAATAATAGGAAAAGAAGAAACCTACGTATGGAAGGTAGGCAACTTTTTTTTTGCGCTTTTTGCTTCTTCTTTTTTTCTTTTTTTCTTTTGCGCTTTTTGCTTTTTTTTTTTACTGTTTTTGCTGTTTTTTTTCTTTTTTTTTGCTTTTATTTAAAGAATAAGAGGAGAATAAACACAAACTTTTTTTAAAAAAAAATTGACGAAACCGATGAAAAGTGTTTTTGGTATTTTGACTCGTTTCGGATTTGATTTTAGCTTCAAAAATAACACCGACTGGCCTGAAACTGATACCAACTGATACGGAATCCCGGATCTAGTCACAAAAGAAACACAAATTAGAAATAAAACTAGAATAAAATTAGTTAAATAATAAATAAATAAATAAATAAAAAGGATAGATTTGCCATATGGAACCCTTGGTTAACTTGTAACCAAAAACGCTAATGATTGAGCGGCTCCCTACGAAACCCCTAGAAGAAGAACCTCTAGAAACACCGATGAACGGGAAAGAAATTTGAATATTTGAAACTCCGAAATACCCTCGAAAGTAACAAACTTCAAGCTAAATAGCAAGAGAAGAATCACTCTACTCTAAAAAAATTTGCCTCACACAAATTTGAAAGAAAACAAATACTCTTCTTTTTTATTCTTCTTTCAATGTGTAGAAACAAGCCTATTTATAGGCAAATTCTAAGAGTAATTGAATCCTAATAAAAACTCTTTAAAGAGTAATTGAATCCTAATAAAACTCTTTAAAATTATCTAAGAAAATAAATAAATAATAACCTAACCAATAAAATTACTTAACTCATAAATGATGTGTCCCAACCAATGAGAATTAAGTAAATAATAATAATAATAATAAGATATATAAAAAATTAATCCACCAATTTATGGGCTTTTACTATTCCAAGATTGGTCCAGTGAATTGCATTCCCATATTTATCAATGTCACGAACATGATGAATTAAATTTGTCGCAACAAAGTCTTGGACAAAAGCATTCATCTTTGATTTTAATTGTCGTGCATTGCTTCGAGTGATTGGACCACTAGGAAAGACAACTCTTTGAGTGTCACCTCTTTGGCTCGTATCATTAAAATATAAAAATTATAGAAAAATATTAATAATGATAAAAGTATAAAAATAATAAATAATAGTAATAATTATAAAAGGCTTAAAATTACAAAAAAAAATAAAATAAAGAAAATATAGAATATCACGAAAAATATAAAAAATACAATTTTGTTTTCATTTAAAAAAATTAAAATTGATTTTGAATTTAATAAAAATTAATCAAATCAAACATAATTATTCAAAACAACTTTTTACTCTCAAATTTCTCCCAATAACATAAAAACCAATAAGCAACATATGAAGAATTACAAAATTGAAACAACATTTTATCGGAGTTAACATTCACTGTTTTCGGAGGATTGGAAATAAAGTTTTTTTATTCGTCTAAATGTTATAAAATATAAAATAAAAATATAAAGAGCAAATAATAAAGAAAATGGTAGAGCAAAGAGAGAGCGTGTTTTATTGATCAATGAAATCATCTACAATGTTTCTCTAAAGTCTACATTTATAGACATAAGAAGTATAAATGAAATAGAACTCTACTTCTAATGACTATTAGAATTTAAAATACATCAAAACTTATCTTGATGAACATCCACTTAATAATAAAATATTCGTAACACTCCCCTTTGGATGTCCATTGGTTGATAATGTGTTTCGTTAAAATCTTATTAAGATAAAAACTTTGTAGAAAAAAAAAATCTTAGTGAAGGAAAAAGATTACACATATCTATAATATGCATAACATGCTATCTAATTAAAAACCTTACGAGGAAAATTCAATGGGACAAAATCCCGGTTAAGGAAAAAAGAGTACAACGCTTATTTACTCTCCCTCATGAAAACATTACATAATATCTTATATTCTACGTATTCAATCTTGAATACTAGCTTTTCAAATGACCATTTGAACGTATTTACTAAGCATTTATATGACAATTCTCTTGAAAGTCATGAGTGAGGAAAATTTTGGAGAAATATATTTGATCTCTTCAAGAGTTCCAACAATAATTATAGCAAACTTTAATCATGATTCTTCTATAAAAATATAAATAGGTATTTTGGATAATTTTATAATCCTCCTTCAACTACTACTTATTAAGCCAAATTTACCACATATGTTCAAATTATTTCAATTCATATAAATGAACAATTTCTCGAGAATTTCAATATGCTTCTAGCATTCTAAATCCTTCAAGGATTTTAATATAAACCTTACTATATAGTGATTCATAAAAGGTTGTAACAACAACCATTAGACGCAAGTTAAATCTTTTATGAACTGTTAGTTCAATAATATATCTAAATGTTATTGCATTAAGGACAAAACAATATTATATATTTTCATAATCAATGTCAAGACTTAGCGAAAAACTTCATATTTTTTATTTTGTTTTTGCAAAACTACTTCATTTGTACCTTCACTTGCTTTATACCTTTAGTTTATTTAGACTGTTGGTCCAAAAACTCCACAAATTTAATTGTACTTGAATTGCATCTTTCTATTTTGACCAATCTATGCAATATCTATATTTCTCAATATATTTATTGAAGATTTTACTTTTATTTCATTATTTCAACAATAATATTGCATGCAAAACAATTTTTGGCCACATTTATTATCGGTTCCACATATTATTGAATTGACATAACTTATCGAGATGTCTTTATTTTCACTATTTTAATCTTTAGTTTCAGGTACCTGAATCTCTTCTGGAGTTTTAGTTATTAGTCATGTCTTGAGTCTCTTTTGGAGCACCCGCCTCCATTATATGATCATCTAGAAGAATTTTCATCTTTGGAACCTATCAATCTATCATTTATTATAACTGATTGTCCTACTGAGACTTTGATTCAAATTAAAATATTAGATGGTATATAACACTTGGTTATTCTCATTAAGTTTGTAAATACATCTCACAATTAACTTTTAATAAAGTGAGTTATCCTTTTTGAACTTAAGGCTCAAATTACTTTGTATAAGGATCTAGATAATGATAACTCATTACAAGCAATGATTTCATTTAGCTATTATTTTTCTCCCCCTAATATCGGAAAAATTATCAAATCAAAATAGTAATCACAAATCATGTCATAATTGAATCTCCAATACATTCAAAACATCGAATAATACAAGGAGGCTCGTAATTAATATATATTCCCAACTTTCTTTGAGGATTCACTCATCTTTGTGCTTTGTGGTGGAGCAATTGGAACATATACGCAAATACAAAAATTCAAAGAAGGGAAATATTTAAATCTTGACCAAAAACCAATTGTAATGGGGAATATTTATAACTTATTGGCTTGATGCGTACAACACATAAATCAACATAATCTCATGTTAAAATAGGAAGTTTAGTTCTCATAAGTAATGGTTTAGATATTACCTAGAGGCGTATAATCAATTACTTCTCTAAATTATTATGCGCATAAATAACAAGCTTTTACAAAAGCTTTTCAAACTCAATTAATAAAAAAACTGATATATAAACTCATTAGTATTAGTAAAATAAACTGTCTTAATTTCATAATCTGAAACTAATTATTTAAACAAGCATTTCAATTGTATTTGTATCAGTAAACTTTTGGTTTACTTTAACATACTTTTCAATTGTACTATTAATGTCAATATAAATTGTGACAAATTGATAATTTTACTGTCATTTATTTTACTTTGTATCCATATATAAGTACTATTATGACTTTCACTACTGAAAATATCTAAATCAATGTGAAGTCTATAATACTATTAAGTCAACAAAATAAATATAATTTCCAAACAATTATATGCAATATTCGCTTTAGGGAATATGTCAAATATTCAAACGTCCAAAAAAATGATTATACAATTTATTATATTTATTGCAGGCATTCACTTCAAGGAATCTGCAAAAAGTAATTCAGACAATAATGTAAGTATATATCATATTTTTAGCAATAAGATTATATAAATTTCATCTGCTTTAAAGATTGATAAATTAGTATAAATTATTGAGCATTTTGTACTAAGAATAAACATTGGGAAACATTTTGAATCATCCATCTTCTTTTTATCTATTTGTCAATAATGACAATAAGTTAATTTTTCATAATTGTTATTTATTATTACATTCACTTCGGGAAATGGAGTAGAACTGGTGGAATGAATGATTCGTTATTTTGTTTAGCCATAAAGAGATATAAGATAAATTCAAAATACTTTTAAAGTCCTTTTAACAAGAGTTTTACATAACCAGTTAACTACCAGGACTAACTAGCTAGGTCGTTTATAGAAATAAGCCTAAATTAAATATATCAATAAAATTCACATCTCAAACATAAAAATATGACATAACGAAAAACTAACAATTTTTTTCTTTCATAACCATCATCATAAGCATGCATGAAATTTAAATCAAAATCCAACCATTCATTCTCATAGAACTTTTTATTTACAACTCCTCATGTCATTTGTCTATAATTAACACATGGAATAATATAAACTTATCAACTACTACTACCTTTAACAATTTTTTGAACTAAATCAAATTCGAATAACCATAAAATTCATTGGTTTATTAACACAAATTTGCATACTAGATATGTTTTAATCACATATATTATTTAATTATAAAACCTACTATAGCGAAATAAATAAATCAACTAATGTTCATTTTCATGAACAAGTGAGATGCTTAAAACAATATGTAACTCATGTAATCAAAACTTAAAAAGAATGTCATCTCAAATATTTAAATCATATATCATGTTGATTTGATATTTAAAGATGTACCTTTTTTGTATCATGAATATACAATAATAATTCAGTCAATTAGATTCATGGATTCCAACATTATTCCTATTATAAGAGACTCAATTGAATGAAATAAAGTACTAAAAATAGTTTAGGGTCTATTCAGGGACTAACCTGAACAATTCATAAAGTTCTGGGTAAAATTGTAAAACAAAGGTCATATGGTCGTGTGGAAGAATTACACAATCGTATGGTCAGGTCATGTAACAGATTGTGGTCTTGTGGCAAATGTAAAAATTACCCTACAAGAGAGACACGACCATATAACAAGCCGTGTTGAAAGTTCTTGGCCATGTGGTTCATGAATTAGCCTAGGATTTCCAGGGACATGGCCATATGAGGGTCTGTGTAGGAGACCGTGTGGCCCTATTCCTAGACACAGTTTGCCTCGATTCGCTTGTAAAAGAACACACACCTTTCTCCAAGAGGTCTATCGACGTTCCTCTCGATCAAATCTGATCTGATGCACCTAAAACAAGTATTCCAAATAACATTTATATTCGAGTTAACGTTTGATTTCAAGATTCATCAAGATTATCGAGAGATTTGTCAAGAACCAAAAAAGATTGTGTAATTGGGTTGAAAGATTATCGTCGAATAGAAATACTATAAAAATTTGAGAGTTCACACATCTGGGGTTCGTATGTATAGGGTTCACATACTAATTCATATGAAGGTTTGCATACCAAATCATACGAGGGTTAGCATACTAGACCTATAGATGGTTGCATTCTTAAAGGGTCACACACGTAAGTTTTCACATACATTAGGGTTTACACATTTAGGGTTAGCACATATGGGTTCGCACATCTAGGTTTCACACATATGGGTTCGCACATATAGGATCTGCACATATAGGGTTTGTATACTAAATCATATGGGGTTTGCATACTGAATCTATAAGGGTTTGCATGTAGGTTTGTATACATGGAGGTTCGCATATCTAAGGTTTACGCATATTAAATCATATATTATATAACTTGGGAGTTCGCATACTACATCATACTATATAACATAGAGGTTCACATACCACGTCATGCTATATAACATGGGGGTTCGCATACTACGTCATACTATATAACATGGGAGTTCGCATACTACGTCATACTATATATCATGGGGGTTCGCATACTACGTCATACTATATAACATAAGGGTTCACATACTACGTCATACTATATAACATGAGGGTTCGCATACTACATCATAGTATATAACATGGGGGTTTGCATGCTATGTCATACTATATAACATAGGGATTCGCATACTACGTCATACTATATAACATAAGGGGTTCGCATATATAAGACTTATTGGGTTCGTATATAAAACTTGTAGAGTTCACATATTAAAACTTGTAGAGTTCACATGTGTAAAACATATTTCGCATCTACGCACTAAGAGATCACACATATATTCCTTCTAGGGGTTTGCAATAAAGGGTTCACACAATAGATTACCTTATTTTCTAATATTTTCAATTGATTAATCATAAGCAATGATTTAAGTTTAAATCCCACACTTGATTGAAGACACAGAAACCTTAATTTTTGGATGAAGGAATCAGCAATTTACTGGGAGGAGAGGGATGCAATTGAAAACCTTGAAAACTTTGGTTGAGAATGTGATCCGACAATGGTGAAGAAGAAGAGAAAATCTTGAGAGTTTTTCTTGAAAATTTTCTAAAGAAAATTTCTAGGTTTTTAAAAAGATTGACTATTTATAAAACTTCTTTCCTAATTGAAATAGAATTAGAATTAGTTTATAATTATGGTTGATTTAAATTAATGACTAAATTAAAAAAATAGTTTTTGGTCTGGGCTGGTTTGAAAATTTAATACTTTGTAGGGGTAAAAATAAAAAAATAAAATATTTTAGCTAAATGCAAACAAGGGGTTATGAACTTGGGACCAAAAGAAAAGCTAGGCTTTACCACTGAACCAGCAGACTCATTCTTAACAGAAGCCTTCAAGAAATTATTTTTAAAGGTTATGACTAAGCATTAGGGGAGTTTTTAAAATCATCGACAAATGGTGCAAACAAGAGGGTTTAAACCTAGTACCTCTATTATAGGGGAATAACACTTAACCATCAAGCTTAAAGCTCATTTCTTGTTAATTCTTTATTAATAATAATTTTTAAGGTGTTCTAAATTCACTAGGATGTGATATAAATAGAGGATGAAGAGAAGTTCTACTAAAATTATGAAAAAGATAGTTATTCTAGTCAAACTAGGACTAAAATAGCTAAGGTTTGTAAACCCTAGGGGTGACAAGGGTAAGTTACCCAAAGTTTCAATGGAATTAAAAGGGAGATGAAAGGGGAAAGGTGTGGCTTGAACTTAGATAAATGGAAAGGGAATTAGCATGTTAACCATTAAACCTAAGCCTATTTCTTGTTTAGTTTTTACCCCTAACAATATTTATTTTAATGTGGTTTTTATCCCAATGTGCTAAAACTAAAAGGTAAAAAAAAT
Organism: Gossypium hirsutum; assembly: GCF_007990345.1. Taxonomy (NCBI): domain Eukaryota; kingdom Viridiplantae; phylum Streptophyta; class Magnoliopsida; order Malvales; family Malvaceae; genus Gossypium; species Gossypium hirsutum. The sequence continues at coordinate 9,887,241 of NC_053444.1, forward strand.
GAAAGGATTGAGGTTTAAACCTAAGACTTCTAGAATGAATGCACTATCATTTTAATCATTCAACCTGTATCTTATTTTTTTGTCTATTTATTACGATTAACCCCCCTATATTTTGGGGCATGACATTGCTAGCTTTCAATTCCAAACTCAATTAATTGCAATTTTCAATTAGGAGCTTAATTGATTTTAAATTATTTTATGTTTTTTAAAATTTATGTTGAAAAATTTTTAAGTCAGCATTTTAACTCAAATAATTAACGGTGATTTTTTTTGATTAATTGATGATATTATAAAAAGAAAGAAACAAGATTATATCAAATTAAAATATAATAAATTTAAATATAATAAAAAGACTAAAACCAAAATTTCAATAATAGATTGAAAATTTAAGGCTCCATTTGATTTCTTACAATATTTTATATTTATATTTTTAAAAATAATTTTCAGTTTTCATTTTTGAAATTTGAAAAACATTTTTGGTAAATAAGAATACAAATTTGTTTTCGGAAAATGAAAACATAAAATAATGCTTAATACCTATTTCCTTACAATATTATAAAATTTTTTAAAAAAATAGAAACATTATTTTTTTGAATATTATAAAAGATTTTTTTATATATTATGAAAATGTTATACAAATTATACAATTATAGAAAATCATAATTATTATTAAATATTACTAAAATTTTATGAAAAATATGAAATTATTATAAAAATTTAGAAATTATAGAAAATTATTAGAAATAATAAAAAATTATAAAAATTATTAAAGCTAAACCAACAAGTGGTTGAGTGCAATGTGATTGCACTCTCAAGGGAAAAATGTAGGTTCGAATCTTGGAGACAACATTGTTGAGAGGAGCAACCAAGAACCCCAAACATGGACCGTAAAACAAACATGCAAAATATCAAAAAAATTATTGAAACGATAAAAAACCAAAAACTTATAAAAATTATAGATATTTTATTTTAAAGTTTTGGAATCTTTAGTTTCGTTAATAAGAAAATGAGCAATTTAAAGTGTGATGGTGATCAGATTTGTACTGGGTGTCGAGTGAGGTGTTTAAGTGACAATAAGTTTAGTGTTTGGCAGATTAAGGTGAGCAGTGGATTAAGAAGAGCAATAAGTAGTAGTTTTGGTTGATGAGAGGTGATGCGAGAGAAATTAATAAAGATAGATTGAGGTATGATGTAGGGCAGTGTGTAAGGGAAGATAAAAAAGAGTAGTAATTTTTATTAAAAAAATTTTAAAATTAATACAAATTATTGAAAAATTACAAGAAATTTTAGAAAATGGTAAATTATTCAAATTTTATTAAATATCATAAAAATTCAAAAATTACTATTTTTATATTTTTAATAAACCTTTATAATATTTTATCATTTTAATATTTTATATTATTATATAAATTTTTTACAGTTTTTAAAATAAAATTTTAATAATTTTTTATAATTTCTAAAACTCAATTAAGCTTTATAAAATGAATTAAAAAATTTAATTAAACCTTCCACTTTTAACAATTTTCAAGGTAAAAGTACCATGAAAGCCCCTATACTAAGAGCCAAATTGTATTTTACCCCTTTTACTCAAAAAATGGGCAAATTAGTCCTTATTTAATAGATCAAAGAGCAAATTGATCATTTCTGTTTGAAATTTCATCCATTTGTACTATTAAAAACTGATGTGGCTAATAAAATAATCAAATACTGACACGTGGCATGCCATATGTATCTCATGCCGACATACAAAGATCAAATTTGAATAGCAAAAATGGATGAAATTTTTAATAGAAGGGTCAGTTTGCTCTTTCGATCTAATGTACAAGAACTAATTTTCTCATTTTTTGAGTAGAGGAGGTAAAATGCAATCCAACCCCTAATACAGGGGTCTCTATTGTACTTTTACCCAAATTTCAATGACAAACACCACATCAGTTGCCACATTAGCATTTCCCACGCCAACTACCGTGTCATCACTTAACAAGCCATGAAGCCCCGAAAAACTATATTTCAAGAGCTCAATTGATTGCTAATTTTTTATTAGGAGCTTATTTTATTCTAATTTTCGATTAAGGTCTTGATTAATTTTTAATTATTTTACAAGGGCTTTTTTTATATTTAAACATTTTTTCTTAAAACTTGTCAATGACACTATAATAATAGACGGATCAAACTCAGTCAAATTGACTAAATTCTAAATTTGAATAATACTAAAAGGAGTAAAATCAAAATTTGACAAACATATTCAAAATCTTAATTCCTTATCCTTTCTCCCTTGCATGTCTCGAAGGAGATGCCTTAAATGTTATCAAGAGAATAAATTCTATAGAAGATGACAAATCTAACATTAGCAATATGATAAACAAGATTAAGGGAAGAGCACCTAATTTTAGAAGTGTAAAGTTCAGGCTTGTACCTTGGGCGGCGAATGCATCGGTGCATGGAATGGTGATGGAAGGTAAGAGGCATGACTACCCCATGTACTAGATGGAGGAAGTCCTAAGGGAGGTGGAAAAGCTCATTGATAGAGATATGAGAGGATTTACGAAGAGTAAGCAAGTGTGAAGGGTGAGTCCGGGCTTGGAGGCGATTGATAGTCTAAGGAACTCGATGGCCTGAGGTAGAGGCTGGTTACTTGTGTGCTGGAGTATGAAATGATGGAAGGATCTGATGGCCTTTTCGTTTTACTGATGCATGGGGGAGGATCGGAAGGATTTTGTAGATGAATGGATTTTTCAGATCTAGGGACGTTTCATTTTAGGTTTTTCTTACTTTATTTTCGGTTGCTGTGATGGCTTTGTTAGGATCTGCTTTTTGTTTTTAATTTTTTTAGGTTGTTTTGTGATCCCCTAGGCACCGTTTTGCTGGCCATTAGTTGAGCAGCAATTGTGTGGTCAAGCTGTAATGGTTTTGTCTTCAAGCATTTATGGCATCAGTGGGCATTTAAAAAAATTAATTTTTTATTTTTATTTTCAAGAATTTATTTACTTTATTTTTTGGATTTAAAAATTCAGTTCCAGTTCTTATCCCCATTAAAATTTTTCTATTAAATTATATGGTGTGACATTTTGAAATTAAAAAAAGGACATTTAGTAGTCATACAACAGTAAAAATAATGTTGATAATATTAATTAAGATTTTTCTTAAAAACGTTCGTTTGAACTCGTAATTATAAAATAATTTTTTTATTGAAATAGTGTTAAGAAAAATTGACGTAACATTTTTATTGAAATAGTTAACAATATTAACTATTTAGACTTACTAATAATATTATAAAAGTAGAACCAAATTATGCCAAAAATTAAGGTATATAGAAATCTCAAGTTTCAACACACTCTAGGGGCCTACCTGTGAAGTTGCGACACCAAATGATTGATGCTGCAACATCGATCTCCAAAGTTATGATTCCAAGATTCCAAGGTTGCAACTCCAAATCCAAACATCAAAGTAAGGAAGTAGGTCACTTGAGGACCAAGGTCGTGACACCAAAAGGTCAACGTCGCGACACTAATACTTCCAACCATCCAAAGTAGTTGACTATTGAGGATGTCGCGACACCAAGGTCTGGGTGTCACGACACCGAAGCTTGATGAGGGAGTTTCTATAAGGGTAATTTGATATCCAACCAAGCTTTAGTTATTTTTCCATTTTAGTACTTTCTCTTCTAGGTTAATTTAGAGGGATTCTCTTTCAGTATTTTTTTGCGGTTCTTCTTTTTACACTTGTTTTGGGTTTGCATTATAATTCAATAGATTTTTAGTATTTTTCTTATCCAAAATCTACAAATTGATAATCAAACTATGGAACTTCAAGATTCATCATATTTTCATCAATCAAATCAATGACTTCATAAAAAATTCTATACATTTCTCAACTCTTTCTTTTTCGTGTTATTTGATTGTTTAATTTAGCATGAAATTGATTTGGCTTTGTGCATTGATTATGGATATGAACTAAATATTATTGTGGTTGATTAATTGAAGTGTCAATTAATTAGTTTGAGGTTTAGAGACAAGATTGTAAGAATTTTGATTAAATTAAATGAACTTAGAAACCTAAAATTGACAAATCTAGAGGAACAATTAGATAATTGAGATTGAGAGGAGATATTATTGAACACATATTTGATTACCTTGATTTAGTCTAGTGAGACCGAGAGAAAAATTGGACTAAATCATTTAATAGGGTAAAATAGTGACCGAGAGGTAATTTTGAATCAATTAGAAAATTAACTAGTTTAGATCTCGAATTCAAGAATTAATTATTGACAAGGAAATTAATCAACTACTCTATTTTCTTTGATGAACACATTTGTGATTTTGGTATTTATGCAATTTAGTCCTTTAGGTTAAAATTTAGTTTAAATCAATTCTTCTATTGTTTTTTGTATTATGTCGCTTAGCCATTAGCTAGCTAGACTTTTTATTATGTGCTTGGTCTTCGTTACTTCACCATATCACTCAATCTTCTTTGGGTTTGATCCTTAGAATACTCTGTGTGTTACATTGTAACAATTAGAAATATTACAACTATCCTATCACACTTGCAGTAAAAACCACTTTATAATTATCAATATTCTGTGCTTATTTCTCTAGGCAAAGTTTGTACACCGTGGAGCGGTCATTAGTCTCTGAGATTCTTAAGGCATTCGATTTTATATAACTGATCTGCCACAAATCGATGTGGCAAATTAGGCTTTTCCGACACAATTAAGGAGCTTTTTCTCGAGCAACATAGAGTTTTTAGCTTAGTTTTTTTGTTATTTTCGTATTTTTATATTTTTCGGGTAATAAGTGAAAATCTCTCATTTTTGTCTAGTTTTTTTACCCAAATTGGTTGATAGTGCCATTGGGAAGTCTAATGTGTGTTTGAGTGATGTAGGGACGTGTTGAAGGTCAAAAATGAGCGAGAACAACATCCAGGGCAAAGGTATGGTGATATCCAACCACTAAATTTGCAATACCTCCGGCAGTATAGAAGACTAATAAGACCCTTCAGTGGTATCGTGATATCTACCTCTCAAAGAAGACCCCCAAGTTCAATACTGCTCGAGATATCGCGATATTATCTTCTGGGTATCGCGATATTGCCTTCGTCAGAAACACAAATTTGGACAAAAAGGGCAACCTTTGTCTACCCGACCTACCAATCACACAAGGTCCGTGTAGGGGCAATTTTAGCATAAAAAATTCATCAGAACACCCTTAAAAATAGCCAAAATTTTCTGAGGAGGAGAAAGGACATTAACTTAGTTTAAGTTTAGTTTTCTCTAGGTTTTCTTTAGTTTTTCTTTACACTTTTCTAGGGTTTTTATTTTTCTTTTCTTCTACCTCAAATTAAAGTTTATTTTTCTGCATTTACTTATTGTTCTTGATGTTCTTTATGTTAGTTAAGTTAGTTAACATTGTAGCTAAGTTTTATTTTCATTTCCAATCCCTGTACCTTGCTTTCAAGACTTTTTAAGCTTTAATTTAATATATTTCAGTTAATTTTACTTCAAATCTGTTAAAGTTTGTTCCTTTTATGTTTCTTGCTTTAGATTTCTTTGTTAAATACTTTTGGTTTAATGTTTTTTAAGTTTTATTGCATAAAAATCTCAACTTTCACATTTTTCTTAAGCTTTACTTTCATAGTTGCTTTGTTTTCTATTGTTCTTGACTTTGAGCATGTGTAGCTAAATCCTTAAGGAGGCTGGTTGATGGAGATGTAGATACACTAAAATCTTTAGACAAAGGACTAAATCGTAACAAATTGAACTAATCCAAATAGAACTAAGAACTTAGGTAGTGACTCCTTTAAGGGAATATTAAGATAAAGTGAGTACGAAAGGTAATCTTGTTGCACACCCATTTGCTACTTTCGGATTAACTGGTGAGACCTAAAGATAAATTGGACCTAATTCATCTAAGTCAATAAAATTGAGATCGGAAGATAAAATGTAGCCACTTGGTAATATATGCGATTTATGTCCCTAGTCCGAGATTTGGTAAACCACATCGAAGTCAACCAACCCTTATTAGTCATTTGCTAGATAGTCCCTCTAGTTTACATTTCTTGTAATTTAGTCCCTAGAGTAGAATATTTAATTTTCTTGCAAACTTATCTTTTATGAATCGCTGTAATATAAAATCGTATTAGTAGTCACTTAGCATCTATTTTGTATGCTAGTTATTGCTCAATCGCCTCTTCCTTTGGGTTCAATCCTTGGAATGCTTCGATGTTTCATTGTAACACAATAAATATTAAAACTGACCTGTATGCTTGTAGTAAAACCGAACTTTAAAATTTGTTTCATACATTATGTCTTTTAATGCGTGCGCGTGTAGCCGATCAATAACCACATAATATTTTAATCTAATAGTTAAAAATATAAACTATTTGGACTAATTAATAACGTTATAAAAATATAAAGACCAAATTATGTTAGAAATTAAAATATAGAGATTAAATATCAAATTTAAGCATAATAGAGATACCAAAACTGAAATTTAACTAATTTTATGAAATATAAAAAAAAACAAAAGAGAGAGAGCAATTATAGAACAAAATGTTACATGTCAAGTTCTTATTAATCATATAACTTTTTTATTTATAATTTTCTTTTTTTTTAATGAAACATTTTTTATACATTTGTTAAAAAAAGTTAGAATATGCTTCAAGTCCTTGTACTTGTCTATCTAAAATTTAGTCCCTTTATTTCAATTTTCAAGAATTAATTCTTTTAAATTTTCAAATTTAGATTTACATGTTATCACAATTAAAATTCTTCTCTTAAATTCTGTAACACTTTACACCCGACTCGGTCGACAGATCCAAATGCGTGACATCACTTCAAATAGGTCCACATAGAGGCTTGGTTTATATGAGATCAATCACAGAGTTAGGACATTAATCCAAACCCAAAGCATCAAAATTCAACATTGTGTCTCGAGACATGCCTCCCCTATTTTCCTATTTTTGCTTCAAAGTTTATTGTCTCAAGATATTAGGGGTTTATGTCTTGAGACAATGACCCTTATGTCTTGAGACTTGTCTCAAGACATAATTCTCTTATTTCAGACCTCTAGCTTCGATGTTTATATGTCTCGAGCCAATGAAGTTCTTACCTCGAGACTCAAAATAGGGAAAATCTAATTTAGCTTCAATGTTTGCTATTTTAAAACATAGGCCGTCACATCCCAAAAATAGGGTTAGAAGAAATAGGGTTAGTGAAACCAAGAGTGGTTACGTTTGACTTTTGAGTTAAAATTGTGGAAAATTTTGTAAAATGATTTAATTTGGTTCGGTGGTTGAGAGTTGTGTTTGTGTGCGTGAGGTTTTGGGTTCAAGTCTTTCCTTTGAAATTTTGTCAATTTTTTGTTCTAACCCTAAACTATAAACCCTATTCCAGATCGTTTAACTTAAATCTTATTTTTGTGTAAGTTATGACAGAATGAGTTTGCTAGTTTAGTAGTAAGGCATCAGCTTACCGTTGCAAATTTGAAATAATTTTGCTCATTGTTATTTGTTGAAGGTTGGGTTTGTTTTAAATTCTATGAAATCTTTGGGTTAGGATTTGGTTCAAGTTAAAATATCTTATTGTATTTTATTTGAAAATTATCAACACCCTAATTTTGCTCTCATCACTAACCATCCATACACCCCATTCTCTGCACATTTCATATTTTTCTTTTCCAGTTCTTTTTCATGTTTTCTTCTTTTTGTTTTTGGCCATTACTCATTTCTATCGTTTGCTTTGCGGTTCAATCAATTTTTTTGCTTCTTTCTTTGTCGTTATCATCTTTGTTATGCTTACTGTTCTTCTGCATTTCTTTAGATTGTTGCATTATCCAATCTTCATCTTTCGTCATCTTTTTTGGGTAAGTGATGTTGATTTTGCTATTGGGTTTTTGATGTTAATAAGTTATTGGTGAAAAGGTAAGTGGTTAATGGGTGTTTGGGTTGAAGATTGGATTCTAATTGTAGTTTGTTGGAATTGTTTAGGTGTTGATTGTGGGACGACTAATCGATCAACGAATTAGTTGCTGTGGGCTGCTTTTTTTGTAAGAGGTAAGTTTGAATAACAGACTTTGAGGTTTTATGTGTAAGTTAAGTTTGGAAATCAAGTTTCGGTAATGGAATTGGATTGTTAGATGTAATTTAACGACGTATGCAGGTTTCGTTAGTTTCATACATGCGGTTGATTAATCTCGCTATCAGGTGTTTCTAACCCAAAATCACCGTGTATAATTTGAAAAATCTGAATGAAACTGTTTTGCGTCACAAGACCGTGTGGCAGACCGCATGCACCACACAGCCGTGTGTCTGGTCGTGTGGCTAGCCATATATTAGGTTGTGTGAGGGTATACGGGCGTGTGCGATTACACGTACAAATCAGGTAGGCCATGTGGGGCACACGGGCATGTGAAGTCAAACGGGTAGGACAGGTAGCCAGTGTGGACCACACGAGCTGGTCATTTGGGCCGTGTGAAACCACACGAGCATGTGACCCGTTTTGCTTAAATTTTCATTTAAGCCCGATTTAATCTGTAATTTGTAATTAGACCCTCCGTGGGGTCCAATTTGTTTAAAAAAGACTCGAAGTGAGGTACATGTGTTGATACGTTTGGTAAATGAGTTACATGTATATTATATGTGTCGATAATTTTTGAAAGCATGACTATTTTTGTAAAGCATGTGTGACATTCGTATTTTGTTATCTGTTCTGATATGATATCTTTTTCGACTATGTGCTATGTATATATGTTATTATGATTTTGCATAAGCATTTAAGTGGGTTTTGATGATAGAGGATGTGTTTTCAGGCAGTATTACTGTAATTTTGGCGGTTAAACCGTATTATATGTTTGGCAGCTCAATCGCATATTTAATAGTGGCATACCACCACTTTCCGGTGTGATTGGATGGATGGACTCAAGTAGTCCTAATTAGTGTGATTGATTGGTTGGAGATAGTGTGTAGCTGATGGAGATAGGATTTGTTTTGAAATGATATGACATTTTGTTTTGATATATGTGTATATATGTTTATGAAATTTTGACACTCTTATATGATATATGTTTCTGGATATATGACATTCTTATATGTTATTTGCATACGTGAATACTATAAGTAAAACTCTATTTTGATATTTGCAATTGTGCATGTTGTAGTAAGAAAATTCTTTATATGGGTTAAATCTCACACTGAGCTTCTAGCTCACTCGTTCGTTTAATATGTTTCAAGTAATCTTCTGACTTAGGACTGGACGACGTGCGGGAGCTTGGATTGTTTTCTTAGTTAATTACAAAATTGTGATTTTCGCAAATATCTAATTTTGACTTTTGGGACTGTAAACTGTTTTTGGGCTTTGTTTTGTTTTTTGTTTAATTTGTCGGTAATTGATATTTTTTGAACGTGATACTGCAAAATCACACGAGTTAACAAAATGGATTCCGATTTTCAAAACTAAAACTCTGAAAATTTTCCACTGCAAAATTAAGTAATTTCTTAAGTGTTTTTCTATAAACAAATAAATAGTTTTTAACGAATGTTTGCCATGTTTATATTTTCTAAACACTCACTGAAATCAGGAGTTTTCAAACGAGATCAAGTTAAGAGTTATTCTGTAAAATAAATTGTACGTAATTTCTAAAATAACATGTAAGTATTTTGCTAAAAATATTTTTTTTTCAGAATACTTGGTTTCTAAAGTTAGGATTTAACTTCTGGGTTTTTAAACAAACTAATGTAATCTCTTCAGATTCGGTCAAAACGTCTAGGCTGTGTTTGGGGTGTTACATGGGCCAATATGTCTCGAGACTTAAATCAAGATGTCTTGAAACTTGCTTGGTAAGTCTTGAGACCTATACCTAAAAATGTACCAAACGATCATTTTTGTTCTTGATGTCTCGAGACCAAATAGTAAAAATATAAAAAAAATGCAACTTTAACCTATGGAAAAAGTGACACCAAATCACACCTACATAAGGCCATTATATCACTCGATCATAAAGCATTAATTTGACATCACCAATCACAAAATTGAACACCTAAAGACATAACAACCAAAGCATGAACTAGAAGTATACAAAACTAACTATTTACTAGCATTAAAACAAGTGTGTACATGATCATATCCCACTATCAAAGTTCACCACATGACTAAAATGTGTTCCAACATAAATACCAACAATTTATAACATCCAAAAGACCCTATAAAACTTTTAATTATCTAATTACATGCCATTTACAACAAAAAACATAAGGGAGCATTATAGATATGTAGTTGAGCTGAGATATAAGATCTAGATGCCGCTACTATTTATTGATCAACCAAACACCTAAAGTTACCTGCGCACAGAAACAAAAAAAATTTGCACGCTGAGTATTGAAACTCAGTGGTGCTAACATAATTTGAATTCAACACAGAATTATATTAAATAGTAAAACACAATAAGATAACATTAAAGTACATTGTAACTAAAATTTTATTCCAACATAAAAATCATATAATCACATATCATTTTACAAATTAACCCTCAGGATTTTGATGCAACACTCACCATGCGTTAACATAATTAGTTACGATATTAATGAATCGTTTTGTTTTCCAAATATTATACTATTGATGCACTTTCAAGTTATTTGCATTTCATCTCATATATCACAATCAATTCATTTTTGCTATTATTTTCCACATTTTATTATCATATCAAATTCACATTTTAATTTCACATTTTGACCCATATTAACTGATTCAGACTCAAGAATAGATACACGGATTAATCCTCCAACACACTAGAATAAACATATCAATGTTGACCGAGCGTAAATGCACCGATACCCATAACCACACCAGTATACGCTCGTACCCTCTAGGTATTTGAGCTAGTGACACATTCTCGACCTTTAGGGTATTAGAGAATTATCAAATAGTAATACACACTCAACACTAAAGCTCCCTCTGACATAATAGACCATATAGCATGCCAACTATACCCGTAACTCTTTTTGACATCGTTAATAGGGCATTTTTCATTACCAATCATCATCAAATCATATTCAAACATAATTAACATCATGATATCACCATAAGAAACACATGCTTTGAACATATACCAACATTTCAAAGTGATCAAGTACAACATATATTTCATGTATTTATCCACCATCAATAGTTTATACATTTAGTTGATTAATAAATTATGCAGTGAAAACAAATTATGGAAGCACAAATCGAAAATACTCCTCATCGATGGCCTTTACTTTCCTTTATCTTTTGACATCCTGATGTCATCTTTGACTACGTTTGATAATATAGTTATGGAAACAACATCAGTTACACAATCAAACACAAAGCCATTAAGAATCAAACATGAAAATGCATTTTCTCAACTTAACTCGATAGGATTCTAATATTCAATTTTTTTGTAACTCTTGATTCTAAATCCAAATTTATAAATATATTAAAATAGCTTCAAACTGTCCAAAAAAAACATAATTATTTTCAAAGATGTTAGCACTACCAACCAAACATTCTTCCATGGCTATGTAATTAAAACCTTAACAATTCACATTTCTAATACATGGGTCATTTATATTTATTCAGTTAAAGCTAGAAATTCATCAAATATTTATGGATTAATGTTCGGCAATGAGAGAAAAAGACTATGCAAAAGTTTTCTTCTTTCTCTCTTTGGTTTCCTTAGCCAAATGAATAAGAAGAGAAAATCTTTTTTTCTCTTTCACTCCTTTTCCATATTATTATTATTATTATTATTATTATTATTATTAAATGGTTATAGTTTCAACATGAAAGGATTAGTGGGATTTGGCTGTGATCATGTTAATCTTCTAACCATGTTTTAATGGCGGCTTAATTATAATTGAGGAACTTGATTATTTCCTTTACCTAATCTCCTTACTTTAGGTCACTTACAATTTAATCTCTATACTATATTTAACAACTTATCTAATTTAGCCATTTAATAAATCAATACTATAATTTCGCACTTGACGCATATAGTCATTGATTAAAAATTTCAACTAACTTGTTTTACAAAATTCAATTTCGAAATCTCATTTTTTCTACATCGGCTAAAATTGGGTCATTACAAATTCATTTGTGTAACAATTTTAATAAAAAATATTTACTTGGAAGCCGTGTAACAAAAAAAAAAGACCAAATGCTCAAATTGAGGTCAAACCTTTTTGTGGGTTGCTCAAGTAAAGGTCTAACCTTTCAAATTGATCAAATAAAGGTCAAACACTTTCAATGCTACTTAAAATAAGTGCTTTTCAAATGTTGTATATCATATTTGAAATTATATTTTTATTTTCTTATTTTCTTTTAAAACAATATCTAACTCAAATGATATGTGTTGCAGTTTAAACACGTTAGCATTCACCTAATTTTTGTTTTATAAATCGGGTGAAGTGCATGAAAAGCCCTTGTTTGACCATTATTTGACCGTTTAAAAGGTTTGGCCCTTAATTGAGCAATATCTAAAAGATTTTGTCCCAATTTGAGCATTTAACCTAAAAAAATGACATTGGTGATAAACATGAATTTAATAGAAGAATTTTATCGGTATTAGTAATTGGACTTGCATTTTTAAATTCGAAAATTAGGACTATATTCTTTAAAATAAAAGTAGGGGCCTAAATTTCAAATGTACAAAAAGTACAAGGACTTAGAGTATAATCGTAAAAAAATGTGAATCTCCTCTTTCATAAATCTTTCTACTCAAAATCAAACTCTCTTCGTATAATGTCCCAAAATTTCTAGTACAATATATAGTATTATTCCATGACTCGCTATTGTGAAAATTTTGAGGAATTTTGAAAACGAGACCAATAAAAAGAGAATTTTTAAAGGAATTCAAATGATTTATGGTTAGAAAACAATGAAGTAAAATTTGTATATAAAAATGTGAAAATGATTAAATTGAAAAGTTGAAAAAATACGAGGACTAAAGTGTAAAGTGATAAATGAGAGAAATTATGGATGGATAATGGTTTGTTGATGTCAAGATGACATGGGAAATGCATTTTTAACAAGAAAAAAGAGTCTGGATTAATTTGAATAAAATGAGAGAAATATGGATGAAATTACAATTTTTCCATTTTAGTCTAGAAAGGAATAAAAACACAACTTTTGCATGGTTAGACAAACTTTATGATGTTATGTGTAGATGTGTAGATTTAATGTGTTAAGTGTGTTGTGGGATGAAGTGTGATTCCCCATTAAAAACTAATATTTGTTACTTAAATTTGAAATCCATTTTTAGGATAACGTTTCGCCTTAAATTTAAATCCTTTAGCTTAATTGTTTACATGAGATTTTAACCATTATTTAAAATTCCCCAAAATTTTATTCAATAATAAGATAAAAGAAATGACCCATTAGCTCAAATCCACTAGTGGGCCGAACCCCAAAATCTCTGTATACCTGCAGGGCACAAATATTCACCACAAATCTTAGTTTATAATTGGAAAATGTTGAAATGTTAAAACTTAAAATGACTCTTTTTTCTTTTCTTCTTTTTCCAACTTTATCATATTTTAGGTTGTTATAACATAAATATTACACCAAAGATCCTTTTATATGTATATATTTGGGGTTAGTGTAAGGGAGTCTCACTTTTGGGGTTTTCTCCTCCCTTCCGCCATAATATGCATCTTGGTTCCCTCTTCCACCGGGGAACACTCTATTGCTTCTCCCCCTTATTTGCGCACTCTTCGCCTAATTGTTACAATTAGAGATGTCCATGGGTCGGGTCTAACAAAAACATAAGCCTGTTTTCTAGGCCAAACTCAAAAAATGAGATTCAAATTTTACCTAAATTCGGCCCGACTCATATTAATTTTTTATATAATTTCTTTTAAAAAATATAATACATAAAACATACTAAAAACATTAAAATAAATGTTTCCTAACAAATTGAAAATAAATTTAAAAAAAATATGTATACTTAAATAACATTAGGATAAATGTAACTTAACAAGCAAATGTGAAAAATAGTAACAAAATTATTAATAAAACAAGAGTTATACAATATCCAAATAATAACAATAAAATAATAGCAACATAATTATGAAAAAAATAACAAGAAAATAGTAATAAAATAATAAAAAACAAAAAAAAAATCAATTTCTTTCATATTCGGGATAGGCCGAGCTAGGCTCGGGCCAAAAAAGTCTTACATGAGGCCCGACTCGTTTTCTAAACGGGCTTTCACCTCCCACCTTCTTCTCCTTGACTCTTTATTGTTGATTTCTTGTATCAATATAGGTATAATAATAAAAATTAAATATTTTTATTAATAAATACAAATAACCTTTTATATATATATAATTAGGGGTGGGGAGCTCTCATGCCTACAATATAATACCCTTGTTACTAGGCTAAGAGGTTGGTGGCTATAATTAATCTTTTTTTTATACAATAATTGGGTGCGGGGATGGGGTAACACGGTTTGAACTTGTGTCAAATGAGTGTCTAATAAAAATTTTAACCACTACTGCATACAAGTTAAGATGACTACAATTAATCTTAAAACATATAAATTTATTTAAATAAATGATCAATTGTAATACAAGTTAGAACACGTAAATTTTACATGGGAAACCCTTATCGGGAAAAATTATGGCAGAGGAAAAGAAATTCACTAATGTTGAACAACGACAATACAAGAGGTTTTCGACTGCGCACATTTTAAGGATTAAATAACCCGATTATAATCAATGTCTAATAGAAGAAGTATAGTCCTATACAGATTTAACTTGTGCGGCATAGTCCCTATTTTGCCTCTCTATTTTATTTATTCAACAAATGAGTTGCACATTGAACTTTTCAGACCAGATCAAACGAGATTCAAGTCACACAACTCTAACAATCTATTTATTACTAATATATGTAAAAACCTTTATCAATATGTTTACATGTGGGTCGGTTTAGTATTTGTATCCAATCCTCTTGAAAAATAATTTATATGTATTTTAACATAAAAATAATTATTTGGTACATGAGTTTAACTCTTACAAGTTAAAATTAATAAATCACCACATATCTTTAATTGATATTTAAAAAATAAAAATTAATTTAATAAGACACATGACACCTTTTTAATATTGCTTATAAATTAAAAAAAAACTACTTTGTATCAAATAATAGTCCTTAAAATTATTAATTTACATATTAATGCAAGCTAATTTTATATCTATAGGTGAAAAAAAAATCTAAAGCCATCTTTAATTAATTACTATAAATTTAATTTTAATAATTTAAAAAAATAATTCTTTTTTAAGTTCTAATACTGATGTTTTATTTTAAATGTATTCTTTCTTTTGAAGATTTAATATTAAGGGTGAGTTTGGACGGGCGATATATTTACTTGCAGTTAATGTAAAAATAACAATGATGTGAGATTAGATATTTTAACAATGCTATAACGTGAGACAAAAAGTAAACTAAACACATCGTACCGTACCGTCCATCCAAATTCACTCTAAGATGATAGAAAGAATGAAGTAGATAAATCATAAAAGATTATAAAACCTTGCGTAAGCGGGAAGTTAACCCTAATTTTTTTTAATTAATTTAGCATATCTTCCCCAATTATAAATAAAATAAGCAATGAGGGGCAGAACTCAATAAATAAGGAAAAGGATAAGATAACTGCATCACCTTATAATATTTATATATGTTGGGTTGGTTATTTGTTTGTATCAAATTATAAAATAAAAATTTAAAGGTTAAAATATGATTTAAATTTTTATACACTTTGAACATATGAAATTTACTTCCCTACTTTTACCTTTAGGACTTTAGTTCCCTACTTTTTAGATTTAAAAATTCAAGTGAAGCTGTTACAACTATTAAAATTCTTCAATTAAATTAGGTGAAACGTTTTCAAATTTGATAAAAAATCACTTTTGAGTTATGTAATAGTAAAAATAACATTAAAAATATTATATAGATTTAGAAATAAAATACTCGTTTGAACTCGTCATGATAAAATAATTTTTTGTTGGAATAATGTTCTTAAAAAAATCGATGTCAGCATTAATATTAACTATTTAGACTAATTAATGACATTACAAAAATATATAGATCAAATTATGTTAGAAATTAATATATATATATATATTGAATCTCAAGTTTCCGTATAGTATATGGGCCAAAATTGGAATTTAACCATAGTATTATAATGTAAAGAAAATGCAAGGAAAATCCGGAAAAAAAAGAGAGAGAGAAAAAAGTCACATGTCAAGCTCTACAACCTTTCACAAATTTAAAATACATATAATTATGTAAGATTTTAATGGAAAAGTTAATATTAATTATTTAGACTAATTAATAATATTATAAAAATATAAAGGTAAAATTATGTTAGAAATTAAAATATAAAGATTAAATTTAAATTTAGAATAATAGAAAGACCAAAATTAAAACTTAACTATTTTTTTATAATGTTGAAAAAAGAGCTCCCACGTGTCAATAGAAAGAAGGTTATATATAGTTATTAGTATGGTTTAACCACGCTTTACATTTGATTGATTGATTTGTTTGTGTCAATTTATAGAGTAGAGTAAAAATTTGAATTTTAAAATTTACTCTAAGTCTTTATACATTTTGTACATTTGGAATTTAGTCTTCCTACTTTCAAGAATTTAGTCATTCTATTTTTCAGATTTAAAAATTAGCTTTTGCATTATATATAACAACGTAACATTTTAATCGAAAAGTTTGGATTAATTAATAACATTATAAAAATATAGTGATTAAATTATATTAGAAATTAATTATAATGATTAAATTTTAAATTTAAGAATAATAAAAACACCAAAAATAAAATTTAATCATTTTTTATAATGCGAAGAAAAAGAAGAAGAAAGCATCAACGTGTCTCTTTATACGATTGATATCTATAGCTTAATTTTATAGAGTTATTAAATAGAAATAGATATGAAATATCCATCAAATATATAGAGAGAGAGAGATTCACTTATACATATTTTTGTACGATTAATATTTTAATGATCCAACCATTAAATTTATCGATGTAATTGTACTTATCATGTATATAAATTTTCAAACTGATTCATTATCTTCATTATATCAATTTAAAATACTATATATATTAATATTTATTGAACGGTAGATATTTTTTACCTAAATAAAAAAATATAATTTTGTATTAAATTTGATGTATATAATATATAAATAAAATAATAAACTTAATTGTTAATTTATTAAAATATTAATGGTGAAAATTAAATTGGAATTTAAAAGAGGAGATAGAGTGAGAGAGCCTCGGATTGTGTACAAAGTCCACAGTTATTAATTAATGAAATAAACTTAAAATAATTAACAAATACCTTTGAATTATTTGGTTTAAGAAACACAGGATCCGAGGCACTCTTGCCTCTCCCACTCAACTCATCCATAACTTCATTTATAAGCCTATGCTTATCCTCTTTCCTTTCTAAATTCCATTTGTAATCAAACAATATGGTTCTCCATATATATATATATATATAAAAGTATTTGTGAATTAATTACGTATCAACTTTAAAAAGTTATAAAATAATCATTAAATTATTTAAAAAATTATTTAAGTTAATGAATTATTTGGAAATTTTTATTTAAATCAATGGCTATTAAGTATTTTTTTAAAGTACAGCTAATGAGCTTTAAGTGACAATTCGATGATTAGTACAATGAATTAGTACCAAAATTGACCTAACAATCAGTGTCAGATTGGAGAAGAAAGCAACTTGGATTTTGGTTCGCAGATTTGTGACGTTCAAAGTTGTTTCACGAAAAAAAACCCTAAATTGTAGAAAAGAAGGGGAAGGAGAGCTTGCGATTGGTACAGGCAGTGCAAACAAAGAAGGCCATAAAACAACGACTTTATCAATCTGGTGACTTAAATGAAAACTTTCGAATAGTTCAATGACCATTTTATATCTTTTTGAAGTTGAGTGACCAAAACGTAAACTTATTAATTGTTTAGCGACCTTGGATGAAATTTACCCATATTTTTTGGGTTGAATTATAGAGTAACAATTAAAAGGTTAAAATATGTTATAAGCCCCTATACATTTTGTAGGTTTAGAATTTAGTCCCCCAACTATAATTTTCAAGAATTTGACTTCTCAACTTTTTAGATTTAAAAAATTAAGTCCATTTAATCACGGTTAACATTTTTCTATTAAACCTATTGATGTGACATTTTGAAATTAAACAAATATTCACTTGGTAGTTGTGTACAATAATGTTGAAAATGGTAATGTGGATTTTTTTTAAAAAAATTCATTTGAACTTGTGATGATAAAATTAATTTTTTTGTTGAAATAGTAATTTTTAAAGATCTTGTTCGAATAGTGTTATTAAGAAAGATTGACATCAATATTTTGATTGAAGTAGCTAATAATATGAATCATTTAGACAAACTAATGACATTATAGATTAAAATTTGAGAAGCAAGGCAAACTTAAAAGAAATGAGAAGTCACGTGTCAACCTTCAAGACCCTTCGGGCATTTAAATTATATATAATCACGTAACATTTTAATCAGAAAGTTAACAATATTAATTATTTAGGCTAACTAATAACATCATAAAAATATAGCAACCAAATTATGTTAAAAATTAAAGTATAAATATTTAATCTCAAATTTAAACATACTTCTAGAGGGACCAAAATTAAAATGTAATCATTTTTTTATAATTGTTAAAAAAAAAGAGTGGTTACGAATTAAGATCCACTCTGTTATTTTTTTATCCATTAATATTCAATATAAATATCATTACCATTCAAATGCGTAGGAACATTTGGAGTGGAGCCAAACCCAAGAAAGAGAACCCTCATGAATTAGTGCTACACTGGCCTGCTTTTCTGTTTTACAATATAATATAATGGTTGAATTGCAATTTTGATCCCTTTTAAACATTTATAAAAGCCCTTAATAGGACACGTGTCCTGCTTATTTTTACATTACAATATAATGGTTAATTTTGATTCCCCTTTTTTTACATTATAAAATGATGGTTCAATTGCAACTATGATCCCTTTAATTTCCCTAGTTTATATAATAATGATCAAATTCTAGTTTTGGTCTCTATACTACGCTCAAATTTGAGATTTTATCTCTATATTTAAATTTTGACATAATTTGATACTTTTCAAGAATTATTTATATAATTTATCATAATAATTGTATACAAATAAGTATATTTTATTACTTAGTGATTATTTTATTTTAAATTATATTATAAAGTTATTGATTTACACATTAAACGGTGTGTCATGTTTTAATTCTATCGCACATATTTTAATCTCAATTTATCTCATATTTTATTAATTTAATTTTATAAAATATTAAAAATATAAAATAATATTTTAAATGACAGTTATTCAAAATAATTAAAATTTTTAATTAATTATTAATGTTGTGAGGTATACAATCTAGAAATATATAAGGTGATGCAGTTATCCTATCCTTTTCCTTATATATTTGTTGAGTTTTATCATTGGGCTTTGGAGAAGACTTATATGCTAAATTAATTAATAAAATAAGTAACAAACAACTTGTGTGTACATTAACATTTTTCAACTAAGGGTGGGCTTTTAAGGAAAAATATTATTTATCGGAAATTTTTAGATTCCACAATCCGGTTAAAGGTTTAATAAATATGTTGTGTAATAAAAAATAAGAAAAAATTACTTAAATAAGTGTAACACTAATCATACTCTCAAATCTCTTGTAAAGTTTAGAAGCCTTCGATATATCAAATACTTATCTAAATAAAATAATAATAAGTTGTAAGTGGTTTTTATAAGGCAATAATACAAAAAAAATCCATTTTCCCTTTTTTTCAACTTTGACATTAATTAAACTTGTGTAATTATTTAAATCACTTGTGGAATTTTTTAGACTCTACAAGCGGATCGAAGATGTGGTAAGTGTCACATTTATTTATACATATTATTTTTTACTACACCGTATAAGACATTTGTCACACCCTAAATTTGCTTGTGGAGACTAAGAAACCCTACAGGTGATGTATGAATAATTTTTTAATTAGTTAAGGTTAGTATTTGGTATTTTAACGGTGTACCTTTTTATTCCAACAATCCCCTTAAAAAATTGCCATATGTCTCTCTCTTTTTAAATATTTTATTATATCCTTATACAATGCTTATTAACTCTTAATGTTGCTTGTGAAATTTAAAAACTTCACTATACCAAATATTTTCCCCCTTAAATTAATTGAAAAAGGATAGAAAGAACATAAAATTAAAATATTATTTTTAAATATTAAGAAATTTCAATGGGATTTTGTAACGAAAAAATTGATAATTTTTAAATAATTATATTTTTAGAAAAATTTGGTAAAAATATTTAATAATAATTTTGTTTAAATGAATAATTCAATAAATAAAATAAATTTACTAAGACAAACCAAAATTGGAATCTCATCATATTTGTTTGGTACTATTTCAGTATTCTCTTATAAATTTTCTTATACTTCCTCATAATTTTTGGTATTGATTCAAAAAGAGAATTTGGTACGAGATATAATTTTGGAGTAAATAAAAAAAACATTAATTTTAAATATTAAGAAATTTCAATGAGATTTTGTAATGAAAAAAATTGTAATTGTTAAATTATAATTTTTAATGCAAAAATTTGGAACTAAAAAATATATATTTCATGGTATTTCCTCAGAATTTTTAGTGTTTTTTAAATATATTTTGGTATTCCCTTATAATTTTTGGTATGATTTTGAAAATAAAATTTGGTATGAAATATAATTTTGAGTAATTAAAAATATTTAAATATTAAGAAATTTTAATGAGATTTTGTAACAAAAAGAATTTGTAACTGTTACATTATAATTTTTTAATGCTAAAATTTGCACTGAAAAATTATATTTCATAATAATTTTTTTAAACATACAAAAATTAAATAAAAAAAGTTACTGAGACAAACCAAAAATTGGTATGCCTCGCAATTTTTGTCATCCTCTCATGTTGTTTGGTATTTTCTCATAATTTTTTGTACTTCCACATGTTTTTTAGTATTCCTTATTGGTACATTTTCATATTTTTTTTATACTTTTTCATTTTTTTGGTATTCCCTCATAATTTTTAGTACATTCTCATGTTTTTGGCACTTCCTCATAATTGTTGGTATTCCCTCATAATTTTTGGTATTTTCTAAGAATTTTTAGTACTTCCTCGTGTTCTTTTTTGTATTCCCTCATAATTTCTTGTACTTCCTCATATTTTTTGATACACCCTCATTATTTTTGGTAATCCCTTATGCTTTTTTTTTTGTACTTTTTTTTATATTTTATGGTATTCCCTCAAAATTGTTTATACTTACTCATAATTTACTCCCTCTTATTTTTTGGTACTTCCACAGGTTTTATGGTATTATCTTCTTCTTTTTTGTATTCCTTCAAAATTTTTGATACTTCCTCGTACACCCTCATAATTTTTTGTATGGTTTCAAAATGATGTTTTGGTATGAGATATAATTTTGGAATAAAAAAAATATTATTTTTAAATATTAAAAAATTTCAATGAGATTATGTAACAAACAAATTTGGTAACTTTTAAGTTATTATTTTTATGCTAAATTTTTCAAGGAAAAAATATATTTCATGATAATTTTTAAAAATATGAAAATTTAAATAAATGAAAAAAAATTAGTAAGACAAACCAAAATTGGTATCCCCTTATATTTTTTCGATACTTCCTCATATTTTTTGGTATTCCCTCATAATTTTTTGTACTTCTTCATCTTTATTGGCATTCTCTTAGAATTTTTGGTATTCCCTTGTTATATCCTATCCCAGATTTGACACGTGGCAGCACGATGTTCGATCTGGTGCCCTGAGTATAGTATATTCATTTGTAAACTTTTAGTTTTCTTGAACAAATTGATTAATAAAACAAATTCATTGATTACATACATTAGTATACTTTGTATGCTTGTCCTCATATGATTTTTGCACGCCGAGCAAAATGGAAGCAAATGTTGCTCATTAGTTGTCTAATGTTTAAACTAATATTAAATGCTATTACGTGGTCGGATTGTAATGTAGAAAGACAACTTGTATTAGTAAACGAACCTAAACATGTCATTAGTCTAATAAAAAATGAATGAACCGATTGAAAGACTAATATGTCGTCTATCAAGTCCAGTTGGGGAGATACTTTGTCTTGGGCATCGAAGCGGATTTATCAAGATAGAGACATAGATGTGACTGATTGGACTAATAGTACATCGGACATGATCCAAGAAGAATAGATCCTGAATCTGTTTATAGATTTATTCACTTGTGACGTTTATAGTGTAACATACCTAAATCCTTAGTGGATGACAGACTATGTATGCGTGACTCGTACACTTTGATATAAGTAAAAGCCTAAGCTTGAATATATAAGGAATTGAAAGTTGGTGCGTTGGGTGTATGACTTCTGCAGTATGTAGCATCATTCACAACAGTAGAATTCATAGCCCGAGACATAGGTAAATGATATCCTCTCATTGGCATTACATGGTTGATGAAAAGTAAACATGGTCATGGGTCGGTCATCTTTATGATGACTGACTTGATTACTATTTGATAGTAATTGACTTTTCATGAAAGAAGATGTAATGGTTACCATGAGATAAAATAGGACCATATTGGGAGAATGAATATTATCCCAAAGATTTCAAGGATATCTTATGAGGGTAACATATTTATGACAAGGTCATTAGACGAGCACTGAGTAGTTGCTTTCATATTGGTATGTCGTTAATGAGAGTTCAGTCACGATACTATAGTGGAATGACTTCATGATTAAATGAGTTTATAATTAATAGGTGAAAAGCTGGGTGCGCTTTCCTTCAACGGTATTCCCAACGGTCAAATTTCAAATCCAGCCAACGGTAAAATTATAAATGACCTAATGTTAACTTTTTTTCCTATATAAACCTAGTCCATTTTCCACTCTTTTCACTCAAATCCAATTCTCTCCATTCTTTCTATCCTCTCAATTCTCTCAAGATTAGTTCCAAATTTTCCAATAATTTTTTATAAAAATATTCTAGTTTTACTTTATTATTTCATAAATTATTCATTTTAATTAATTTTCACGAACGGTAAATTATTTTATTCATTTTTCGATGACAAACGCATTTCCGTCACGCAATTGGAAATGGTAAGAATTTTTTTATTAATTTTAATTAAGTTAATTTTAATGTTTTTAAATTTATAATTTATTTTGTTGATATAAATAGGCATGATGGGGTTTTGGAGGAGTTCATACACAATTTATCAAAGAGCGCACCCAATGCAATTTGTTGTCATTTGCAGAATGTGGGATTCTTACATGTGTCTCGTATGCTCGGGGGCTGTAAATTGGATCCCACACTTATCATTGTGTTGGTGGAAAGATGGAGACCTAATACACACATATTCCATCTTTTATATGGTGAGTGTATGATCACACTATAGGACTTGACTTTACAATTGGGCTTACCGGTGGATAGGGGAGTTGGTACGGGGCTAGTGATCATTCTCGGTAAGGAGGACTTTTGCAATACACTATTAAGGAAAGTGTCGAAGAAGTTTCAAGGTGGCCAGATAAGGATCAAGTGGTTGGAAGATAATTTTAGTGAACTTAATGAGCACGCGATTTCCCTTGAAAAAGAACAATTCGCTCGAACATTCATTCCGAGGTTAATTGAAAGCCTTCTAATGCCTGATAAATCTTAAAATTTGGTACACAAAAAGTGACTACTACATTTGGTCGACTTTAATGAATGCGGTCAACTTAGTTGGGGATCAACCGTGTTGGTCACGTTGTACCGAGAGTTGTGCCAGACAACGGAACTATATAAGATGTCAATCAATGGTTGCCTGCTCCTACTGCAGTCATAGGCATGGTGGCGGCTACCATTTTTACATCTTCAAGTGGACGTCCTTATACATTCCTACTAGAGACAAGGTAAAATTCATTTGATAATAATATAGTTACAATAGTAAATATTGTTTAGTTTTTATATATTTGAATTAACATATTGTTTGAGTAGGTGGAACTTTGGCCTGAGTTATTTGGGACTACTAGAGCTACTCGAAGAAATCTGACTATTGTTAGATCAACGCTCGGAAGCTGATGTAAGTTGTTAAAATTTTCAATCATATAATAATCTAATGATTTGGAATTTAATATTTTACAGATAAAAAAATATAATTGTGTACTACAGTTTGAATGGATGGCATACGTTGATCCAACAATCGTAGAATACATCCCGCTAAAAAAATTGGTTAATCAGAGTATGTGGGATGCGAATGTGCCATTGGTAGTTAACACGATGATGGAGATGTACGAATCTGTTTGAGTGATGCGACAGTTCGAGTGGAGGCAAAATATTCCACCTCCATCACAAGACATTGAAGCACTGCACAAGCTTGATTTGTAGGGGAAAACCAACAAAAATTGGTAGGGATTCCACAAGAAATATATCGACATTTGGGATCGTATGAATGATTTCATACCCATGTGCGAACCTTTTTTGCACCGAAGATGACGACCTCTGCAGAGTATATGCTGTGGTTTATACACCACGGGAAGCCATATCTATTGTCAGTGGAGGCAAGGAGTAGACAAATTTGTCCGAAGAGATCACAATGAACGTTACAAAATCTTAAGTCTGAACTACGTGATGCAACGGGTTCATCATTGGCTCCAAACCAACAAGGGGCACCGATGTCTGCACCACATCCCTGTTGATTCCCTCTATATTTTCCTATTCCTTTCAGTAACCCAATGTATTTTACATAAACACCACACTATGCACCACCACAACACCCCACTTTTACATCTTGATCTACCATAAATAGATATTTCAAATTAGACTTCCCGTTATACTTATTGAGCTTATTCTTGAGTAGTTTTAATGTATTTTTCATAGTTTTCGTTTAATTTTCATTTTTTAGCTCTAATAAGCCCTTCATGCATTTTGTGTTATTTTAAGACCTAAATTGGATACATGTGTCATTTGGACCCTAATGAATGATTGAGTGGTGTAGGAAGTTGAAAATAGTCGAGTCAACTACCCGTGACCCGAATAGGTCCCACTGAATGATTGAGTATGAGACAAACCACGAAGGGACAATAGGGGAGTTCACTAATCTAGCTCGCGAATTTAGCTCGATCAAATTGGGTGAGGATCGTGACCCCCAGTCTGTATATACCCAAGGTGCTCGCTAAAGGCCCAAGGTATTCATAGAAAGGAGATCACATGTTCTACAGGCAACCCAGAGTAAAACACATGTCTAGTGGGTCTAAAGCCCGCTCAGAATGCCAGTCCCAAGAACATAGAGGACTGTATACACTGCAGGCAACCCAAGGCGAAACACGTGTCCAGTAGGCTTGGAGCTCACATGGAATGTTAATCCAAGAACGATGGAGTCAAGACAAAATAGTGGGGTCGATTTATGAGCTGTGATAGTATAAATACCTGAATGCTCCTATTGATGAGATACGAGACAAAATTACTCAACAGATCTCAAGTTTCAACATAGATTAGAGGCCAAAATTAAAATTTGACAATTTTCTTATAATGTAAAAAAGCGACAAAAACTTAAAAGAAATGTGGAGCCATGTGTCAAAATCTAAGACTTTTGGGGTAAAAAATTATATATAACCACGAAATATTTTAATCGAAAAATTAACGTTATTACCTATTTGGACTAATTAATAACATTATAAAAATATAAGACCAAATTAAAATTTAAACATTAAATTTAGACATATTACAAGGATTAAAAATGTTATTTAACCTTTTTGTAAAATGAAAAAAAATTAAGGAAAAATGGTTGATGTTCCGCGTGTTACCTTCTTTTTATATATAAGTGTCACATTACTTTTATATATAAGTGTACAGATATGGCTTAGTATTTGATATCAATAAAACTTTTATATATAAGTGCATAGAAGCTAAGACTTAGAATTATATTTTCTTTCATCCATCAAAATTTGTGAAAGCAAATATGACTCTAGGTCTTGGCTTCCATACATGACAAAGGTACATTGTATTGTTGCATGAACCTGTAATGTTGCAGTAAAGGAATGTAAACCCGCTGTCATCCTGCACTCTTTCCCTCACTTATGTTGTGATCACACTGAATATTTTCCAATAGAATGAATCGTGGTGTACTACATAAAAAACATACATCATCGCAGTAATAAATAGATATCCTTTAAGATAGTACAGGGACTAAATCCC
The DNA here is from genome assembly GCF_007990345.1 of Gossypium hirsutum. Lineage (NCBI taxonomy): Eukaryota > Viridiplantae > Streptophyta > Magnoliopsida > Malvales > Malvaceae > Gossypium > Gossypium hirsutum. Next base: position 9,913,523 of record NC_053444.1, read on the forward strand.
TGATTTGAGGATAATAAAGGGACCTAAACCATAATTTAACCAAGAAAAGGAAAAAAACCAAATAAACGAATTTACCATTTCTGAAAATGAAATCAATAGTTCCTTCAATGTAGCAGTCTTTGAAGAAATGCATGCCCCTATTGTCGCAGAATGTATCTTGAAACCCTATGAACTTGCAGTTATAGAAGGTTGTGTTGTCCCCTGATATTCTCATGGCGATTGTCTGTGCCAAAATTTTTATACCATCCGGTATCTCAGCTAAATTTTGTAACAAAAACAAGCCATGAAAGGACTAAGAAACCTTGCCAAGATTCAATAAAAAACCTAATAATATAACGCTCAAGTAATTTATAATACTATAAATTAATATGAGAAAAGATGTAATAAATAGAAACATTACCACAAATGTAATGTTGGCAACCACAAAGTAGTCGCTTTCCACCGCCACTGTTACACTATGCACCGTACCAAACTACTTCGCTGTCCCATTAAACACTATCTTGGACATATTTAGGGACATCAACACCTAAACCCTAAACTTGAGTGGAAACATCACCAAAGGAAAGGGCATCGTAACATTGAAGCATGAAATTCATAATACCTCTAACAGGTCTGAAATGAAGAGAAATGAATCACCTACAGTGGTATCACGATACCCACCATTGGGTTTAAAAAAAATAATTGCAAGGGTAGTTTTTATCCAATGACCACACCAGCAAAATTAGATGTTTATGGGCATTTTGGTCCAAAAGTTAGGGTCAAAATCAACTATTTAAAGCCATTTCTAGATAAAAGAAAGGGATACTCTTTTGCTTCGGCTTTCTATCATCTTTTTCATTAGTTTTAGGTTAGGGTTAGGGTTAGGGTTTTTCTTTTCATTTTTAGTTTAGGTTTTCTCTTTTCTTTTTAGAGTAGATTTTATTCTCATAGTTTCATTTTTTTTCTTTCTTGTACAAGACTTTGTAAATGAAAATGGATGAAGGTTTTAGGGTCCCATTTGTTTCACATCTAAATGAGCATTTCTTATCCTTATCTTTATATAGTGCTTATTAACTGTTTGATGAAATATTTGTTTGGATGTTAAGCTTTATCATGTGTTAAGTTGTTGGATGGTTGGTTTATTGGTTGTTTGTTAGCTTAAGTTGATGTCTATTCTTGATTTTCTGATTGTTCAATTATATCAAAATGCTTAATACGTTAGAATTGACGCCTCTAGTAGAAAACTTAGATAAACGAGACTGAAAGGAGAGTTTATCCTTAGATAGTTCGATATAATCGTGCCGAGTAGTGAGACTGAGAGGTAATCTATATGCCTAGGTGAGACCGAGAGGTAATATTAGGTGGTATCTTTTAGTCTAGGATGAGACCGAGAGAAAATTCCTAACTAAGAGTGACAACTTATATAATCGGTATAGGTTCATTAGTTTAATTATCACTCAAATAAACAATCAACCATCGTTTAATCATTTACATTATCTAAAACATTAGGAAGAAAGTTTAGCTTAATTAGTTTAATTAATAGTTTAATTTTAGTTTATAAACAATTAACTTGATAAACGCATTTACCCACTTGACAATCCTTTGGGTTCGAACCTTAGGATACTTGAGTGTCCCATAAAAACTACAAATATTATAACTGTCACTATATGTTTGCAGTCAAAACTCGTTTTTCAAAATAGTTTTTCAAAATCGTTTGTTTTTCTGCGCATAAATGCATGCGGGTCGCACCTCTTCTAAGTGTGTTTCTTGCGACACTTTCGTCCCCAACATATTACGCCCCGATGAAAACATTGATGTCGTCACAAATTCCAATACTAATGTCGACGTATCTGCCAACAACAATGATTCTGGGATATTATTTGTAATTAGCTTATGCGGCACCGTACACTTATCCCCTGATAGTGTCGTAAGCACCCCCACAATATTATTTTATCAAGGTGTCTCATCTTTGTAACCACCTTATCATAGAACAGAGGAGACACGTTGGGAGACTAGGATGACATCACACTCAACCACGGAGGAATGAGATGAAGATGAAGACGGGGATCGAGGTGAAGATGAAGATGGAGGAAGGAGCCGGAACCTCAACTTGTATGAAGAAATCCTACCCACAATCGTCAGCCATCATCTTATGGTACACATTTGGCCCGACGGCACTGATGATATTTCATTCCTTTAGTTTTGTGATGTAAATATATCTAATATCAATAAAATATGGTCACTTTTTTAGTTTTGTGTTGCAAATCATAATTCACTTTGTTAAATTCTAATGTATATTATATACAAATTTTCCATCCATAATTTTTTATAATAATAATTTAATAATAATTTTATAAAATTTTAAAGGTAAATTATTAAAATGAAAATCAACTCATAATTTAATAATATTAAATAAAGTATACCCAAAAATAAAATCTAATACCTTGAGAGAGAGAGCCTCGAACTACCTATTACACCTAGTTTATCCTTATTCATTATTTCACCATGGAAAACAAAATAGTGAATGGGGTAAAATTTATTTCTCTATTAATTTCTATGAATAATTCAAAGTTAAACATGTAATGTGACCAAACGATTTGTGAGGTGTACAAAAGAATAAACAAATTTTGTACAAAAAACAAAAGAAAATAAATAAACTTGTGTACAAAAAATGAATAAAATTTGTTAATGAGGTCTTGTCCTCAATGTATCCCCCAACTATGGACATGTTACCCTTGTATACCCTAGGTTCTTACAATAGCTGCATAACCTCAATTGATTGGTCCTCTCCCAAATATCTAACTCGAACGGGGTGCTTGAAATAGGCGGCTACATACTCTCATTTGAGAACGATGGGAATTCAGATTTCCATACTTTATACAAGTGTCCCACTCTATACACTTAATTAATATATGGTGTGTATTGTATTTGTGTCTGCGCACATACAGAAATTGCATGTGCACATAGGAATCAAAGTACCTAGAATCTCCTACAATCATAGGTCTCTTGTGTAGGGAAACATTGTACGCTACCCAAACAAGATCTTGGTTCGGTCTAAAGAACTCTGTGACCCGAAATGATAGGTTTGGACACAAGTGACACACTAAATACATAGTGTTTTCTCTCTCTGCATTTTATTTAATTTCTTTCATGACATCCTCACACCAAAGATGATCACCCGCTACCTGTCTAACATATTTCTCTACTCTCTCTATATTTTGTTTAATTTCTTTCACAACTGAGGTTATCGATAAATGACACGTCCCATTCAATATGAAATTGATACGTTCCGCTAGGTTCGTTGTCATGTGCTTGTATCGTAGACCATCGTCATACAATTGTGTTCACTAGTCGAAGGGTATGTGAGTAGGTTCCCTGTACCAGCGAAAGTTATCCAACATTTCATGTAAACGATGTTGGACGAGCTCGTACCCTGTCGAAAATTCAAAGGAAAATAGTATACCCATGAATGCAAACATTATATATGTTATAGCATGATTGTGGAAATAGTGACAATTACATACCCATGTTAATGACTTGTTGCCGCTGACTATCCAAATGATATTTTGCCATGTAGTTAGAAGTGGCATGTCTTATATAATACCTAAGGTGTGTGCGATCCCAAAGGCTTCCATACTGTTCAATTGCTACTAAGACTCCGAGTCCCCTATTAGAGATGACACATATATTGGGTTGTAGGACAATATGACAGCATAATCGTCTTAGGAAGAAATCTCAATCATATTCCATTTCTCTCGGTGTTATTGCAAATATTATCGGCAGAATTCTTCGATTACCATTCTATACAATGACCATTAACAACCAATGCTCATACCTCCTATACAATCAAGTGAAATCAATTTGTACCAATGATTTACAGTACCGAAAAACTTCTCTCCATTGGTCGAAGTTCCAAAAGAATCAATGGAGAACTCTTTCCCAGGGGCCAAACGATTGTGGCAGTACACTGCCTATATTTCCAGATAGGTTATGGAACCTGGTACGTACCAATCCAGTACTTGACACCATTAACACAAACCCTTATAAGACTTATCCCACCCATTATGCACCTTCTCCATAGCCTTCTATTTTGCGACCTATGCCTTGTAATATGATGGCTTGTAATCGTACTAACTGTGGATATTGGCAATCAGAACCAACACAGGAATTCTAGGACTCGTTTTTACCTTAGGTAATATTATGTCAGCTATCATGTCAGATACTAGCTTCGAATGATCTTGTCTTACACTTGCAACAGGAGGAGTTAAAGTCAGATACGAAGATCATGATTTTCCATTAGCATTTGTCATCACACATTGCCCACTTGGCCTCAAATTTCTCCAAATAGGACTTTGTGACATAGTAGTTCACGCCATTCTTAATGCTAAACTGCTTCACTGTAGGAAGAAAATAATATTTTGATGAATACTCCATGCCAACTTGTAATTACTCGACATTTGACAAAGAACTTGCATGATCAAGTCTTCTGTGTAGGAGATCTGAAAACTTTAACCTACCCTCAGCCGAGATGCTGATGTTATGCATGTGGGTCGAAGATGCATATGCCTTGAATCACATATCTATTTTAAGAGCATTATCCGAATCGTTAACGTCAGACCGTAAGATTCGAGCTTAGTTGGAACCTGTTCAGGTTAAGATAAAATTGTTATTTTTGAACCATCCGATTTGGGCCGCCGAATTGGATCGAGATCAAATTTAAATCCACCAAAAACATCTGTTGCCCCTTTGTCTGGGTCTGCATCTTCTTCTTCAGCTACATCTTCATTCTCATCTTCCTTAACAACCCTAGTAACATATGTAGGTTTGGATGTCCCTTCAACGACTTCAAATATAGGGAGTAAATCATCAGTTCTTCTATACCCTACGCTATGATCAAAATCTCCACCAGATTGCCAAATAATGTAGGCTAATGCCATACTGGTATAAGTGTTTTCGGCCTAGGACATTAGACCAATAAAGTTGAATTCAAATGCACTGACTGAATGTCGTGCCTAGGTTTCGAAGTTTGGGTTACCGAGATACCTCGAATGATGGACAGAATGGTCACCGAAGTTAAAATTGATGTTTGAAACAAAAGAATGTCTTTCTATTGATGTTTTCGGGACATTGTAATGTGATCTTTGTAACAAAGTGGTAAACCCATAACACAACAATGTCGTAGGACTTTCTACTTCTTGTTTGGTGCCCGCATGACCCGAAACATTGGTTGAAGACAGACCAACTCCATCAACTTCAAAAAACTCAACATATAACTCAAGTATAGCATTTCCACTTGAGCAATTCAAATCCAGCACCTCCTCGAACTTTATCTTGCCTTTTACGTCAAAAAGCTCATACTTAACAGGGTCTAGTGAGGTTAGATATCTACATTTCAAGCTCGAAATTTTTTCTGGCTTGAACCTCTTAGTTTCCTCATAATTTTTGTCCATAGCTCATGAAATTGAATGTTATGATTGAAAGTTAAGCCCATTGATTGGACTCCTACAAATACGACCCCAACGTCGATATTACAAATTTAAAATGAATTTAATATTTAGAAAGAATGAGTTTTAATTATCCAAAATTGAGAAGAATGAAACACACTTAAAATAGTTATTTAGAGAAATGGGAGACAATTCTTGAAATGTAAATCTGAATGAGATACAATTTGATGGGTATTTTAATGGAGAAAAAATGGATGGAGGGATACTAAAATATGCATCCTAGAAGATGTGTTTTCGTCGAATAATAGAAATGTAGATATTAGTTGAAGGCGATGTGTGCTTGAAAACTTAACTGGGATTCCGAGCGTAGGGCATTTGGGAAAATAGAGGAGAGAAAGCACGTCTATATGGGCGTGCTTTCACTCATCCATTTGTCTAAGGCATGAGCAAATGGCCTGCGCCTAGGAATCCCGTGTAAGCTTTAAAGCACAACTTGAGCATACATTATTATTCAATAAAAACGTGTCTCAGAAGATGTATTTTTAACATATCCCTCCCTCCCTATTTTTTTCTCTTTCATTCTCACTCCTCCAACCTATAAATGGGGGGCTCTCCCCTCTACTCCATCTTTCTCAGCCACCATCCCTCCCATTTAAAATATTGTCTCTCAGTTTTTTTCCCACTTCAATGTCTAAATTTTTAATCAGAAATATTTATTTTTGTTTCACCTAGAAATTGTGCTAGTTTTAAGGTATTTTTGAGTTTCTAGTGATGCTATAATGCTTCGAGACACACATTTCATATGTCGTGTCGAGATGAGACCATTACTTTAGAAACTCGTCATATGGAAGTCAGGTTCCAAGGTAATGGTAGTTTATGTAACACTTCAAAAATTAGGTTAGAGAAAATTGGGTTTTGAAATCAAGAGTGGTCATCCCTCGATTTTGAATTTATACTTCGGAAATTTTTGTCAAGTAAATTAATTTGGTTCAGTGGTTAACTGTTCTGGGTATATGTGTGAGGTTCTGAGTTCGAATCCTGTTTCTGAAAATTTTGTTATTTTACTTAAACCCTTGCTCTCGAATGTGTGGTTTATAAGTTAATTGTGTGCAATTGATATCAAGAATGAGCTTGTTGGTTCAGTGGTAAGGCCCTAACTTACCCTTTGGCCTTGTGGGGTAGTTTATTTTAGTTAAAATTTCCCCAAAACAAAAACTTCCTTTAATGTTCATGGTTTTTATTTTTTTTATTTTTCTAATGTTACTTTCGGTTTTTTTCTTCACCGTTTCGATTTCACTGTTTCAAGTTCATTTCTTTTTGCTATGTTACATTACGTTGGTTCTATATGGGATATTGCTTCTTCTTTAGTTCAATTTGTTGGCTGGTAAGTTTGATTTAAGTTCTGGTGTCGAAAGTTCTTCGATGTAACTTTAATTTTAAAATGTTAGTTTTTAGCAATTTAATTGTTTGTTGGATAATTGCTTGTCGTTTAAGGTCAAGAATTCATCATTGTTTCTCCTACATTGATTTTGTATTATATTGGTGCCAAAACCCCTCTTTTTATGTGTTTTCAATTGTCGAAAAATGGGCTGTCGATGCCATACGGCCAGGAACATGGGCGTGTGCCCAGGCCGTGTGAGCCACACGGGTAAGGGCATGTGTCCAAGCTGTGTAACTCACTATTTATGCTTTAGAACCACGTGGCCAAGGACATGAACGTGTGCCCAGGCGGTGTGAGCTACGCGGGTAAGGACATGAGCGTGTGCCAAGCGGTGTGAGTCATATGGACAAGGACATAGGCTCGTGTCCAGGCCATGTAACTCACTGTTTATGATTTAGAACCACACGGGCAGATGATATGGGTGTGTGTCCAGGTTGTGTATCATATAAATATGATCCGAAGATTATTTTTGAGGCCGTGGGTGTTGCCCAACACGAGCACTGACCTCCACAATGTATTTATGATATGAATTTATTCGTAAGATGACTATCTGATGCCCTAAGACTGATATATGGATGATATATGCGATATCTGAACGTGTTAGACTGATTATGAAAAATTTGTGATCTGTACGTGTATCTATTATGTTTGAACCTAAGTAAGTAGGATCCATACGAATGTAATATGCTATTGTCTATATGTGCGAAGTATCATGTATGATCCGTATTCTGTTGAGCTTTTTGGTACGCCTCTACGTTGCTCTGTTTGTGAAGAATATGAGATATCTGAACATGTTAAATTGATTGTTATTGATTTTGTTTTATGACCATGCACGTGACTTAATGACAAATCTGATATGATCTATTATGGTTTGAAAAGTCTGTTTTACAAAACATGGATTCTCATGGTTACTAATTCTGTTATTGAAAGATAACATGTCATACATGCTCTTTACTCTGATTCTATATATGTATGCCATGACACAATGCATAAGATTGGGGTTAATGGTAAATGAGGAAGATTTTGTACTGGCAGTTAATGATCTACGTAAGTAGTGGCTTGACCACATATATTTGATTGGCAGTTTAACTACATATTGATAAGCCATCGTTCCTGGGCAACCCAGGGTGGCGGGTCATCGTTGTCGGGTAACCCAGGATGACTTTATTGGTGTGTTATGGATGGATGAGTTCGGGGAAGAACTTTATTTTGGTATGTAACGGAGTTTGGAAAAACTGCTTCTGATAAATCTACATTCTGATCTGTTTGAAAAATATTGCATTTGTATAAACATACAAGTTCTGTTCTGTTTTGCTCTGCTCCATTCTGTTCTACTCTGTTCTGTCCTGCTCTGCTCCATTCTATTTAGTTCTGTTCTGCTATTTACCTGTAACACGCCTAACCCATATCCGTCATCAAAACAGGGTTACAGAGCATTACCGAACAAACAAAATAGTAAACTATTCAAATCATACATTAATATAAGCATAATCAAATTTTACTCAAATATATTCATAATGTCCCTTAATAGAACCCTCGAGGCCCTGAAATTACTACAGAAATTATTCGGGACTAAATCAGAAACATTTGGAAAATTTAAGAAAAAGCTAAAAAATTTGGATTGCAGGGGTTACACGACATGTGACCAGGCCGTGTGACTCACATGGCTGAGACACATGCCTGTGTACCAAGCTGTGTGCTAGGCCATGTAACTGTCTGACTTGCATGCCTTGAACCTACAGGGGACACATTAAATACCATCCAAAATACCAATTAAAAATGACATTAATTTAGCAAAAAACACATCAAAACCAACCTAATAAGTGCCTAACCAATGTACCTTATTGGTACCACAAGTATATACAATTTTACTACGAAATAACATTGATTCAATTCATCAATTCACTCAAGCAAGTCCTAATCAAAATACCTATCAAAGGTACCACAATTACAACATTTCAATTATATATTCACCATACATACTAGCATAACATCTATACCTCATTCTCATATAGTATGTAAGTTGGTTATTTGCACAAAATATCAATCATAATATTTACATAAGCCAAACATTAACCAAAACAACACAAGAACCTATACATGCCATATAATCTGAATTAAGACGTTCCAAAAACTACCGAGATAAGCTGGATAGTGTGACTTGAGTACCGATCGATTATCCAACCTTTCGAGAATCTACAATGACATTAAAAAACACAAGCAAACTTCATGAAGCTTAGTAAGTTTGACGAGTTAAACAATAAATCTTACTGAACTAACTATAATAATTCAAACAATAATAATCATCTAAGAGAACTCCCATTCCTTCACAACTTCAATCGACAAATACATCCATGTTCAGATTAATAAGAAATAAATAACATATCTTTCAAATTCATTACCAGATTACCTTACTGAAATTTTCCATTCGAAGAACGACTTACGGGTAAGAGTACATCGTCAGTAGAAGCTCATAGAGCTGGTTCATAAGAGTTTAACAGAAGCTCGAGTGAGCTGATCCACCCAAATCACACCAAACAAACAGTAAAAAATGAGAGTTTGCAACAAATGCTAAACCTTGGCTTACATGGGTAATAGGCCGACAGAACATGTCAACAGAAGCTCATGAGAGCTGAACAGAAGCTCGTAAAAGCTGATCCACCCAAATCACGCCAAACAAAAAGTAAAACACGAGAGTTTGCAACAAATGCTGAACTCCGGTTTACTTGGGAAGTAAGTCAACATCTCCCTCCAATACGATCTCCACTCCACACCTCCATCAAACACCAAACACGAATGTACTCAAATCCTACGTTCAATCAAAACTAAGTATTAAATTCGATAATATAATTCCCAACAATAATTCAATTCCAACAATAGAACATATATATAATACCAATAATTAATTTATAAAAATGTTAAATTTTAACTGTTCGAACTTACCTGGACTGAATTGTACTTGTTGCAAAGGTTCAGGGATTATTCTGCTATTTTTCCTTTTCCACGAGAATCTACAAAATTTTAATCTAAAATGTAAAAATATTTATTTATTAGCATATATTCAAATTCCAAAATATTTTACAATTAATACCCTTTTATTTTTCAAAATTATGCAATTGCCCCAAACTTTTACCATTTTGCAATTTAGTCATTTAACTCGAATTTCATCAAATTAACCAATTTTCTCAAGTCAATATTTTATCCAAATATACTAGGCCCTCAAATAGCCCTTAATAAACATAAAATTCACTATTAAACCTTAAAATTTTGACATTTTCACAATTTAATCCTCAAATCAAAATTTAACAAAAATCACTTTACAAAATCATCACACAACACAATCAAAGCTCCAAATACATGATATTCATAAAAAAATCCAATATTCAACAATGGAAACTTCCAAATTTTTAACAGAATCAAAAACGAAGGTAAGAACTAGTTAGACTTAGTTGCAACGATCTTAAAAACATAAAAATTACAAGAAACCAAATCAAATAGACTCACATGCAAGAGTATAAAGTGGCGAAACCTCCGAGTTAAGCTCCTATGGTGTTTTAGCAATGGAAATTAGAAAGATGAAGAGAAAATGTCTTTTTCTTCTTTTAATTTTGTTTTAATTTCAACAAATTTACAATTATGCCATTATCATTAAATTTTCTTTCATTTTTAACTCTAATTGTCATCCCACTCATTATTTATGGATTAATTATCACTTCAGCCCTTCCTCATTTATTAATTAAACCATCTAATCACCTAAATGTATTAATTAACAAGTTTTACACCTTTTTCAATTTAGTCCTTTTCTCTTAATTAACTATCTAAAAATTAATATTTCTAAACAAAATTTTAATACGACTTTAATGACTCTATAAATATTCTAAAAATAATATTTACGAGTCAATGCGATAGAAATTTTGGTCCCAAAACCATTGTTCCGTCACCACTAAAAATCGGGTTGTTTTAACTCCCCCCTTAGGAAATTACATCCTCGAAATTGTTACCTGAAAATAGATTCAAATATTGTAATCCCATTGATTCTTCAGTTTCCCAGGTAGGTTCTTGTGAACCATGACGATGCCCCAAAGAATTTTACTAACAGTACTCGTTTATTCCAAAGTTCTTTGACTTCCCGAGCTAAAATTCCCACTGGTTCCTCTGAATACGTCAAATCTGACTGTAGTTCAATCTCGCTATGAGGAATCACATGTGAAAGATCAGATATGTACCGCCTCAACATTGAAACATGAAATAAATTATGAATTTTCTCGAGTTTAGAGGGCAAAACTAATCTATAAGCTGCAGAACCGATTCTTTCAAGAATCTTATACGGTCTTATAAATATCGGGCTTAGATTATCTTTCTTGCCAAAGCACAACACTTTCTTCCATAGAGAAAATTTGAAGAATACTCAATTTCCAATTGAAAATCCTATATATTTTTCTTTTCAGATCAGCGTATAGTTTTTTTTATCAGATGCAGCTTTTAAAGAATCCCGAATAATTCAAACTTTGTCTTCAGTTTCTCGGATCAAATGAACTCCCACCATTTTGGATTCACTCAACTCAGACCAATACAATGGTTTTTACATTTTCTCCCATAAAGAGCTTTAAACAGTGTCATTTTTATACTAGATTGATAACTATTATTATAAGCAAATTCAGCTAATGGTTGAATGCTTTTCCTAGTTACCTTCAAATTCAAGTATACAACATCTCAGCATATCTTCCAGAATCTGTATCACTCGTTCTTATTGCCCGTTAGTCTGAGGATGAAATGCTGTGTTGAAATTAAGCTTAGCGCCTAAAGCCTCGTGAAGTTTTCTCTAAAATCTCGATGTAAATCTCGTATCTCGATCTGAAATAATAGATGTCGGAACTCCGTGTAGTCTCACAATCTTGGATACGTATTGTTCCACTAATTTCTCAAGTGAAAATTACGTTCTGACTGAAATAAAATGTGCCAATTTAGTGAATCTGTCAACAATTGCGTAGATCGAATGAGCTACAAGTAAACCAGATACGAAATCCATCGTGACTCGCTCCCACTTCAGTACATTTGTTCTTCTTTCAGGAATCATAGCAAAAATACCAATTCAAAATGACATTAATCGAGCAAAAAACACATCAAAACCAACCTAATAAGTGCCTAACCAATGTACCCTCATTGGTGCCACAAGTATATACAATTTTACAACAAAATAACATTGATTCAATTCGTCAATTTACTCAAGCAATATCTAATCAAAATACCAATCAAAGGTACCACAATCATAACATTTCAATTATATATTCACCATACATACTAGCATAACATCAATACCTCATTCTCATATAGTATGTAAGTTGGTTATTTCACAAAATATCAATCATAATATTTATATAAGCCAAACATTAACCAAAAAAACACAAGAACCTATACATGCCATATAATCTAAATTAAGACGTTCCAAAAACTACCGAGATAAGCTGGATAGTGTAACTTGAGTGCTAATCCAATCATCTAACCTTCCGAGAATCTACAATGACATTAAACAACACAAGTAAGCTTAATGAAGCTTAATAAGTTCGACAAGTTAAACGATAAATCTTACTGAACTAACCATAATAATTCAAACAGTAATAATCATCCAAGAGAACTGCCACTCCTTCACAACTTCAATCGATGAATTCATCCATGTTCAGATTAATAAGAAATAAATAACATATCTTTCAAATTCATTAACAGATTTCCTTACCAAAATTTTCCAGTCAAAGAATAACTTACGGGTAAAAGTACATCGTCAATAGAAGCTCATAGAGCTAGTCCACCAAAACACGCCAACAGAAGCTCATAAGAGTTAAACAGAAGCTCGAAAGACCTGGACAGAAGCTCGTAACAATTGATCGACCCAAATCACGCCAAATAGAAAGTAAAATGCGAAATTTTGTAATAAATACTAAACCCCAATTTACTTGGGTAATATGTCGACAAGAAACGCTAATAGAAGCTCAAGAGAGTCAAACAGAAGGTCGTAAGAGCTGATCCACCCAAATCACGCCAAACAAAAAGTAAAACACAAGAGTTTGCAACAAATGCTAAACCCTAGTTTACTTAAGTAATATGTTGATATCTCCCTCCAATACCATCTCCACTCCAAACCCTTGTCATACACCAAACACGAATGTACTCAAATCCTGCATTCAATCCAAACTGAATATTAAATTCGATAATATAATTCCCAAAAATAATTCAATTCCAACAATAGAACATGTATATAATACCAATCATTTACGAACTTACCTGGATTGAATTGTAGTCGTTGCAGAGGTTCAGGGATTATTCCGCTATTTTTCCTTTTCAACGAGTATCTACGAGAGTTTGATCTAAAATGTAAAATTCTTCAGCTATTAGCATATATTTCAATTCATATATATTTTACAATTAATACCCTTTTATTTTTAAAAATTACGTAATTACCCTAAACTTTTACCATTTTTGTAATTTAGTCCTTTAACTCGAATTTCATTAAATTAACCAATTTTATCAAGTAAATATTTTATCAAAATATACTAGGCCCTCAAAAAACCCCTAATAAACATCAAATTCACTATTAAACCTTAAAATTTTGACATTTTCACAATTTAATCCTAAAATCAAATTTTAACAAAAATCACTTTACAAAATCATCACACAACACAATCAAAGCTCCAAATACATGATATTTATCAAAAAAATCCAATATTCAACAATGGAAACTTCCAAAGTTTTTAACAGAATAAAAAACGAAGGTACAAGCTAGTTAGACATAGTTGCAACTATCTCAAAAACATAAAAATTATAAGAAACCAAATCAAATAGACTCACATGCAAGAGTATAAAGTGGATAAACCTCCAAGTTAAGCTCCCATGGTGTTTCGGCAATAGAAATTAGAAAGATGAAGAGAAAATGTCTTTTTCTTCTTTTAATTTTGTTTTAATTTCAACAAATTTACAATTATGCCATTATCATTAAATTTTCTTTCATTTTTAACTCTAATTGCCGTCCCACTCATTATTTATGGCTTAATTATCACTTAAGACCTTCCTCATTTATTAATTAAACCATCTAATCACCTAAATGTATTAATTAACAAGTTTCGCACCTTTTTCAATTTGGTCATTTTCTCTTAATTAACTATCTAAACGTTAATATTTCTAAACCAAATTTTAATACAGTTTTAATGACTCTATAAATATTCTAAAAATAATATTTTTGATTCAATGCGATGAAGATTGTGGTCTCGAAACCACTGTTCCATCACTACTAAAAATCGGGTTGTTACAGTACCATTCAGTTTTATTCTAATTTATTCTGTTTTTCTTTGTTCCGTTGTACTACCTTTGATTAAATCTCTGTGAGACTCTAGAAGTGTTCGTACTGGTTATACAACTATTCTTAAGTTTTTTGCGTTGCTACGATTTATGTAGTATGCTTTGCCTATTTGTATTGAGTCTGGTTATACGCAGTGAATGGTAACTCACCCTTTGTCTTACCTTTATTTGTTCAAGAAAACATCAAATTTAGGGTTGGACGGTGTACGGGAGCTCAGATTGTCTTACACTGTAATAAATGTGATTTGATCTTTTAGGTTTGTAAATTGTCTTTGGTTTTTCCTTGCTTTCCTTTTGATAATCTCGTCCGTATCAGTCAATTTCTAATAAAAAACTATAGAATCACCTAAACCGACAAAAATGAATTTCTGGTTTTCAAAGTTAAAATCTCGAAAAGAAATCAGTTTTCAATGCGTTGATGTAACTCATCCAAATTCGACTTAAACTTCTAGGCCGAGTTTGGGGTGTTACAGTTTATATGGTCACGAGTCAAAGTCTAAGTAGAGGTCCCGGTCAGCGGTCGTTATACGGTCACGGGTTGGAAACTCAAGGGTCAGTTGACGGTCATTATGCGTTTAAGAGTTTAAGGCTTTTTGGATACCCGGAGATGATGCCTTATAAATACCATACATAAGTTTGAGGGCATAATCATAGGGAAAAACTAAGGAGCTTTTTGGCATAATCAGCTTATTATTTTTCCCTATCTCCACTAAATGTGGTGTCATTAACCTTCATCTTATTTGAAATCCCAGACTGAGTTTGAGGCAAGAGGACTCTCAGGGGGGATCGACTATGACAATAGAAACATTTGCTCTCCTCTTAAGAGTCTTCTTGCATCCAACAAGGTCCCGGGCTTCAAATAAGAATAAAGGTTAAAAACACACCTTTCAGTAGAGATAGAGAAAAAAATTACGTTGATTACATAGGAAAGCTCCTTTATTTTCCCCTATGATTATGGCATCAATCTTACGTATGGTGTTTATAAACCAGCACATCCAGGTATCCAAAAAGTTTAAATTCATGACCGCATAATGACTGTCAACTAGCCCCCAAGTTATACTCCAACCCATGACTGCATAACGGTCGTTGATTGAGACCTTTATATAAACTTCAACCCATGACTGCATAAAGCATCTTCACCCTGGAACCTAACTTATGACATGACATATGACATATGTGTGTCTTCGAGTGTTATTGCATCCTCGACAACTTAAATCTACCTTAAACTTTCACAATTTCTACCTAAATTCCCAAAATAGTAAAAAAAAACCTTAACCCATAAAAATCTTTAAACCTTAAACCCTAAACTCTAAATCTTAAAACTAACCAAACCCTAAAAACCATAAATAGGAAACCCTAAAGAAAAAAAAAGCGACAAAGGAGAGAAAGCAAAGCGCGTCCAACTGGGCGCACTTTCCTGTCAATTGTGCAAAAAATGTGTCCAGCTGGACACATTTTCACACACACTCTCTAAAATCGACCTATTTCTCTAGTTTTCCAAAATCCCGATGTAATTTTAAAAATATTTTTCAACATATTTGCTTAATTTAACCTTATCCTTTATTAGTTGATTTGATTGATGAATGAAAAGTAAATATATATATATGTTTTTTTAATGTTTTTCTATAATTTCTATTGATATCAAAATTGTTAAAAAAAGGAAAATTAATTTTGAAAAAAAAATCGAATTTCTCTCTCTTACTACAAAATTTGTATTAAGTTAGCAAATAATATAAAATATGTATTAAATTTATTATTTTTTTTATTTTTGTATTATTGGGCTTTAGGCTGTGTTTAGTAGTATTTTTTAAAAGAACTTTTGAAGCAAAAGACTGTTAAACAAGCAACTTTTAAAGGAAATTTTTTGCTTTTCAATAGCACTTTTTCTTAATGAAAAAGTTAAAATTTTTAGTTTTTCTCCTCCAAAAGTACTTTTGACAGCTTAATTATGTTTCCACCTCTCCAACACATGGTACTTTCCCTTCTTTGGTTAATTGCTTAAAAAATATTTAAAATTTATTTTTCATATATTAAAGTATTAACAACAAATTATAATAAATTATTTTCTATATTCTTATTAAAATATCATAATATTAATTAATTTGAACATTATTTAAATGCTTTTATGTTACTTTATAACATGTCTAAACAGAATATTTTATTTCTCAAAAGTACTTTTTTTACAGTAATATTAAACACTTAAATCTTAAACCAAACTTTTTAAAAAGTATTTCTCAAAATCACTTTTCCAAAATACTTTTTAAAATAACTTCTCAAAAACAATGCTAACTAGCCCAGCCATTAGTTAAAGAAAAATTTAAAAGTGACATTAATGATTTTTAAGAGTTAATTGCACCATACATCTTAAATTATGTCATTTATTTTAAATTGGTCATTAAAGTTCAAAATATTTTAATATATCCTCCAATTATTAATGTTATATCAATCAAGTCCAATCATTAATAAAATAATTAATTATACAATTAAATAATACGTCAGATTTTGTGTAACATACCTTGAAATGAAAATTTTAAAGAAAAAATGATATTATAAAAATGGATGTAAAATCTTGGTTTTGATGGTTTTAATGCTTTTGTAGAATCTTTATTATCTATCTCTTTCTCTGTGGTATCTGTAAAAGATTTGATATGTCATTTTGCAGTTAAATTTAGTGTCATCAAACAACTGGTATTCTGTAGCAGATTAAAACGCGTATCATTCAACAAAAATATCAAGCAGCTAATATTTTGTACCAAATTGAAATTTTAAAATCTTAGAATATAAAAAATTTGAATCACGGATTTAAACAAAATTTTGTTAGACACCATCATCATTACGTATGAAACCAACGACAGCAATAGAAATTTCAACAACATTTAAAGGAGAAAACCCCCCCCCCCCCGAAAGTCAGAAGGAGTGATGTAAGTTGAAGTGGACTTCATATTACGGGATATATAAATCATTTAGATTATTGTAAAAATAATATGAGTTTATATCATTGCATAATTTTTTTAATAGATATTTTAATAATTTAATTGTTGTGATTCTGTCATTTTGACTTAAGTTATCTTTGATTTAAAAGCCACAACTTGAGATTTAATTATTGAATTTAAATGTCATATTGATTTAAAATATTGTTTATATTAATATATATTTAACGGTTAAATTTTTTATATAAAAGAAATAGTTAAAAAAATTACTCTAAACTTAGCGTGCATGATCTCTATAAATAAAATATAAAATATAATAGTGAAATTGTTAAAATATGAATAGTAAAATAGAAAATCATGTTAGTTTTACCCATAAAAGAATTTACTTTATATATAATAGTTAAAAAGAGCAGAATCGATTCATATAAAAGAATAGTATATAATAATAATAATAATAATAATAAATTTGATGATGCAACATCTAATTAATAAACATATGAAATGTAATTGATACATTAACAATTATTTTAAGCACAAATTATATATATATTGAAGCTACAAGTATAAATAAAATTATAAATAATATAAATCTGAATAATCTATAAGTAAAATCAAATATTACAAAGCTAAAAGATTAACCATAGTTAAATTTAAGCTAAAATTAAATTTTTTGATAAACAATATTAGGGTCTGGTCATATCTATTTTTTTTATATCATGCTTAGAACTATTTATAGTCCCTTCCCAGCCCATAAATAGGAGGATAATACATTTCGGCATACTCAAACTCACGTCCTCCTATAATGACAGCAATGTCCATACCAATTAAATTAAGACCCAATCGATTAAATAAAAAAAATTTAAATGTCCATTCTTTTTACTCAAAGTAACTACGATACAAAAGGGGTAAGAAATGGGTAAATCATACCATTAACCATCTAACTAATAAAGTATTTTTGTTTTAGTCGCCAAATTACAAAAACTTACCATTTTTTATCAGTTCTGTTTTACTTACTTTCTATTAAATGATTAACGAAAATGATGATGTGGCATTTTAATTGGTATGATAATATATTTAGTTCTCAACACTATTCTAAATAATTCAATGAATTTAACCCTCCAAATGTACAAATTCAATCGATTTGGTCTTCAAATACATCTTCATAAAAAATCAGAATTATAAACGCATAAAAAAATCATCTTTGAGAATTTCATCTAGAAGGAACTTTCTTGTTTCTCAGTTTAGATAAGGTTAAGTCTTTGACTGTTTATTTATTTATCTCTATTTTTAAAGCTTAATTATAATTTTTACTCTAAGATTCTACTTAAAAAACATTGTCTTTCTTCACAGAAGTTGCAAGCTTGGAGTTTAGGTACTTTAACATCGGCAGAATTTGAGTTTTTATTTATTTATTTTAGCCTATTTATCATTGTAGACTTGAAGGTTTTGCTAGAAAAGCATTGGATTTCTTTGAAAATGCTGTAATATTAAAATCCGTAAAATTCTAGTTTTTGTTTTTGCTTTTGCTTTTGAAGTTGGTGGAACATCCTCACCCGAAGTGAATACATCACAAGCAAGGGATATCACACTTGAACACTAAGACTACTCAACTCGAACATCACTTTTAAAACTTTGTTTTGACATAAATAGACTCATTTGGAGTTATTCAAGTCATTTCTAGGCTTTCTTTAAAGTTCAGTTACAAACGGAGACCATTTGGGATTTATTCGGGTCAAAACAAGGTAAACAGGGTCAATGTCGCGACACTAACTAATGCCGTGACATCAAAAGCAGATTACTAAATAGTAGACCTAATCATGGGTCAGGCCACCCGCCCAGGCTTGAATGCCCGCCCGAAAAGTGAGAGGGTTTGAGCAAAAATATAGGCCCGAAAAATGGGCTTAAACAAAAAATGGGTCTTTGGTATGATTTTTTGGCCCAAGCTCGACTAGGCCCGGCTCGAATAAACTATTTTGTTGTTTTTTGTTGTCATTTCGCTATTATATTGCTACTATTTTATTTTTATTGTTTGGATATTGTATAACTCTTGTTTTATTGTTAATTTTACTACTATTTTAGGGGCATTTGCTTGTTAACTTGTAACTATCTTAGTGTTATTTAGGTATAAATACTTTTTTAAAAGTATTTTCAATTTGTTGGAAAACATTTATTTTAATGATTTTAGTGTATTTGATGTATTATATTTTTAAATTTTTTTATATAAAACAAATCTAAAAAAAATTAATATGGGCAGGCCGAGTCGAGCTTGAGTTTAAGATTTTTAATATGGGCTGAGCTCAGGCATAATTTTAGGCCCATTTTTGGGTCGAGCCTATAAAATTGGCCTAAAATTTTGTATTGGCCTGACCAAGCCCATTATTAGGTCTACTAAACAAGGATAATGTCACGACACTAGGAAGTGGGTGTCGCGACACCAAATACAGATTATTCTAATTACATGTCCAATATAGTGACACTGATTACTGATGTGGCGACACAGAAGACAGATTACCCAAAACATGTCTGAAACAGCTAAAACCAAGTCTAAACTATCATCAATCATTCCATATCACTTTTAAACATTATAAAACATAAATATCCATCAAAACATCATATGATTCCACATTTAACTCAATCAAAATTTAACTAAGTTTGTAAGGTTAACAAAATGATTAAGATTCTTCAAGTATTTTCACTAGAAATCATGTCCTTATGCTTTGCATTAACCTATGTACATGTCATAATCTAGAACCAAAATTTCAAAATCATAATCTCTTCCTAGCCTTGAGATGTGATGAGTTGAGATGGTATCTTCACTTTAGAGCTTCAACTCGAGTCTTTACCTAGGCATTGAAAAAATAATGTATTAAGCTTATAAATGCTTAGTAAATACATCAAGAATTAAACTTAACGTTTAGAACAACCAATGTTAACATTTAAATACCTGAATAATAATAATAATAATAATAATAATAATAATAGACAAGTAAATTAAATAGAAAGTAACCATAGTGAATTCTTAGACCAACATTCTATAATTTACTTACCAATTCATTAATATGGCCACTTACTATTTTAGTTATTAGCTCAATTATAGATTCAATAGAACACGTAAGATATGCGAAATGAACACTAGTTCATTTGTACAAACGTGCATACACTACCTTACACTAAAGTGTAAAGTTAACAAACTGCACCAAAGTGCCACTATCACTAGTATTGAAGTGCGAAATCTCTGAATTGCACCAATGTGCCACTATCACTAGCGCGCTTGAAGATCTCCTAATGGCATGCCATCTATATCCTACTAGTTCACACTTTGTCTACATTGTAATTTATAGGTTGAATTCACTACATTTACTCAACAATTAAAACAATTTAAATTTTACAATTTAGTCTTTATTAACATGAAAATTTACTGTTCTCTATAAATTCCACTATAATATCACTTTTCGTCTATTCACTAATACACCACACTTTGTTCAAACCCTATTTATCAACATTTTAGTTCACATGTCTAATTTTTTACACTTTATAATTTTGTCCCTTCTTACTACTATTTCAATATACCAAATCTATTCATTTTGTAATAAAAATCCAATTCATATTTTCACTACTCATTCATCAACTTAATATATGTTATATTCACATATTGACATACAAATTAATCATATAATAGTATTACTTAATTCAAAGTTGCCTCCTTTTCTGTCTATTAAGACTTCCATAAACAAAGACAATGTGGATAGGGATAAAATGAATATCCTTAAGAACCCATACGCAAATGAATTGTGGACGGCTACAAATTACCTCCACTGTTATTGAGTCCTTCCAACCAACCCAAATACATCTAGAAAAATCAACGGTCTTTATCCTGCGAGAACGTTGAAATCCCAAACTGATAATGATTTTATCTGCTTTACCTCCACTAACCGTTGTCTCAAGCAAACTAACAATGTTAGGTTTATATTCTCTGTTGTATTCACAAAAAAATCAAGGAAACTTGATATTGGCACATCCCTGACAATTTCAAGAAAAAATAGACAAATCCATAAAATAAAATAGATAAAGGAAAGAAAACCAAACTTACTGCTTGTGAGTTCCGAGCTTCTCTAATCGCATTCCATTCGAAGGTGAAGAATCTTTTCGCATTCCATTATTAAGTTGAGGATTGATTAACTCGACCGTGGAATTTATAGAATCGAACAAGGAAATATTAGCGATTCTAACTAATTTAAACATGTCCCCACAATATTTGATAGTTCGATTAAGCTTTCATCCAATACGGACTGGGCCACCTTTTCCACATTTATTTTTAGGACCAGAATTACCCGCACCTCTATTGGAAAAATCAGCCTCATTCGAAACTCCATCTTTATTAGGGTCAGTATTTTTTTTAAAGTAACTATCGTACGTTTCCCCGGATCAAGAACTGCACCATCCAAAGTTACATTCATACTGCTAAAATCTTCAAAGATGGGATTAAAATGTGTAATAGCACCAAACCCCAAGTCACCTTTGTGCAAATTGGCAGCTCTATCAACAACCCCCAAAGTAAAAAAAGAACTGTAAGAACCAGCGTGTACATCACCAACTAAGATAAAATTCAAACATGAGGAATTAAAATTATATATGGCAGCAGACCCAAAATTACCTTGATTTGGCCCAAAGATGTGTAGAGGCCTCTTTCCAAATTTTTTAGTCAAAAGCCTGACATTACCACTGCCCAAGCTTGCTTCTCCATCAACACGCACCCCGGTCAAATTAACAGACCCCGCTTGAGCCTCGAAATTCGCATTCAATCCCCGGCCTATCACAGTCTTATGAATTAAAAATTCTTTATAATTTTCCTTAGCCCTAGTGTCATGGGTTGCGCATGAGATCTCGCAACCATGACGGATTCGTGCGATCCATCGCATTCGAGGGAGGTCATTTGGCCTAACTGGACTGGTCCATTGCCTGGAGGATTTAAAAGCCCATCTCCGGAGCTTGGCAAATAAGGAAAGAGATCTTTTGAAGATATGCTTGGCAAATATGGAAGGTGATCTTTTGAGATATGTGATCCTAGATATTAAATGAAATCTTTAGAAGATACGATTATGTAATCTTAGAGATTTGATATTGTGATAGCTTTTAATTGTAGCCATTGATGTATTTTGATTTAGACCGTTGATTTTGGAGAGCCTCAACTATAAATAGAGGACTCTCTGCTCATTGTAAATCATTCAGTTGTTAATAAGAATTTTGAGAGTATTCACTCAAACTTTTCTCTCAAGTGTTCTTGCTTTTGTTCATCTTTCAAGGCTCGTTCTTACTTCACTCTTCTGCAGTTCTTCGTGGAAACCCTAAGGGAATTCTGTTGAATCCTTTATTATTGCGAGTTAAGCTGACTTAGGCGTTTTTACTGTTAAATCCTTTATTACTGCAAGTTAGGTTGACTTAGGCGTTTTTGAGCAAAGAAACTGCCTAAGGCCGTACGGATCCGTGAGAAAACTCTAAGTCCGTGACAGTTGGTATCAGAGCCAGTGTTTGTAGGTACCACTAAAAGATGTCCAAAGAAGCTGCTGAGAATGTTGAGGGAATGGAGACCCGCGGGAGGGCTAGGAAAGCTAGTCGTTCGAGAGACATACTGTCAGCTTTGGAGGATCAAGTCATCACTCTCAAGGATTCCGTGGGAGACATCAAGGAGAGGATTGATGATGTCGATGATAGGCTCCATGGTGGGTTGCAGTCCATGCAGGAGCAACTCAAAGAGTATGTGTTGGATAATGTTGAAAAACTGAATGGCAGAGATGATGTCATTGAGGCTATGGTAACAGCCTTGAAAGAGGAGATTGCGGAGCTCAAGGGTGAACTCACAATCTACAAGGTTGCTTTGGGCAATGGAGGGTTAGCTGCTGTAGCACCCAAGCCCAGTGTTGATGTTCCCAAGCCAAAGGAGTTCAAGGGAACAAGGTCTGTTAGAGATGTGGACAACTTCCTTTGGGGAATCGAGCAATACTTCCGTGCCAAAGGCATTATGGAGGATGCCACTAAGGTAACTACTGCTGCTATGTATCTCACTGACGTTGCTTTGTTGTGGTGGCGTCGTAGGTCCACTGATGTGAGTCGTGGTGGGACTGAAATTGAAACTTAAGAGGAGTTTCGATGTGAGTTTAAAGCACAGTTTTACCCAAAGTATGCCGAGGATGAGGCTCGGGCAAAGTTGCGTCGGCTTACGCAACAAGGCACTATGAGAGAGTATGTGCAGGAATTTAGCAAACTTATGCTTCAAATCTCAGATATGGGTGAGAAAAAGCATTCTTTTCCTTCATGGATGGGTTGAAACCGTGGGAAAAGCAAGAGTTGCAACGCCGAGGAGCCCAAGAGCTTACCAAGGTGATGTCTTTGGCAAAATCGCTTGCTGAATTTGGTGGGAAGAAAGACAATGCGAATTTTTCTAAGCCCAGATTCAATCAAAAGGGTAATAGTGGGGGAGATAAAGAAAGGCCCGCTAGGAATGACAACGGTAAGAAACCTTGGGACAAGAGAAAGAGTGGGCCTATAAGTTGTTTTCACTGCGATGGTCCACATATGATCAGGGACTACCCAAAGAAGGTCACTCTCACGGCTATGGAAACAAAGGGGGAGTCAGATGTGGAGGACAATAATCTCGGTTCGATACTAGGGGGTGTCGAAGATAGAACGAGTCATGGATTGATGTTTCTGGACATTATTGTGGCCGGCAGAAAATTGAATGCGCTGGTCGACACTGGGGCGTCTGATTTGTTCATGTCCGAAGAGGCAGTTCAGAAACTGGGCTCAAGATAGAGAATGAGCTGGGTTGGATCAAAACAGTGAACTCAAAAAGTGTCCCAATCAAGGGTGTTGCCAAGGGAGTGGATCTTCAACTGGGTGATTGGGCCGGCAAGGTATCCATTAAGGTAATACCACTCGATGACTATGATTGTGTGGTTGGACTAAGTTTTCTTGATCAGGTTAAGGCACTTATTGCCCCTTCGAGTGATTACATGGTGATTGTGGGTTCGAACCATCCATGCATGGTAAGAATGACAAAGAAGAGAAGCTTAGAGGGAAAAACACTGTCAGCAATTCAATTTGCTAAAGGAGTACGCAAGGATGAAGTCTCTTATTTGGCTACCTTGAAGATCGAGGATACCGTTAAGTCCGTTAGTGAAATCCCGAAAGAAGTGAGCCAATTATTGCAGTGCTTTTGGGATGTGATGCCTGCTCAGTTGCTAAAAAGTTTGCCACCAAAGAGGGAGGTGGACCACAAAATTGAGTTAGTGTCTAACGTGGTACCGCCAGTAAGGGCCCCCTATCGTATGGCTCCGCCAGAGTTAGAAGAATTGCGAAAACAGCTGAAGGAGCTATTGGATACAGGATTTATTAGACTATCTAAATCCCCATATGGTGCGCCAGTGTTGTTTCAAAAGAAACATGATGGGTCCTTGAGAATGTGCATTGATTATCGGGCTCTAAACAAGGTCACTGTAAAGAACAAGTACCCTATTCCTCTTACTGCAGATTTGTTCGACCAACTTGGTAGTGCAAGATGGTTTACCAAGTTGGATTTGAGATCGGGGTACCATCAAGTTCAGATAGCCGAGGGGGATGAACCAAAGACAGCTTGTGTGACACGATATGGTTCGTACGAGTTCCTTGTGATGCCTTTCGGACTCATGAATGCCCCAGCTACCTTCTGCACCCTAATGAATAAGGTACTTCAACCTTTCCTTGATCGTTTTGTGGTTGTTTATCTTGATGATATTGTGGTGTATAGCAAGTCTCTCGAGGAGTACGTGGAACACTTGAGGGAGGTGTTCCAAACTTTGAGGGAAAATGAGTTGTTTGTTAAAGAGGAGAAGTGCTCATTTGCCCAACAAGAGGTGTCATTCTTAGGCCACATTGTGGGAGGGGGTAAGATCCGAATGGATAAGAGCAAGGTTCGAGCCATTTCCGAGTGGGAGCCCCCAACCAAGGTGATAGAGTTGAGATCTTTTCTTGGGTTGGCAAATTACTATCGACGCTTTATTAAAGGCTACTCGAGAATTACCACACCCTTGACGGACATGTTGAAAAAAGGGAAGGTATGGGATTGGAATCCAGAATGTGAGAGGGCCTTTAATCAATTAAAGCAAGAGATGACGAAGGAACCTGTGCTTGCCTTGCCAGATTTTTTGAGGCCATATGAGGTACACACAGATGCATCAGATTATGCTATCGGGGGAGTCCTAACGCAAAATGGACATCCTATTGATTTCGAGAGTCGAAAGCTTAATGAGACGGAGCGAAGATATACGGTCCAAGAGAAGGAGATGACTGCGGTGATGCATTGCTTACGCACTTAGAGGCATTATTTATTGGGTTCCAGGTTCGTTATCCTTACCGATAATGTTGCCAACAGTTATTTTCTAACCCAGAAAAAGTTGTCTCTCAAACAGGCTCGTTGGCAGGTCTTCTTAGCTGAATTTGACTTTACCATGGAGTATAAGCCGGGGAGTGCCAACATTGTGGCTGACGCACTGAGTCGAAAGATAGAATTTGTGGTAATTAACCAACCTGATGGTTCCTTGTTGGAACGTATTCGAGAAGGATTGTCCCATGATCCCACAGCCAAAAATCTGACGGAGTTGGCCAAGGAGGGAAAAACGAGAAGATTTTGGCTTGATAGAGAGCTGCTATACACCCAAGGGCGTCGCCTCTATGTGCCTCATTATGGGAAGCTACGTAAGGAAGTCATGAAATAGTGTCATGACTCGAGATGGGCAGGCCACCCAGGGATGCACCGTACTTTGGCCCTTTTGGAGGAACGTTACTATTGGCCTCACATGGGTGATGATGTGGAAACTTATGTGAAGACTTGTCTGGTTTGCCAACAAGACAAGGTTGAGTTAAAGACCCCAGCCGGTTTGCTTCAACCCTTGCCCATTCCGGAAAGACCATGGAAGAGTTTATCCATGGATTTTATTGTTGGTTTACCTAAGTCTGACGGGTTTGCGAGTATTCTTGTTGTGGTGGACAGGTTCTCGAAGTATGCGACGTTCATTCCGGCCACCAAGGAATGTCCTGCTGAGGAGGTAGCTCGTTTATTCCTTAGAGATGTGGTAAAATATTGGGGCGTGCCACAGTCGATTGTCAGTGATCGAGATGGACGATTTACAGGTCGGTTCTGGACCGAGTTGTTCAAGTCAATGGGCTCAGACTTGAACTTTTCCACGAGTATGCATCCGCAAACCGATGGGCAAACTGAGAGAGTAAATGCATTGTTAGAAACATATCTGCGACACTATGTGAGTGCCATACAAAGGGATTGGCCAAAGTTATTGGATGTGGCTCAATTCTCATATAACTTGCAGCGAAGTGGGGCAACGAACCAAAGTCCGTTTGAGATAGTGATGGGCCAACAGCCACTCACACCCAATGCTGTGGTAACTTGTTATACAGGACCAAATCCGGCAGCTTATCGTTTTGCGAAGGATTGGTAAGAGAAGAATGACTTAGCTAGGGCTTGTTTACACAAGGCAAGCAAGCGCAATAAGAAGTGGGCCATCAAAACCGAAGAGACATGCAATTTCAAGTAGGTGACTCAGTCCTTGCCAAACTACACTTGATGTTGCGATATACGGGCTTGCACAAAAGGCTCGTGCGAAGGTATGAGGGGCCGTTTAAAGTTGTTAAGAGAGTGGGCAAAGTGGCATACAAGCTTGAGTTGCCTCCAAAACTTAAAATCCACCCAGTGTTCCATGTAAGCATGCTTAAGCCATTTCATTGGGACCAAGAAGATCTGAATTGGGGCAAGTCTGAACGAGCACCAATGGGGGTAAAGGTCTCTTACGACCGCGACGTGGAAACCACTGAGGCAGACTGTGTGATTAGACAAAAGTACCATCGACCACGTCATGAATACTTAGTTCGATGGAAGGGACTTCCTGATAGCGAAACAAGTTGGGAACCTGCCGAGGCATTGTGGCAGTTTCAAGGAAAGATTAACCAGTTCCATGAGGAGGATGCGACGAGGGCGTCGCTAGAACAAGTGGGGGAGAATGTCATGGGTTGCGCATGGGATCTCGCAACCATGACGGATTCATGCGATCCATCGAATTCGAGGGAGGTCATTTGGCCCAACTGGACTGGTCCATTGCCTGGAGGATTTAAAAGCCCATCTTCGAAGCTTGGCAAATAAGGAAAAAAATCTTTTGAAGATATCCTTGGCAAATATGGAAGGTGATCTTTTAAGATATGTGATCCTAGATATTAAATGAAATCTTTAGAAGATGCGATTATGTAATCTTAGAGATTTGATATTGTGATAGCTTTTAATTGTAGCCATTGATGTATTTTGATTTAGACCGTTGATTTTGGAGAGCCTCAACTATAAATAGAGGACTCTCTGCTCATTGTAAATCATTCAGTTGTTAATAAGAATTTTGAGAGTATTCACTCAAACTTTTCTCTCAAGTGTTCTTGCTTTTGTTCATCTTTCAAGGCTCGTTCTTACTTCGCTCTTCTGCTGTTCTTCGTGGAAACCTTAAGGGAATTCTGTTGAATCCTTTATTGTTGCAAGTTAAGCTGACTTAGGCGTTTTTACTGTTGAATCCCTTATTACTGCAAGTTAGGCTGACTTAGGCGTTTTTGAGCAAAGAAACTGCCTAAGGCCACACGGATCCGTGAGAAAACTCTAAGTCCGTGACACTAGCACCTGCAGAACCCTCCTTTTCTTTTCCGATTTTCTTGAAAATCGCTTACCAAAAAGAGCCGTGAATCTTGATCCTAATGTTGCCTTCTTTGTAACCTTATCCTTGGAACCCTGGGAATCACTCTTACCACGCCGAGATTTTCGCTCCACCATCATCGACATCCCATACATTGTTTCAGCCACTACCCCTGTTCCGATCACAGCCTCTCTAGATAATTCAAACGTTGCCTTTTTTCCACTCTCACTAACCGGATCCATGGCCAGCGAAGGGCATATATATTTAACTTGCTCGTACTTACCACAAGAAAAACATATCGTCAGAAGAGCTTCATATTCTACATGTTGAATCTCTCCGTTCACCAGCACCTAAGAAACAAGCGACCTATCGAGGTTGATGAACATCGTCATTCTGGAAAAACAACCCCTGGTCCTACTATCTATTTTAAAATAAAAATTTGCAACTTTGCCTACCATGCCCCCAATCGCCTTAAGAATCCTCCTTTTATATATGAACCCCGGTAATCCTGGCAACCTAATCCAAGCCATGACCATGCTGGAATATAGTTGAAGCGGTGAAAAGTCTTTGGTCCATGGTTGGACAGTTAAATACTAGCCATAAATAATCCATGGCCCCTGAGTCAGAACTTTTTCATAGTCCTCGATATTCTGAAACTTTGCCAAATAGCAACTGTTTTCTATGTCCATGAGTTGAAAAGGTTTTGATGGCTTCTAGAGGTTTCTAATTCTATTATGGAGGGCAACATAGCCAATAGTATGACGCAGAAGCTTCAGGACTACCGTCGTCTCCATCTTCTTATAAAGAATCTACTTGATTCGGATTGAAAAATCTATTTCCAGAATCCCATTAATGATAGATCTTATCACATCGCCTTCTAGTAACACAAGACCTCCATCGCTACCATTTCCATATACCATGTGTTCCTTACCAGAAGCAATTAAACCTATCCCTAGAAGTTTATCCTTCCAGGACATATTCAGAGATAGCTCTAAATCCATAGCCATATCCACCACCACCCCTTCGGGACCATCCTTAAACCTTACTTTCTTGGTGTTCTAATCCTCGGAAGATCAAGTTCCATCGCAACCATCATCGCTCAGAACGTTCGCCATTCTTGAAACTTTAGAGTTTTATGCTTTATTGCAACAAGTGAATTTTGAGTAAAAAAAATGAAATATATTAAAGACAATGAAATGAGGTGCACTTGTTGTTAAAACATAATATAATTAATATATTTTATACATGATTAACCACATAATTAATTAATTAATTAAAGTATCGTAAATATATAAGAGTTTAGCTAATGATTTATTTGTTTAATATTAATAAATTATCTAATTATTTTAATATATATGAAATTAGTTATTAATTATTACATTTAATATAGATAAGTTGGTTAGCCAAATCCATTACGCAATTTGTTTTCATATAGCTATAAATAATTATAATTAAATAAGTTATTTGATTAATCTTACTTTCTAAAAATTAAATTTTTAAAATTATATCTCAAATTTACAGTATATAATATAATAAAAATATTATTCCAATGATTATTAAGTAGTACAATAGAGATTAACAAAACTCCTACTAATAGAAAAACGGCACCCCTGCAATGTACAAAATAAATTTTGTAGTCGAGTATAAATGTTTCTTTCCCCACACATGGATAAGTATTTTTGTCAATTTAATTATTATTGATTGAGTCTTAACTCAATTGGTATAGAAATTATTGTCAATGCAGGAGGACGTGGGTTCAAATGCGGTGAAATGTATTATCCTCCTATTTATAGGTTGAAGGGGGGCTATGGATAGTTTTAGGTTACCCAAATTTTAAAAAATTCTAACCGATGTCCCACCTAAAATATTAAATAATTAATTTTATATTTATATTTATATTTTTTTAATAATTAAATTTAAGATTTTATATATAATTTGGTACTTGAGTATAACATTTTTTTTTATAATGTGGTACCTATGTTATTTATTGGTCCACTCCGGTACTTGTATTTGACAAAAATTATATATTTTGGTATCCAAAGGTAACAATGTTAATTTTTTTAGTGCTTAATTTATGTTTTAGAGTTGACTTAATGAGAATTCATAATTAGCTAGTAATATTAACAATTAACTTTCATTCAATCAACTCTAAAACATGAATTAAATCACACTCATCTAATTGTATTTGACAAATTAAAGTAAAAGTAAACAATTCATAGTTAATACTAAATTTATTCTATTAACCAAATCACGAAAAATTCAATCATAATAAAATTAGCAATTAACTCCTATCAAATCAACTTTAAAACCCGAAGTAAACGCTAGAAAAGTTAACATTGTTATCTGAGTACTAAAATATAACTTTGGTCAAATATAAGTATCAAATTAGACAAAAAAAAACATAAGTATCACATTAAAAAAAAGTGTCAAACTGAAATACTAAATGATATATTAAGCCTAAATTTAAATAAAAAAATATCTAAAATTATTTAATTTGATTTTGGGCTTGATTGAAATTAATAATCCTTAAACAAACCCGACTCGAGCCAACCGAGCCGGACCGAATAGGATTAATAGATAATGAAGAGGCTGAACTAATTAGTTTGCACTTGAATATTTTATATATAGAAAATAGGTGAGAAGTCCTTAGAATTAGGAAAATATGTTATTACCACTAGTTAATATTTTATTTTAGTACACATCTAAAGGTTGCTTGAGATTTAAATGAAGGAGTCATAAAGAAATAGAAAAGCTTTTGGTCTCTATGGTCCATGCTTATAAAAGGCTGTGCAAACATGAAACAACTCAACCAGGAAAACAAGTTCCAAAGTCGATGAGAGAAAAGGAGATGGTCAATCTTCGCTTCCTTTATTCACTTCTTGTATTTCAGCTTCTACTGTTAAAGGTAAATGTCAATCTCTTGCCTAAACATTGAGTTACTACTGCAAATAAAAGTACTTTGCTACTAACATTTTTTTTCTAAACTTTAATCTCTTTCTGTCTTCTGCAGTGTGACCAATGCAATGCTGTGAAGGATTTGAAAGAAACACATTCCGCCGCTAGCTTTAATGAAGATTGTGATCAAGCAGAGGAAAAGAGTAATTCTTCTCCATCGCCGTCTTACATTAAACGCCTTGAAAGCAAGTACAAACCTGGTTACATAATGGATGAAGAAGAGGACAAGAGTTCTTCCTCATCTTCTTACATTTTACGCCTTGAAAGCAAATACAAACCAGGTTATGTAGTGGATGGAGCAGAGGAAAAGAGTTCTTCCTCATCTTCTTACATTTCACGTCTTGAAAGCAAATACAAGCCGGGTTATGTAGTGGATGAAGTAGAGCAAAAGAATTCTTCTCCCTCATCTCGTATTGCACGCCTTGCGGGCAAATACAAGCCGGGTTATGTAGTGGATGGAGCAGACGAAAAGAGTTCTTCTTCATCTTCTTACATTTCACGCATTGAAAGCAAATACAAGCCGGGTTATGTAGTGGATGAAATAGAGGAAAAGAATTCTTCTCCCTCATCTCGTATTGCACGCCTTGAGAGCAAATACAAGCCGGGTTATGTAGTCGATGAAATTGAGGAAAAGAATTCTTCTCCCTCATCTCGTATTGCACGCCTTGAGAGCAAATACAAACCCAGTTATGTAGTGGATGGAGCAGACGAAAAGAGTTCTTCCTCATCTTCTTACATTTCACGTCTTGAAAGCAAATACAAGCCGGCTTATGGAGTGGATGAAGTAAAGGAAAAGAATTCTTCTCCCTCATCTCGTATTGCACGCCTTAAGAGCAAATACAAACCGGGTTATGGAGTGGGTGGAGCAGAGGAAAAGAGTTCTTCCTCATCTTCTTACATTTCACGTCTTGAAAGCAAATATAAGCCGAGTTATGGAGTGGATGAAGTAGACGAAGAGAATTCTTCTCCCTCATCTCGTATTGCTCGCCTTGAGAGCAAATACAAGCCGGGTTATGGAGTGGATGGAGCAGAGGAAAAGATTTCTTCCTCATCTTCTTACATTTCACGTCTTGAAAGCAAATATAAGCCGAGTTATGGAGTGGATGAAGTAGACGAAGAGAATTCTTCTCCCTCATCTCGTATTGCACACCTTGAGAGCAAATACAAGCCGGGTTATGGAGTGGATGGAGCAGAGGAAAAGAGTTCTTCCTCATCTTCTTACATTTCACGTCTTGAAAGCAAATACAAGCCGAGTTATGGAGTGGATGAAGTAGACGAAGAGAATTCTTCTCCCTCATCTCGTATTGCACACCTTGAGAGCAAATACAAGCCGGGTTATGGAGTGGATGGAGCAGAGGAAAAGGTTTCTTCCTCATCTTCCTACATTTCACGTCTTGAAAGTAGATACAAGCCGAGTTATGGAGTGGATGAAGTAGACGAAGAGAATTCTTCTCCCTCATCTCATATTGCACGCCTTGAGAACAAATACAAGCCGGGTTATGGAGTGGATGGAGCAGAGGAAAAGAGTTCTTCCTCATCTTCTTACATTTCAAGTCTTGAAAGTAAATACAAGCCGGCTTATGGAGTGGATGAAGTAGAGGAAAAGAATTATTCTCCCTCATCTCGTATTGCACACCTTGAGAGCAAGTACAAGCTAGGTTATGGAGTGGATGGAGCAGAGGAAAAGAGTTCTTCCTCATCTTATGTTTCACGCCTTGAAAGTAAATATAAGCCGGGTTATGGAGTTGACAAAGATGAGTATATGCAATCTCCGTCAAGGATTGATCATCATAACTTGGAAAACGACAGAGATGATGACATAGGAAGTGAAGATGTAGGTGTATTCACCATAGATGATGTACATGCTTTCAACGTAGGGAGGAAATTGAGCACTTTCTTTTCCATCAGGAACAACTCTCTTTATCCTGGTTTCTTACCTAAAGAATTAGCCGATTCCATCTCATTTTCATCATCAGAAATTCCCAAAATTCTCAAGTTCTTTTCTATTCCTGCAGCCTCACAGAAAGCCAAAGTCGTTAAAGATACAATTAGGAAATGTGAACTCGAACCGGTCAAAGGGGAGACCAAAATCTGTGCCACCTCTTTGAAATCCATGCTTGAATTCGTGAGAAATGCTTTGGGGCCCGATGTTGATTTTGAGTTAATAAGCACAAGCCACCCTACGATGACTACACCAATATTGCAGAGTTACACAATTACAGAACCTCCTCGAGAGATCAAATCTCCAAAGAAAGTGGCATGTCATCCCCTCCCATACCTTTACACGATCTACATGTGCCATTATGATACCTATGAGACCAAGATTTTTAAAGTTGCACTCGTTGGTGACAATGGCGATAAAGTGGATGCTCTCATTGTTTGCCATATAGATACCTCAGCTTGGAGCCCTAAACATGTTGCGTTTAGCTTGCTCGGTACTAAGCCTGGTATCCCTGTTTGCCATACTTTTACTGAAGGTCATGGTGTTTGGATTCAGGGCTCCACTATTGCAGCCATTTAAGACGTAGCTTTACTTGGATTCAGGCCTCCACTATTGTGGCCATTTAAGACGTAGCTTTTGCCGTCACATTCACAACTCAAACCACCCTTGTGTCTCTCTAGTATATAATAAATGCTTCCAATGTAATAAATTGAAGGATGCGAGGCTTTTTATGCTTTTAAGTTTCAAGTGACTCAATCACCATTGTGTCTGTAGTAGATAATAACTGTTTCCAATGTAAGAAATTGAAGGATGTGAAGCTAGAAGCTTTTTCAAGTGACTCAAATAGCTTATTTTATGCCTTTTTCTTTTTGGGTTCAAAAAACTAAATTAAAAGATCTCATATTCATTAAAGAAAAAAATCAAAAATTTATATATTTGTTTTGATTTATATTTGATATATGTTTAATATAGAAATCCATCCATAATAAATTATTCTTTCATTCTTAAAAATCATAATATTTACATATTTTACGCGAGATTTATTATTGGACCTCTCCTTCATTCTTAACATTTATGTGTCACTATATAATCACTTATAGCATGTTTGTAGTGCATATGAAACTCATTCAATTAAAGTTGACTAAAGTTATCATTTTTCAAGTTTAAAATATCAGTTGATTTGTAATGTATTTTTGGATGAGATCCAAACATTTCTATGTTGAGTTATCTTTATATAATTTAAAGATATTTCTCTTTACTTCATAACGTCTTCTGGAATCTATTATTTTGAGTTTGGGGCTCAAATTATGATTATTTTTGTGAAGATTATATAAATAGAAAATTGTGAATGTAATTAAGACTAAAATTGTGAGTTTTAGACTTTGGATTAACTTTTAAATCATGTCGGGTTTAATTTTAAAGCTTAATTTTGATTATGTATAAGCTCGATGATGTATTTATGAACTCTTATATTTTTTGGATTTATTTATTACAAATGTTAAAGTATTTTAGGTTAGTTTACTTACAAAATAATATTATAACCAGGTCAATTGTTTGGAGACAAAGGGAGGGGTTGTTTCCTTAATTTTCAAGTAGATTAGGTCTCTCTTTATCAAGATCTACAAAAATAAAGCCTACTTGAAAATATAATAACAATAAGTAGGGTTGTATCCACAAAAACCAATGATAATTTTATTTCTTTAATAAAAATGTAAAAAGATACTAAAATAGAAGAAAAATCAATGTGAAGAAGTTGTAGATACAGGTAAAATTTGTGTTTGATTCATAGGGTTTTGTGTGAGAGCATATGACTATATTCACTACTAGAGCTTGGTATTTCAAGGCCATTTCTTTAATGAAGAGTAGTAAAGAGATGGGGGAGATTAGAGAGAATTATTAAGTATATCCAGCTCATTGTAAGATAGCAATAATATAAATAAAATAATTTTTATCTAAAGGTAAAATTATTATTTTAATCCATTTTTGTTATTCCTTAAATTATAATATTATTACTCAACCAATGATATAATCCCTATTACCTTTCTATTCTATTTCCAGGGCTAAAGTATCTTTAAAGCTCTAGAGCTTTTAAAAGAAATATTCTTTTTAAAATTTCAATCAATTAAGTCTTTTGAGTGTTAAAGTTAATGGTCAAGAACTAAAGGGTAACAACTGCCCCTTTTGGATTATTTTATGTTAATCAGCAGTAGAAATTTGCTAATAGAAAATACCATATTTACAGTATTATATTAATTAAAAAGAAAATAATTAGATGTCAACGATGGAAATTTGCATTTAACAAAGTGCATGGGAAGGTCAAAATATACAAAAACCTCAATGGCATTAAGCTATTCTAGACAATACTATTCGCCTATACTGTACATAGCTATAAGAATTACGGTACGCATCCTTAAAGCTCGCCTGCCATGGCATCTATCATCCAGGCTCCACATGTTAAATCTTCCATAACTCGCATCATAAAATTTCTATACTACGCATACAAATATCTAACACCTTAATTAGTAGCTGTCATTCAAAAACGACACCTGATCTCAACAGGATATAGCCAAAGGAAGGAGCGTGGTTTAGACAAAACAATCACCTCGATTTCGTGTGTGATTCATTCCTCACAGATGCATGGTTAAGAGCCACTCCAGAATTAGAATGAGTTAAGATCCAGAATAGCGGTCAACTCAATATGATGTGCTCAGGAGATTTGGCATTCAGCTGAGCCATATTAGTAACTATATTACCTTTTCAGATATCCGACACTGTTGCAGTTGATGTGTCTCTGATCATGCATGTTAGTCATGGCAAACCTCAGAACCAGCTGAGACAACCTCTGCAGGCTTGCACATGCACTGCTGCACATTTTCTCTTTTGGAAGTATCACTGCAAACCTCGTAAGTAATGAAATTTACATCGATTGTAGATGACACTTCTCCAGAAGCTTCCATCTTGACTCCCTGTCTGGAAGGGCCACTTTTACTGTCGTTGGATGCAACATCGTAATGACCATTGGGAGCATGTTGAGCACCTTGGCTAGTTGATGGAGAAGTTTGGTTGGTCGCATCTTTGCCAATAGCATGGCAATTTTTTTCTTCCTCAGACTGAAAGATCGACTTTACAAAGTAAAAAATTTTTGCTTCTTCAGACTGAACGACTGTCTTGACAAAATCAGAAACACATTCTACCATCTCTAATTTAGAATTTCCATGATGCTTGATGTCATTTACATCCTCAGACATCTGAACTGTACCATCAAAGCCATTAGTAAGAACATCCTTACCAGCATCCTTTGACGCTTGTACAGGAACTGCCACTTCATTGTCAGCATGTTCGATATTATCAGAGTGTTTGACAGATCCAGCATGCTCAGAATCAAGGTTCTGTTTAACAATGCTGTCATCAGCTTTCTCCTCTGAATATATATTTTGAGAGTCAAATTCCAGATTGCTTTCTTCAGGTGCTGGAATGCAAGAGGAAGAAACAGCAGCAGATTCTGGAAGATTGACAGTCTCAGCCATTATATCGGAAGTATATTTTAAGGTACCATCGGGAAGTGGTGTTGTAGACTCAATAGCAGCAGGTTCATCAGTTCTATCATCTATTTCAGGTTCAGGGTCCTCAGCAGAAACATTCAAATCAAACACAGCTGGGCACCTCTCTACAGATTTATAGGTCGCCTTGCCCATAATCTGCTCCTCCATAACATGTGTCAGCAGTGGTTTCTCTAACATATCTACACCTGGAAAGACCAGTATATTCATGTTCCTCATCTTCGGCTTGCTTGCAGTTTCTAGTGGTTGGAAACCAAAGACAGAAGTCCATGTTTCCCTGAGTTCTGGGACTGCAGGTATGACCAATTTCTGAACATTCAGGGATCTGAGGGCCTGAACTCAGGGAACAAGGAAAAAGAAAATAAAAGACAAAATTAGGGTGAATTATATTAATTAAAATCAAAATAGCCTAATTTGATATCACGCTATTACGCTTTTCAGGCATACCTACAGATCTTTGAATAAACACCGGTTACCTATGAATTATCCTGTGTCACTAGATTGAGGAAAAAATTGATTTCTGGTTTTCTCTTTTGAAAAAATAATCTAATTCGTAAGTATTTTCCAAAAAAACTGTGGCAGGAAGTGCCATGATCTCATACGTATAAAATAAATTTGTACATGTCCAAGTTTTAAAAAAGTAATATAATACTCCAGCAATATAATAGAGAAATGCAAATATAAAAATAAAACAGAGAGATCACTGATTCAGACATACAGATTCAATTGCGCAAAGAAGCCGGCGACACATCCCTTGACGCCTATAAGCATACCGGGTGCCAATGAAAGGCATCTCAGCTAACTGGTTTCCATGGATCCTATTAGTCCAATAAGTAAATAATAGTAATCATTAGGATTTAAGCAATCAAGTGCAACAGTTTGGCGAGTGGGCAAGTTTATCTTTTTATGATCAGCAACCCTATGGCAATCAATACAACACGGAAACCAGAAACAAGAGTATTACCTGATGGAAGCTGCAGAGATGACCTCATCCCCCCTTTCTAGAATTGCAGTGTAAAAACCACTGTAGTTTAGCCTAGTGAAGTTTGACCTGAGAACAAAAGGAGATTGATTAATAATTCTCTTGAAACAAGAATGTCTTGGTTTTATTCAATTTCAAAAGCACAGCAGCAATAATTCTGCAGAAAAATCATATATCATCTCACCATAAATATAGGCATTAGGTGGTCTTTCAGATATTTTGATACATGCCAATCTCTTAAATGTCAGCCTTTAATAATTTTTCTAGGTTCGATGCCGACATTTCATATAGTTATAAACTCTTATAATGTATAAATCTCACACTAAGCCAATATATATTGACTGTTCTGATGTTGTTATCAACAAATTTGGAGCCATTTGGCTTCATTCAATTTAGAATTCCCTAAATCTGCAGACCTAGGGCAAGGTTAACATTGCACAAGGTTCTGCTAGAAACTTCTAAAGCAGTAACGTGACTCTTTATCAACAACACATGCTTCTTCAGACCTATCAGACTTCAAATTAGGGACTATTGAAGAAAGTTCTGGCCACTTCTTCATTGCCAAACCCCAAAAGGGATTACAAAAACAAAGTACATAAGAGCAACAGGCAAAAAATCATGCCATACGTTTCACATCACAGTTAGAAGGAAAAGGCAACTTTTCTTGAAGAATGTAATTTATTTACTATAAACTGATATCTCTTGAAGCAAAATTAGAGCAGTTTAGGAGCACATACCAAAAATTATAGACAATATTATGAATCAGATTGATCCCACTTCTGTGGTCAACAAGAGGCAAAAAGCACTCATCCATCACAGATAATGCAACAGCTAGCTTTGAATTTGATTCAACCTTTTGATATGCTTCATTAAGACAAACATCTGAAGTGATATCAAAGCGCTGAACAAGAGTCCATGAGAAGCCTTCTTGCAGTTCATGTTTAACCCCAACTAGCATCTGAAGTCTCTCAAACAACTGGAAAAACAAGAACTTCAACATCAACTTCCAAACACGCACACACACACAAACAAAGCAAAGATTTCCCACTTGTTTCTAAAGGGTGGGGTGCTATGGAATGTCATGCATTTAAAGTCAGATCATAACATGCGTGCATGTGAGTAGCTCGCAATGAAAGCTAAAGATTAGTTGAATGCACACAACAAGAGCATAGGGCTACCTTCCCATTCTTGCTAAACGTAGTGCACAAGATGGAATCAACTTAGAGGTTGCGTTCCAATAACTGAAACACCTCTTAATTCAAAAAAAGAAAATAGAGAAATAAAAAGAAGAAACACCTCTAGTAGATAGAGTTAGGCTCCTGGTTAAGAAATAGAGAAAACAGCCCTTAAATTTGACAAAGCAAGAACCACAATTCCCCACAGCAAAAAATAGCAATTAAAACTATATATAAAAATCTAGCAAGTCACTACAATTCCCCACAGCACAATTATATCAATTGATAACTAAAATTATACCTCTTTGCATCTCTTCCCACAAAAGAACGCACTACTTGAATCATCATCAAAAGCATCCATTGGCTGAATACATGGTTCATGATCTACAAAAAGAAGAAACAAAATGTCCTCCTGAAATGAATGACATATAATAGCAAGAACAAAAACAGTTACACCAAATTAAAAAATAAAAAAAGGTCAAGAGGAATCAAAATCAACACAAACAAACAACTTGGAACTTAACAAATGCATACATTTTTCTTCACATGAATGGCATGTTAGAACTGTAGAACTCATATCCTCAGTTTTGGCCCTTTGATATGTATTTCCAACCATCCCACAATATTTGCATGTACAGTACACACAATTCCAGTTACCTGAAGGAAATGCCTGTGGCGAAGAAAAGAAAATCAGAAAAAAGAGTAGATTAAGCACGATCAGGATTTCAATTTTCATTGACACTAAAATCTATACTTCTTCACGTTACTCCAAAAAGGAAAATACATTGAAATAGAATTCTCACACAGGTTTCTGGCTACTTTTCACAAAAAATAATCTGCAACGATAAAGTAACTTCACAGAAACTCCTTTTTCCCAAAGCCTTCAACAAATAATTCTAAGCATAAGTAATATATAATCTAGCTTGTTGCTCTATGTTTCATTAACTCTTTGCTCTACATTAGCAAGACCCATATAAAAGCAGGTAAAACAAAAGAATGAACTCAAAGATATTTACAGCCAGAGCGCAAGCTGTAAATGAAAGAATAACACAACATTGTAGCAGAGTTGATCTCGATGGATAAGGTCTTAACATAAATATACAGAAATTGCCATCCTTACTCACCCAATCCCATTAATCAAATGGATTTCAGGGTCTGCTAACTTCCATGACAATATAAAACAAAATTATTAAGCCTTTTCCGTTTCTTTCATTTGCTCTAGAACTGTAAACTGATGCAGAGAAATCAAAAGTTGGGAGAGGGAGCAAGGTCAGGGTAGGAAAATCTAATGAAAGTTAGATCCCATATGCATGTAATAAAGACATATGCCAACAAGTACTTACTTCTATATCTAAGCAACTTTGATGGAATGTTGATGGGCAACTATCACAACAGATCAAGTCACCACCATCCCCACAGATACCACAGGTATCATCATTTGGGTCTTCACCACCAAAATCGACAAAATGGAAGCCCCTACATTCAGACTGCTGCCGTTTGTTCCATGCATCTAATAAGCATTGCAAGAGGGGAACTCCTGTTTCTAAACATATATTCAGAAAAGGTTGACAGATTTTGCCCCCTGCATGAGTTTCAAAATCGGCAATGGTGAAGACATCACTACAACAGTTGCATTGGATGCCATCCCTAGTTATCCTACCAGCCTTACTCTCACGAGTTCGAGTTCTTCTTTGAACCAAATATTCCACCTTCCCATTCTGTGGAACAGTGCCCAAATCAATCATCCAAGAAAGCAGAGTTCGCTTTCCATCATATAGAACATAGCCATTATTATCGGATTCAGCTCCATCCATTGAGTTACGGACCAGCAAAGCATACCGCTTTCTCTTTTGTGTCTGCTGTAGCTTACGCTTCCTGCTTGAGACTTGCGTACTCCTTTGTAATGTACCATCAGAGTTTTCCTCTTCATGAAGTGGAAGCTTCTCTTTGAGCACCTTCTGTTTTTTCTTTTTCTTTTTCTTAATGTCTTTCCATTTCCTTTTTTGTTTATTCATTTTATTTTGAACTTGTCCATCATCCACTTTATCATCATCTTCCCCTTTTGGCATCTTTTTTCTGACCCTTTTCTTTAGAACTACTCTTTTTAGGATGCTAAGTTCTTCTTCAGGAATGGGAGTAAATATGAAATCATTTGGACCAACTTTAGAGTCACAACCACCATTCTCATAATAGCTTTTAAGCACCCTGTAGGCCAAGGTAACTGACCAGTGAGTCTTTCCTTCAGGATTAACATACACTGCATCATTGTACTCTTTATTATTCCTAGGCTTGTAATCAATTTTCCAACCAGCTGCTTTCAGCAGATTCACTATTCTATCTCTCAGAGCTTGTTTTGCTTCTGACCTTCTCCATTCCCCTTCAGCCCTTCTTTTCTTTACCTGGTTTTCACTGCCTTCCGCATTTACAGCCTTAGGTCTTACCATTAGTGAAGCCTTGCCGTCATTCTTTTCCATATCATCAAATATATCCTTATTAGCAGATAGAAACCTCTTAAGATTTGAATCTTTTGCAATCAGTTTCTTCTCTGACAATGAAGTACTAGGAATGTTAAATTTCAACCTCCCTCTCAACTTTTTTCTGCCTCTTCTTAGCCCACCCAACTTTTTTCTCCCATCTATAAGCCTACTCTTCAAACCCTTACTACCAGCCTGCAGCTTGGGTGGTCTTCCACGCTTACGGATCATACCTTCCTTTACCTTGCTATTACATTGATCACTCCTCTCACTGCCCTTCATTTTAGGTGGTCTCCTACGCTTACGATTGACCTCCTCCCTTAACTCACAATCAAAGTGATTGCCCTCTCCCATTTCCACATCAACAGGTTTCATCTCAAAGCCATCATTGACATTCATCTTGGGTGGTACATCATGCTTGTGGTTTGCTTCCTTCCTTGTCTCTACAGAGTAACTCTCTCTTGCTTTAATCTCATCTGTTTCCTTGTTAACCCCCTCGTTCTTCTGCCCCTTCATTGGTCTGCCACGCCTACGTTTATGATTTGACTTCTTAACGCGACCACCATCAAGCTGATTACTCTCATCTGCTTTCACATTAATTCCTTTCTTCTCAAATCCACTATTCTCTGGTACCTTCCTTGGTCTTCCACGCTTACGCTTTGACTGCCTACTTACATCCCCATCAACATGATCACTTTCCACTGCTTTTATTGTAAATCCTTTCTTTACAGACCCACCATTGCCTAGTACCTTAGGTGGTCTGCCACGCTTGCGCTTGAGCTCCTTCCTCACTTTACCATCTGGGTAATCATTCTCTCGTACTTGCAGCTCAGATGTCTTCTTCTCAGACCCGTTCTTCACCAGAAACTTGGGTGGTCTCCCACGCTTGCGTTTTCCCATCTTACCCACCTTACTCTGCACATCCTTCACTTCACTATGAGACTGATCATTCCCCTTATCCAGCAACTTGGGTGGTCTCCCACGCTTACGCTTTCCCATCTTACCCACCTTACTCTGCACATCCTTCACTTCACTATGAGACTGATCATTCCCCTTATCCAGCAACTTGGGCGGTCTCCCACGCTTACGCTTTCCCATCTTACCCACCTTTCTCTGCACATCATTCACTTCAGTATGAGACAGATCATTCCCCTCCTTAACCACCTCAGTTGTTTTCATTTCAGAACTACTGTCATCCTCAGTTTTATCAACCTTGTCACCTTCAATCACACTCTGATTCTTGACTGCAGACCTCGACCTTAAAACCCTGCCAGAAAACTGCACTTCACCTTTTAAGCCTTCCTCCTTGGCATTTTTCTTCACACTGTCTTCTTTATCATCTTCATTAACCTCCACCAATCCCTCTTTTTTCTCAAATTCAACCTCTTTCAAAGAACACACTAACGGCTCTTCGTTTAAATCAAGAACCATTAGCTTCAGATCATCCCCTTTATTTTCCACAATGTCTTGCCTTGGCAAAACCTCACTTTCATCAGGTTTAAACTGCAAACAGCTAGTTTCGAAGCCCCCACCCATCTCCTACAGAACCCTAAATTCAAACAGGCTGCTCTTTTTTTTTCTTCGCTCACAAAATCCCCTCACTGGATTGCATATT
The DNA here is from genome assembly GCF_007990345.1 of Gossypium hirsutum. NCBI lineage: Eukaryota > Viridiplantae > Streptophyta > Magnoliopsida > Malvales > Malvaceae > Gossypium > Gossypium hirsutum. The sequence goes on from NC_053444.1 coordinate 9,956,085, forward strand.
AACACAAAACAGTAAACAAGTCACATTGGGTTTCTCTTTGACAACAGAAAATTTCACTGCCCAAACTACACAACAGGATCTAGCAAAAAATCTAAAAATCAAGACCCTGAAAATTCAAAAACCAGGAGAAATCAATAAAAATAATTATTATTAAAAAAACGTGCCAGAGTGTCGTGTCAGAACCGGCGGAGATCATGAACCTTACCCCCAATGCAGCAGATTGAACGGAATCTTACCGTCCTATGGCGTCGTACAATACTATAGAGAGATGAAGGCGAAGGTCATTCTAATGGCGTTTCAAATCTTTTGGGAATTATTTGTTGGGGTTTCAGAGAAAGAGAGAATTGGGGTTTTTGGGTTTCAAGGTCTCTTTACTACGGCTTATTGGTGGTTTGGTTGTATGCACCAAACCACTATGTTGGATGGGTAAAATTGTCTTTTCCAATTGTATCTTCATTTTTATTTTCCCTCCATATTTGCGCACATTTTCTCCTTCCTAAATTGAAAATCAAAACTTGCTTTGTCCAAATATTCAATTTTAATAAATCAAACAGTTCTTTCCTTCTTTTACCGACCATTCTAATAACAGACCGTCAAAACCAGATTTTGAAAGAAAGCTAACCGTTAGATCTTCGTTACTGTTATCTCAACCATTAAAATTAATCACTGTTAATAAAAATAAATCAACACTTGTTAATTGAGTTTTAGCTCAAGTGGATAAAGGAATTTAGGTTTCGAATGCATTGGTCAATCTTTGGTTTTAGTCCCTTTAGTTTGTTAAAATTGTAGATTTTGTTAAACGTAATTTGGTTACTCTATCTTTATAATATCATTAATTAATTAAAATGATTTCACAATTAATTATTTGACTTAAAATTATTGACTTGATTTTTTTTTAATTGTCGATATTATAAAATAATAAAAAATCAAATTATGTCAAATTAACTAAATTTTGAAATTGAACCTACTAAAGGGATTAAAAGCAAAATTTAACCAATATATTCAAAATCTAAATTCCTTGTCTTTTTTCGTTTCTTCCGTCCCTACATGTCTCTTTTTTTTGGAAGAATGTTTCATAATCCCAATCCAGCTGTCTAACAGGTCGGGATTACAAGTTCTTTTTATAAATTAGTCTTATGGAATCTGTACCCTTTATATAAAAGCATTTAATTGAATTTATGTTTTAAATATTAATTCAGTTTAAAAATAATTAAAATAATTTTACCTTTTTTAAGTAGTGTTTGAAAACCTTCTAGTAATTAGATTTAGGGTGGGTTAGGGTGCGTTTAGCTTACAATTTATCTCGCATTACAATATTGCTGCAGTATCTAATCTTACCGTCACTATTGTTTTTACACTAACCGCAAACTCACTCTTAGTGTAATTGCTTGCAAATTACACAATCGTGGCATGTTTAAGTAATTATTGTAATTTGTGGATCCCACCTACACTTTCCAAATCATAGAAGAGGGTGAGAATTGGAGTAACTACATTGATAATTACACCCAAATCTATTTTTAAAATTTATTTTTATATAAGTTATAAAAATTATTTTATAAATATGAACATGTAGGAGTGTTTTGGATGATTGTGGCCAAAAAATTCTTATATTATAAATCCTAAAAATTTATATTATAAATTTTTATCATACTAATAATTTGTTATAGTAATTAATACTTTTTTTAAATTATAAATGATGTAACTGTGTAATTACAATTTGTACTACCAAACACGATATAGAGAATTACGATGTAATTACACTTTGTCAGTCAAACACGCTTAAGGAATTATAATTCTTTGTAATTACAATAGAGTGTAATTACTATTACTACCCTAGTAATTGCACTTGCATTCAATTACATTGTACTACCCAAACATACCATTAATATCTTTGATATAAAAAGGTAAACTATACCATTAATCACTAAACTATGCAATAAATTTTTTGATTGTTTTTAGTCACCCGACCACTAAGTGGCACTTTTTTTAGTTGAAAAATAACAATTTTAGTCTTCAGGCTTTATACTTTGTGCCAATTTGATCCTAATTATATATTAAATGAAATTTTTAAAAATTTCTAAAAATTAAAAATTAAATAAGAATAGATAAAAATTTAAAAAATAGATCAAGTGAGAAAAATGAGAGAAACTTATTTTTAAACCCTCCAAAGTTTCTCTATATTATCTATATAGAAATATCTAATACCCATTTTGTAAATAAAAAAAACACATGAAAAAATAAAAACGTTAAGCAATTTTATTGGTTCTTTGTTTTTTACCTCTTCTGTTTCTTAACATAGTTTTTTCGTAATTAGAAAAGAGAATTTTAGAATATAATTTATTTTTACAATTTGAGTTTTGAAAGTAATTTAAATGAAATGGAATTTTGAATTGATTTTGAAAAAGAAAATTTTGTGGTATATTTTGTATTTTGTATTTTTTTTTTGCTAAAAAATGGAATCAAATCAATTTGACAAGTCTATGTAATATCACTTATCGATGTTCTTCAAGGGCATGGAACTCAACTTGAAGATATTATTAATTTGGTTTTGAGAAACACTGTGAAAACATATAATAATCTAACTTTTTTTTTTGTTGTTATGTTTTTAATTTGCTATTAGATTCTATTGAATGATAATTTTCTTTATTTCCCATCCATATTAGTTCTTCAATAACAACATATTTAAGATTTTACTTTTCTAGAATTTTTACAAAGAATTTTCTATTTTTAAATAAATTTGAGTGCTTATACAATTTTTATATAGAATCATGATCAAGTAGACTAAAAAAATATAAAAATTGATGACAAAATTTGTTATTATACCAACTAAAAGATTGCTACTTAGCAGTCGAGTGACAAAAAAAGTTGAAATCATTAGTGACCAAATTGTAACTTTTTTTAATTAAGTGACCAAAACAAAAACTTACCCATAGTTTTGTGACTAATAGTGTAGTTTACCCTATATGAAAAATAGAAAAATAAACAATTTTTAACATCTATATTTTTATCATTTGGGTAAACTACACTAAAGGTTACTCAACTATTAGTAAGTTTACGTTTTAGTCACTTAACTTCAAAAGATTACATAATGGTCACTGAACAATTTGAAAGTTTACATTTAAGTCACTGGGCTATTAAAACTGTTGTTGTACGACCTTCTTTGTTTGCACTACCTGCGCCAATCCAAAATTCTCATTCTTATTCTCTTCTACAGTTCAATTTTCTTTTCATGAAATAGTTTTGAATGTATGCGAACCAAAATTCAAATAACTTTATAAATATATTTGTTACATGAGTTTGTGTTTTCAAGAAAGCCTCATTTAATTTTTGTATTAATTAGTTTATAAATATATTTGTTACATAATTTTATGTTTCCACCCATATTGTGAGTGTATCATAATTTAATATTTATGGTGTGAATGAAAGAAATAAAAACAATATAAAAATATTTAAGCAATGATTTCTTTAAATAAAACAATAATTGTTGATAAAGTGATAAAAATGTAATTAACACTATCAATTAGATTTTTGTTAGGTTGATAAGATTAAGATTTTATAACCTTGTGCACCCAAGCTTAAATCCTTAAGAGTGTGGTTTTTCTTTATTTTGTTTTGAAATAAACTAATTTACTTATATAACTTTTTTTAATATATTATTTTTGTTTTAAAATTTTGATTTTCTTTTTGTTAATTTTTCAATTGAGTTAGTATTTGCTGACTCATTATATTCAAGATTATGGCAAACCCATGAGTGAAAAATAGAATTATGCAACAAATATATTTACAAAAAATTGATATAAAAATAAGGGTGAACTACCTAGTTAGCCACTCAATTTTTAGCACGTTTACATTTTGGTCACCCGAAATGAAATCTTTGCAATTCCTTCACCTAACTTTTAAGGTATTTTCAGTTTAGTCACCCAAATGTTAAATCTCTAACAACAATTAATTGTACATGCCACATCATGTTTACACTTTCATTTTGATCACCCAACTTCTAGGCTGCTTTCATTTTGGTCACAAAAAAAATATTTGTTTAAGTATTGATTAGTGTAAAAAAATTAAGGATTAAACTCAAAAATTGGTAGAAACTAAAACAATACATTAAAAAAATTATTTTTTCCAACATCAAAATCAATTAAATAAATTATTGAAAATCTTATCCCTTGACAGTGTTAGACAATTTGTTACTATAATATTAAAATTAATCAAATTAAGTAATTTAATCTCCTTCTAAAATTTTAAAATTTATTTTATGTTTCTAAATTAAAATCAACTCAAATAACTCATCTTTAATAATTGTCTACAAAACAAAAATTTCTTTTAATTATATGATCTTGAATCTTTCATGATAAAGTAAAAGTAAATAAAAATTCTTTAAATTAAATTAATTAATTAATTTTATCTTCCATGCAAAAAAAAACTCATAATTTTTCATCATTTCTTTACCCAAACGGAGAATAATCAATTAATTAAATTAATTGGAAGGATATTTTCTTGATTATATAATCAAAAGGAATTTAAGTTTCATAGGAAACTATTAAATATGAGTTATTTGAGTTGATTTTGTTAAGGATAACTTGGAAATGCAAAATAAAATTTAGAAAGAGAATAAATTAATTAATTTTTAAAGTATAGTAACAAATTAGTTGACGTTATTACGGGATAAAAATTTTCAACAATTTATTTAATTTGTTTTTATGTTTTGAAATTTAAAATTTTAATATTAAAAAAATAAATTTAGAATTTTCGGCAATGAGATAAGAATGTACAATTTGAAATTTTTGTGTATTATTTTAATTTCTATTGCTTTTTCACTTTAATCTTTGATCTTTTTTTACCCCAGTCAATACTTAAAAAAAGATATTTTTTAGGTGACCAAAATGAATGCAACCTAGAAGTTGGATGATCAAAATAAAAGTGTAAACATGATGTGACATGTATAGTTAACCTCCATTAGAGATTTAACGCTTGGGTAACTAAAATGAAAGCGCCTTTAATGTGATTAAAATGAAAACGCCGTCAGATATTTAATGCTTGATGTGACTAAAATTAGATAAATTATTTAATAAAATACAAAATAATTATCATCAAGTTTTTACATTTATATTTAAAATATCATAACATAAATATTATATTTGATGATATAATATAGGTTAAAATATGCCATAAGTCCATATACTCTTCGTAAAAAACATTCAGGATTAAACATCAAATTAGTACATAAATGTATACGTAAGTAATTGAATTAGACATGTTACATCTTTGTTAATAGAATAAATGATATAAACGTTAGTTTGATTATCAAATGGAATGTTGTAGGAGAATGAAATTTTGATAAATATGCAAATTGTGTTAATTGAAGTGTAGCATATTTGGATTGAATTCTTATATTGATTATGCTTATTTTGTGACTTAAAATATGAAAATTACCACTAAGTGTAATTGCTTGGTGTACGGTTTGTTTTCTCCGTGCGTAGGTATGGTAGATTCTAGATAGTTTGAGCAGTTGATCCAGCGTCCTGCTAGTGATCCTCGACTTAGCAAAGTTTTTAAAGTTACCTTTTGATTAGTATATGACATGTATCTAGAGTTTAAGCCGATTTTGTATCGAAAATGGTTGAATTTAAAACTTGGTTGCTTGATGTTGTTTTGAAGTATCATTTTGGCATATTTTAGCTTGAATGTAGTTGGCATATTGTTGTTTTGGTTATAATTAAAATGTAAAATATTATTACAGGTCCCCAACCAAACTTGTACCATGTTGATTTTTTATGGAAATAGTATATCACGTCGCGACGACATATCCCCAACATCACGATGAGGAGCAACTCATGAATCACATTGCAATGTGTAATCGAGGTTACAATGAGACTTACTCATTATGTTGCGACGCGACGAGGAACCCCCAACGTCGCAACGTCAACCTGAGATTTTGAAATCTTTATGATTTGGTCCTAATTTGACCTTGAGTTAACATTAGAGCTTTCGTAAGCTCGAATAAGACTCATAAAGGTTTGTAAATCATATCATATTCATGAATTGCTCGTAATTAAATGTGTATTGGTATAAATTGATTATATTTGATCGTAGTTGCTCCGACAATGAATGTGGCATCCTGTAGCTCGAACCTAGTGGTCGGGTTGGGTATGAGATGTTACACTATCCCTGCATGGCCTTCTCTTAAATGAATGTTGCGCAAGGCAATAGGCTTGAGGTGCGAACCCCCTTGGTCTATGTTGCCGATTTTGCTGAGGTTGGCTAGGCATGATGCCCGACCACTCGTGCACCTCGTTCTTGGTTAGGGCACGATGTTCCATCCACCTCACATGGGTGTCGCTCGCCAATCATCGCCTATGGCAGATTTCCGCTCAACTGTTGATTTTTTTTTAGTTTCTCTTGGGTTTATCGATTCACCACACTTTTTTTAGTTCTGCAAAAAAAAAAATAGGATTACAAAAAATACCTAGTCTGTTTTCGGCTCACATGATTTTTTTTAATTTTACATAAATAAAAATAAATTTAAAATGATTCTAACATGAAAATTATAGTCCATGATCTAATTACGAACCTAAAATTATAAAAGCTTAAATATAGTTGATCCATTTTCTAGTAACCACAACTTAAAAAAAAAAGCATTCTTGCCAATAAACCTGCAAGACAATTAACTCTAGGAATATCTTCAAATATAAGTCATGAACTTTCAGGATATACTTTTAAGTTTATTCAATTTGGTTCAATCTTTTCAAAGTAGGGTAGTTGATTTCTTTAATCCAATCCAAGTCGATTTTCTAGACATATTGGTATAAACAGTTTAAATATCATACATGGACTTGCACACAATGTATGTAAAGATCAAAGCCAGTGATTTTATTACCAAAATATGACAAATTTATGAGTTAAGCAATGCTCCATACTAATGGGCACTATTTTGGCATTGCTGATACTCATAAATTGCTTCAACAACATTTATTTTTTCTTAAATTGGTCTGTAATTCTTACCAGCAGGGGAGAATTTTGTTTAATGAATTTGAAATTGTTTTTGCTTATGATAAGGTATACTTTTGCCCTAAATTTAAATATCCAAAATGAATTTATATTGAATCTATTTATTTAATTTTTAAATACATCTTTGAGGATTTATATTTTTATAATGATCATGAAAAATAAAGAGATGAGTAATTCTTTTTAATAATAATTGCCGTACAATACAAATTTAAAATCCTTGGAAATAAAATCTTAAAAAACCGAAAAGTGAAATAGCATTTAAGAACAGAAGAAAAATTTTAGAGAAATGAACCAGCCATCCCCTCTCTTCAGCAAAATTTGAGCTCAATCGGCACTAATCTCTATGACCAGCATCATAAAACATTGAGGAAAACTAGAAAAGAAAAGAGAAAAATAGATTAAAGATGATTCCCCAAAAACTTCGCATGCACTACTAATCATCAAGGTGGAAAGAGGCGAGTAACTTGAATAAGCTGATGTGATACATATATATTTTATTTTATTTGGTTAAAGTATTAGATAAGTGAACCTCAAGTTGTAACTTATCGGTCGGAGTTTTTGTTTATCTTAAGAATAGACCGAGTTTAAATCATTGTTGTAAAAATATATTAAATAAGTAAGACATATGTATTACTCGATAAAATATTATTTTTGCCTTTAATGAAAAAATTAAACCTTGAAAATTTTATAGCACTATGATATTTAAACAACAATTTATTTATTTTGGATTTAAATTCAAATAGTATATTTAAAATTAATATGTATAATAAATATATAATATCAAATATTAAAGAAAAAAACTAACAATAAACTATTGGAAGAAATTGTCAAAGCATTTCTTCCTCAAACATTTGAATTGAGTTCGAATATTATAATTATCGTTTTTGAGAAAATTTTATTTAAATACCACCCTGACCTGAATAGGATTTAAGCTAATAACTTAAAATAGATCAACACATTTGTAAGGTTGTAACCATTATCTTATATTGTTTCTTATATTTCTGTAACTCTTTTGTTATGCTTTTATGCGATAGTATTCATTTTTACACATTACAATACTCAGAATTTTCCTTTTCCAAATATTTCTAGCTTTCCAATTTTCATGATTAAAAGTGCCTGCTAATCTGTTATTAAGATCAGATTTAAGCAATCTTCTTAGAGATCCCATTTAAGCATGCCAATGGGTATATCACCTTGTGATATTATCCAAATATGAACACTTAATTATTTAAGTTTGGAAAAGCTAATGTATTGGATATTGACCTGTTTCCCTTTTAGCAGATTCCCGTAGCTCACCAATAATGATCTTAGCCCAGTCGACATAACAAAATATTTTAATTAAAATGTCTAAGTTTAATCATTGATTGGCCCAAGTTGAGTGCCAAGATCTGCCACCCACCAAGATAAAGCAAAGGGCTGATATTAGTGAAGACACCTGCGTTGGATAATGAACCAATGGTTGGCCCGGATGGCCGGATATATAAGTTGTGGAGGTGCTTTGAGGCCTGTTGAAGCCGACTGGACTGTCATTTCATTGTCTATACTATTTCTGTTCATAATATTAAATGCTTTTAGAGAATCAAAGTACTGTCTCTTGAGTGGAAAATTTACTGAGCAATTTTTATCTTTGCTCTGCATCATGATTCGTACACATTTGACATGAATACTTCACTATTTACCTCTGCTTGGAAATATTTACAGCAGAGTTGAGACAAATTGTGTGTCTTTTTTTCCTTAGATGATTGAGTACTTATATAATAATGTTCTTTTAGGACATTGACATGATTTGAAACTGTTTCAAGAAATGGACCCAGCTGTATAAATCAATTCCAACAGTGGTTCTGAAGATTAATACAAAGCAAAGTTGTTGGTCCCAAAATTATGTTGCAGAAAAGACTAAACAGAAGCTTTAGTTTTCATAATTGTCATTAGTTAGCCATAAACATCAACTTCTTAAATGAACGGTCGGTATTTTCAATCCAGCTGGTCAAAGAAAAAAAAAACATACATGTGAGATGCATGCATGTTGATGTTTACATAACCATAGGCCTATGGGTCATGCATTTTAGATGATTTGGAGCTTTCAGCACATGGGAATGAAGGTGATTTCAAAAAGGGTGTTCGAGTTTATTGTTTGTTTGTTTTTTTTTTCTTTTATTTGAACCTGTTTAGTTAGCCAACAAGAAGGACATAATTGCAGTGGTTAGGAGAAATGAGGAGTTCTAATAATTACTCATTGAAACCGGGGGACAAGCAAACAAGAGTGAAAAAAAGGCATAAACCCCATTTCCACCACTCAAGAATTGTGCTTTGTTATAGGAGGAGAGAGGAACTTGATTTTACAGCTAATTACCTAAAGCTAATAATATAGAATTATGACGATTCCTGTCGTCATATTTTAAGATTCAACCTGATTTTCATATAATTTGCTATGCTAAATTTGGTTTCTCAATTAAAGTGATGCTGTTGTGAGTACATATGTAAACTGTTGTTCTTGAAAAGTCAGTAGAAAAATGGGGGATTAGGCCCTGACATGATGAGTTTGTGTATAAATTCAACGAATTAGTTGTTTATTGGTGGGGGCAAATATTTTATTATTTTAGTTAAAAGAAAAGTTTTGCTTGTTCCTAGAGGAAAGGACGAGATCAGGTAAAATGATATAAGTTTGGTTAGGACTTGGTTTTGGTGTCCAATCAACAGAGCCAAATTTCTGCCTTTGTAGCCATTCTCAACCACTGCATGTGATTCACCACCGTTCCTGGAGGAAAGGACGAGATCAGGTAAAATGATATAAGTATGGCATGTTTGATACTCGTAGTTTTTGAATTTAAATGCAAAAGGTAAGGCTATTTAACCAATCAAATTCTACCCTGAATCTCGATTATGGTAAATACAAGTTTCTGATGCAAAATGATGATTTCCATTTTGAAAGGTTTTCAAGTATTTTGGGATTCAAGAGGCAATGAGTCATCATAGCCAAAACCCAAAAACTTAAGCCATACTTCTTTAGCTTCCCGATAGCCACATTTAATATGTATTGTATCTTCTCTTACTACTTTCACTATCAATTAAATTTCTAGCTTTTTGGTTCACAATGTACATAATCCGATCACTCTATGCCAGCCAAATGAATGATTTAACTCATAAATAAAAGCAACCCTGACCTGATTAGGCAGTAAATTATTTAAAAATGAAATATCAACATTCGAATTAATAAAAAAATGTTGTTGTGTGGGGATAAAAATAAACTTATAAAAAATTAACGAAGACATCAAGGTTTGTACCAATGTCACTTTTTTTAAGATTTTATTCACCCCACCTATATTTTGATGTGCAAAAGAGTTACTGGAAAATGAACTTTGAGGATACAATTAAACCCAATGATTATCTATGTTTTGTACTGACGAAAACAGTCCACTGAACATTGAGTGGAGCATAGTAAGAATATCAATTTCTATAAAGAATTTCTACAACAATTCTTTATAGAAAAATATAAGAATAATAGAAAATGGACGAGAATCAAAAGAAACAAAAGTTCCTATAATTTTGGTGCATCCAACAAATGAAATTTGACTCCTTTTTATAGGAGTTCTTATGTCTCTATGACTATCCATTTAATATTTTTTAGCAATAAACATAATTATTCAATAGATATCTACTTGAATAATTATGACCTTTGTTATTAATTAAGTGATATAACACAACTCACCACTATGAATAGTGACAACTCTTGGTTAATAACCAAGTGACACAACTTTTGGATCACTTGTAACTTTTCAATTATAACTATTTGAACATTATAATGTTGAATTAAACGTCCATATGAAGTTCACCTATCTAGCCAAAAATGAACTTTGGAACCATTACCTACTTTCGATCAAAATCATTTACCAATAACCTCTCTACCAACAATACTCTTCAAGTATGTGGATGATTTTTAGTTCGATTCACCTAAAAAAAGCTCTCAATAGAAAGATACTTCGTTTGAATCACTTGTACCCATAACTTTGTCAACTTCAATGATTACCCTCCATTTTAAATTCACAAACAATACTAAATTCCACTCCCCCATTACTTTCAAACCTAGATCACCCACCTTAGTTAGCAAACAAAGTACTTCCCAATTGGCAAAGTGTATAGCATCCAATGTAAATCTCTATAAAAAATTATGCCATAACTTATCAATTTGATCTTAAAACCAAGGAGGAATTGTGAAGTTTGCATGGTATAGGTTAGTAAGGTTACAACTAACGATTTAGTCAAAACAAGTCTCATAGCCAATGAAAGCTGGTTAACTTTCCAATTAGCAAATTTCTCTTGAGCCTTTTCAAAAAGATACCAATACATTTTTTTGTCACTATCCCATGCATAAAATGTACTCCCAAATATCTACTAGATTACTTGTCAAAGATATACTTGTTAGCCAATTCACTATCCTAACATTCTCCCTTGAAAAGTTTCTTTGACCCAAACAAATTCAATTTATCAAAGGCTAACTGGCTTGCTAAACCACAAAATAAATTCTTTTAAACACTCACGAATCAATTTAATCTAAGTATCCCAACTAGAAGAAAATATAATCAAATCATCAGCAAAAATACATAGGATATACTAAGTACTCCACAACATGCTCGAATGAGCTTTAATTTTCCCCTTTCAATCTTATCTTGTATAATATGAGACAAACTCTCCATACCAGAACAAATAAGTATGATGAAAATGGATCTCTTTGCCTAAAACCCCTAGAAGGGCTAAAAGAGTCTATAACTTCTCTATTTCACAAGATCTGAAAGAAACTTAAACTAACACAACTCATAATTAAAGATAATAAGGTATTATTTAGACCAATATCCATTAAAATATCTTGAACGAACTCCCAATTCATCTTAGTATTGCATTATTCAATTCAATCTTCAAGGCTATTAAACTCACTTTACCCTTCTTCCTTCTCATTGAGTGGAGCATCTATTGAACAATCACAATATGTTTTATAATATGTTGACCTAGAATGGAACTACTTTAATCAGGAAAGATTAACAATTGGAGCACCATTTTAGTTGATCAACAATAATATTCAAAAATGACTTTATAAATAACATTACGAAGACTAATCCGGTGAAGTTGATTCATATATTATGGCATTTCCACTTTCAAAATGAGTGTAGTAAAGGTATTATTAATTCCTTTTGGAACAACCCTTGAAATTAATGTTTCTCTCACCAAGTGAATGACTTCTTTGCCAACAATATCCTAATTATGTTGAAAAATAGAGCTTGGAAATCATCTAGACTTGGAGCCTTATTTATAAGTTCCCATACTAAACACGGTCTCTTTAATTTCATCTTTAAAAATTGTTGTATGCAAACCTTTAGAGCAAGAAAAGATAAAAGATAGGAAATTAACCTCAATATTTGATCTTTTGCTCGCGCTCATTGATTCATTATATAAATCCTTATAAAAAATTAACCTCTAACTTTTTTAGCTCAGTCTGATCAACCACCCAATTTCCCTGTCCATTTTTAAGAGCTTGAATTTTCCTCTTTTTTTTGGTTCTCTCCATGTCCCTTTTATGGTCCATGTTAAGGGTTCATATTTGTCCCTTGCACTAATGTTGTCTCCAAAGTCCAGACCTGCATTTTCCATTGGAGCGCAATGTGCCTTACCATTGCACCCAACACTTTTTGGTGTTATTTTGAGACTAGTAGGATTTGAACCTAGTACTTAATAGGTTTATTAAAACTATATAACCATTACACCACAATCTATTTTTATAAGGACTAAAGTAAGAAAATACGAGGCATTCCTATTCCCTTCCTATAACCATTTAGTCCAAGCTTTTTGAAACCAAATAAATTCCTCTTATTGCAATTCATACTTGAGTTTGGTTAAGAATACATTATCAAAATTATATAATTTCTCTTTAACACCTTTTAGTCAAGCTAAAATTATTTTACATCTCTTAGAAATATTTCCAAAATGAAATTGATTCCATGTTCTCAAGTCAATTGTCATTTCAACTAGCTTATTTGACGATCCCTTATTTGACCTCTCTAGGTGATAGAGAAAAGCTCTGCACATCAATCAAAATAGGACAATGATCAGATTTTACACATGGTAAATCAAATAAGACCATATTCTAAAATATAAGTTTCCACCCTAAATTAGAATAAGCTTTATCAAACATTTCCTAGATAAAATTGTTGAAAAAATCGATTTAGAAAATAGTGTCAAATGCATAACGAAAATTTTAAATTTTTTTTCTAAAACTCAAGCCTTGTGGTATTTATATTAATAAACTCAAAATTGAATTAGTATTTGTGCTTTGAGCGAGGCAATCTAGGTCATTTCTTGGTTTTCTACTAAAGGATCTTCTCTGCCATCATCGAACCTCGACTTGCTTAGAATATGGACTCTAACTTCATGAATTGATTGCACAGAATGAGAACTTGAATTAATTCTCTCTATGAGAAACAAAAAACTTGAGCTCTCAAGAAAATAAAATTTATTTTCTAAATAAATTGTCACTATTTTCTGACAAAATAATGTTTTTCAAAATATGAATAACTAGTGTAATTTTGGCTCATCCCATAGTTTTTATTTATAGAAAAAAGTTACAAGAGTTTTATTTGAATAAGAGGTAATTAAATAATAATAGTTTAATAGAAAAAAATATAATATTCTCTTATAGGGAATAAGGGGGGTGGCGGCACACCCTGATAAGGACTAGGGTTTACCACCCCTTACACCATGGGATGGGCTCTTGGGTTTGTCTTGTGTATTGTGTATAATTATATGTGTTATTTGGACTTTTAACCAACTTATACAATTTAACCAACCCATAACCACTTTTTCTATTTCCCAAAATATTAATTAATTAAAAAAATTACCCAATTAAATTATTTTCTTAACTCAATTCTAATTCTGTTAAAGTCATGACAATTTTAACGTATTAGAATCTATGAGCAAATATGTTTAATTGTGCTGTTCAATAGAACTATGATGACTAATTAATTTAATTTTCACTTTGAATTCCAATTATTTAATTTCAATCAATAATAATTTGAAGAAATTAATTTAACTTCTAACTCATCTTTTTTACTTAGCGAGAAAATGCATTCATTGTGGATAGTGATGCATGCGATCTATTTCTCTTAATCGTCATTTTCATTCGTATTAGTTCTACATGAAATTTGTTTTGGGTTATGTCAAGCTAGACATATATAATTAGGACTCAAATAATTTGTAATTAAGTTCTAGCTTTTTGTCTATTAATTGCAACATTATTTAATCATGGAGTCATCACACTAGAGTACCATGATTGAACTCCCCCTTATTATATACCATTACGAAAGCAACTTTATAGTTAATTGTCCAATGACTTTGACATAAGTGTATTACCTTCATAAGATATAATTTATCACTAAGGGTTATATCTGTTCACCTAATATGATTCTATTTTATCTCATGGTAACCATTATATCTTTCTTCATGAAAAAGTCAATTACTAACAAATAGTAATCAAATCATTCGTCCTATAAAAATGACTCGTGACCACGTTACCTTTCTATGTATCATGTAATGCCAATAAGAAGATACCATTAACCTTTTATTGGGCTATGAATTTTGCTATTGTAAATGAAGCTATGTCATGCAAAAGTCGTATATCCAATGTGCTAGCTTTCATCCCTTTAGTTGTTTGAACATAAACTTTTAATACATCGAAGTATATGAGTTATGCACACATAGTTAGTCACTTACTCTGGATTGAGGTAACTCATACTATGAACACCACAAGTAATTTAATCCATAAATGATCTAAGATTAGTTCAACTTGGGTCCTGTTCGATGTATTATCAATCTAGATAATCACATATATTGTAACATCCTGTTACCCGACCCAATCGCTGGATCTGAGTTACGAGGTGTCATATTCATTGCTGAAGCAACTACTATCAAACTACATTCAAATATAACTAAAACGAGTATATAAAATGATACATAATCATTTCTAAGTCTTATTCGAGCTTGCGAAAGCTCTTTTATTAATCCGAGGTCAAAATATGACCAATTTGTAAGAATTTTAAAGTTTTGAATTGATGCTGCGACATTGGGGGTTCCTCGTTGTGACATAACTCACTATTTGGTTCTTGTCATGACCTTGAGCAACAATGTTGCCACCTAGATTTTGCTCTGTTTCTCGTTGTGACGTCAGTAGTTCGTCGTCGCGACGTGACTCACTATTTTTACAAGAATCAACTTGGAACAAGTTTGAATGACCTGAAACATGTTTAAACACCTTCCATACTACCAAATCAAACTCTTGTCAATGCATACAACAAATTGTGCAAAATTTGGCACTTTTAAGTACCATAAAATGACTAACTTTTAATAATAACTAGTCAATTTGGCTTATACAATTCATACTTCCAAGAACCAACCAAAACATATTCATAACTATATTCACCATATTAGGGCCTAAAACTAGCTAGATGAACACATACAAACACGAATTCAAAGCATTAGCATAAGTTTATAACATATATAATTTGACATTTGAACATTCAACCAAAATCCCAAGGTATATGCCTTAACACCAAAATGAAACACAATTTACAAAATTTGTTGAGTCGTAAACGGTTGTCTCGATACTGGCTTCAAGTTCAGGGGCTTCAAGAATCACTTAAACTTGCGCACGGAGAAAACAAACCATATGCTGAGCAATAAAGCTCAGTTGTACATTTGTAATTCAAGTATATAACATAAGCATTAAATAGATTAATCCCAAAGTAAACATGTATATCCATATGCACATATCAACCACCTACTTACAATTTGGAGTTACTAAGCTTTGCATTATCATTTTGTGTATAAAACAAGCACCAAATTATCCCAAATCAATTCAACATATGTGAGCATTTCATTTTAATTATAATAGAAACATTTCAAATATACCAATGTCAAAAACATTCAATTATAAGTCCTTTTATGATATATCACTTATAATATCACATATTTCATTCATTTTTAGACTCTACTAACTCATTCATATTCATTTCGACCCCCAAGGCTTGATTTCATCTAAGTTAAATGTTCAACTGTACGATTACAACATTTAATCACAAATTATTCTAAAGGTGTCAATTTATAACTCATTCATCTTATTTTACCAAGTTTACATTTTGCAACCCCTATTAACCTGATTCGGACTCGGACGAATACTTGGATCATCCAACCAACACACCAAACTGACACCGAAATGCATTCTGGCATACAAAACGCATACCTAGCACACGAAGTGCAAACTGGTGAATAAGCGCATGTAACAGCCCGATTTTGGCCCTAATCGAAATAGTGGTTTCGGGACCACAAATCCGAGTCTGAAAAATATTTTTAATATTATTTTCTATGTTAATCATGTGTGAATTTACATGTGTGAAATTTTCGTGAATTAATTTTATTGTTTGTGTATTTAATTAATAAAAGGACTTAATCGCGTAAAATGTGAAATTAATTAATTAATATGTAAAGTGCTAACTTGCTAATGTCTTTATAATGTGAAGCCCTTAATAGGAAATTTGGCCATTTATTTAGATAGTGGACGACATTATGTTATAATATATATAGTTTTTATATTATTTATAAAGCTTATAATATATTATATTATATTATATTATAAAGTTATTATGATAATGATAATAAAAAAAAGAAGACAAACATTAAAGAGGCCGTTATCACCTATTCTTGGCCGAAGCTAAAAGAGAAAGAAAATAAGAAACAAGCTAGGTATTTGACACTTTCAAGTCTTGATTAAGGTATGTATTTTGTTGGGTTTTTAATAATTTTTATGTTTTTGAGATTGTTGCTTTGAATACTTCAAAACCCATGTCTTAATTTTGTGAATTGTGGATGATTTTGAAATGTACCATTGATGAATGTTTGAGTTTCATGATGTTAGTTGATAAAATATGAAATATAAGTGTTAGATTAACATGTTTTGTCTTTGAATTTTTGGTGAATTTCAGTAATTAGGGCTAAATTGAGAAAATAAATTTTTGAGGGACTAAAATGCGAAATAAATGAAATGCATGAACTTGTATGAATACAAGGAAGATTCGGCCTAACTATGCTGTTGTGAAATTTTGTGTATTTTGTGTTTTATGCAATAAGGACTAAATTGTAAAAAGTGTAAAATGTTAGGGGCAAAATGGTAATTTGCCCATTTATGTGTTTTTGGATTAAATTGAGTGAATTGTGTGTTAAATTAGTTAATTTTGAACTTATTTAGATCAAGAACTGAAGAAAACAGAATTAGATCGAGGGAAGTCGAAAGTAGTCGAGTAGTTAATTTCGTTCGTCGATATCCGAGGTAAGTCTATAAGCACATAAATGTTGTTAAATTTGCAAATGTATAAATTTATTTGTTGAATTTAATTTTTTGGATATATATGTGTATTGGCCGAATGTGTGATAAGCCAGGAAATTTTATTTCGTGTTCGATTCGATCGAGATATGTTGTCCGAAAGCCCCGTACGAACCCTAGGAATAGTTAGGATACATATGTCATGACATAGGATTCCGATATGTGTTTTCATATAAGACCACGTCTGGGACGTTGGCATCGACCTGTGTTTACGTGTAAGACCCTGTCTGGGACAGTGGCATCGATATGTGATTACATGTAAGACCACGTCTGGGACGTTGGCATTGTATGAGCTTTCTGATTATCCGTGTATCCTTTTTAATCCCGAACGGTTCAACGGGCAATGTTAAGTGAAGACTGAATGTGAAGTCGAAATAATAATAGTGTTCAGGTATGTATTTTTATCATGCTATGGAATTAAGGTAAATTGTATATTGAATTGATGATACAAAGTTATTTGTTATATGAACAATATGTGAGCATGTTCGTGCTTATAAGTGATTCGGTAGTATAAGGAGATTTGGCCTATTATTATAGTTTTTGAATTATAAATTGTTAAGTATACAAGTATTTGAGTATTTGTGCAATAAGCTTATAAAGTTAAATGTTTACTTTTATTTGATTTGGTTGGCTTGGTAAAGTGGTTTGATATTAATGTTAAAATGAATAATGTTTGCTTATGAGTTACTAAGCTGCAAAAGCTTACTGTGCATGTGTTCTTTTTTACCTTTGTTTTATAGATTTAGAAGTCACGATACGAGCTCGAGGATCGTCAGCAAAGTCTATCACACTATCAACATCTTTTGGGTATTTTGATAAAATTTTTGAACTCGATATTATGACATGTATAGGCTTGCTTATGTTTTTGGTTAGTTTTGGAACATGTATATAAATGGCCATGCGAAAATGGCTCATCTTCTTTTGATCGAATTTGGTGTTTATGTATATGGTCTTTATGGTCATTGAAAGGGAGTTTATAATTATGCATATTTGATTATGGTATAAGCTTGTGATATGAAAATAAATGTGTTATTTATAGTTTGGACATATTAAATTTGGTTAAGTGATTAGTACATGTATAATTGTTATGCATTGGACGATAGATTGATTGGTTATGAGTTGAACTAAATTACCGAATGTATATATATATTGTTGAATGAAATATATGTGTGGATAGATACTAGCAAGTATATTATACTTGTATGGTGTAATTTGGCTTTTGGTGTTATATAGATTCGGTTATGATTTAAAAGTATAGAGCTATGTTTAATCCATAAACCTTTGATAATTAGTTTGAAATGATATTGTTAATTATGTATATTCGACTATGGTATGAGTTTTTATATATGTGCATATTGAATTCGGTTTAAGAATTTAGCCTTAGCTTGTTATACATGTAATAAAATTACCGTGTTTATGCTTGTGTGTATAAATTATGGTTAAGTAAGTTTATGTTTAACTTGTTATTATATTTTGATAGTGGGTGATGAATTAAGTTACGAGTATAGTAAGTATAAATCTTACATGGAAATGTGAAAGTGTTAAGCCATTAGCTGAATTATTTGATTTGTAATGGATGGTATATTATATGTATATGTATATAATAGCCAAGCTTCATTAGGTTAAGTTTAAGTTTGAATATATTTATATATATATTTGGCCTCATAGGATTTGCCAAATTCGACTATTATGTGCTTGCATATTTTGTTAACTGAGCTATTAACTCGTTAAATTTATAACTTGGTTATGTAGCATATTCGGTTATAGTATTTGATTAAAATAAGTTCGGTTATATTTTTTTTATAATGTGCTAAGGATTAAATAATTTATATGCAATGACCTAATATGCTTATGTTGACTATATGGGGATTGTGAAATATGGATGGCTGAATATGTCTATGTTATTTGAGTTAGGTTGAAATGGTAAAATGTGCACTTTTAATTTGCTTGAATGATTAGTGTATGTACTTGAATTAATTATTAAGCATGCAAATTTGTTATACTTGATTTGTTTCATTTTTGTTTATGCTATATAAAAACATATTTTATATATAGTGCATTATTCGGTTGTGTATAAAAAAAATTCATAAGTTAACTAAAATTTAAAATAAGCTTTGTCCGGTAATGCCTCGTAACCCCAATCCGGCGACGGACACGGGTTAGGGGTGTTACAGCGCATATCTGACCCACGAAGTGCATACAAACACATAAGCGCATAATCCCGTACTCAAAACAATCCTATGGCATACCAACTATATTTGACTCAGCCTAACTAGTTAATAGGGTATCAAATTCCAATTCCGCTTACAATGTAATACACATATAAAATTTTCAATCATATATACTATAAAAATTCAATTTACTGACTTAACATATGTATTTCACATCATTCAATACATATTCTCACTCAATTCCATAACAGAATTCATATTTCAAATGATTCATGTTATTTTCTATTTTATCCAATTTAGTCACCTACTTCGAGAATTCATATTCAAGCTTGATCCAATAACTTATATCATTACTATATACTTACCTTAATTCGTACTCCCGTATACATGTAACATGAGAACGTAATCATTTTATATGACTTTAAATTATAAATGCACAAACCATAATTTTTGACTACTCGTCGACCACTTTTTTTTTCCTTTCCCCCTCGACGGTTCTGCGTCAACGTTAGCTACGAATAGTAATAAACATGACATACTATCAGATTCTAGCCAATTCACAAACAATTATCAATTCATGTAAATTTTGCAATTTATTCAATTTAATTCGTAAAATCGAGATAAGCATAACTTTCAACTAAAAGTCTCAGATTAAAATCCGATTTTACCAAAAATTATTAGGGGTCCTCTATTTTCTATCCCTAGCAATAATTCACAATATTTTTGCATTTTATTCAATTTGGTCCATAATATACGAAACTAACAATTAAGCTTTACAATTTAGTTCTTTTCTTATGCTAAGCTTAATTTCTAGTAATTTAACACCAAAATCATTAAATTTTCAACCGTGGAAACTTTCTAAAACTTTAACAGTTTCACAGATTAGTACATGGGTTTGCTAGATCAAGCTCCCATGATCCAATTTCCATAAAAATCAAAGAAAAATGGCTAGGGACTTACTTGAAATTAAAGCCAAGAAGCTTAAAAACCCTTGGCTATGGCATTTTCTCTTCTTTCTTTAGAATTGGGTGGAGAAGATGCAATTCTCTCTCTTTCTACCGAACACAAATATATATACCAAGCTTAAAATGTTAATTAACATAATTAACCTTACTTTAATTTAATAAACTTTATTTTAATTAAGCTATTAATCATTTAATCATATCATCCACATGTATGAAATTTAACATAGTATAATTGCTATTTTGAACTTTGATTAATTGCAATTTAAGTCCGGAAGCCATTTACTAATTAAAAATCTATAGCGATTAGACTTTATAATTTAGTCTTTGGGCCTTAACTAACCACAATTTCAACTAAATTGGTTGTCCACAATCCAATTCATCTATACTTTAACTCCGTAAATATTCTTATAAAATATTTATGGGTCAGTTTATAAAAACGGGATTCCGAAACCACCTTTTTTAAAACCATTAGAAATTGGGTCATTACATCTATATCTCTATCTTTTGGGAATCAATTGATCTGATACCTAAGACAAGGTATCTCTTCAATTAGATTTGATAGATGACATAATAGTCCTTTAATCAATTTGATCAATTTCAATTCATTAAACTGTGGACCTTTTAGATTACCTACTACAATAAATAGTTTTCTTGCATTTTCCTTTGACCACATAATGCAACTTAGTATTAGTTAAGCCTTAGATAACTAGTGAGCCAATATTTACTTACATTTTATTTGCGTGCAAAAACCATTGAGGACAAATACAAATAATATTAACGTGAATAACGAAAATTTATTAATTATAAGTACAAATGACGAATAAACTATGCTTAGGGCACTAGATCCTAACAAAAATTCCAACCATTTGAAGACCTTTACCAAGTATACTTGGGTTCTACAAACTCTATATCCAACAAGTTACAAACCTGTGATACCTTTTGCATTCTGCAATATCTATTACAATCCAATAGGTCAAAGTTTGATTTCTCTATTGATGTCACAATCTCATTAAAGCCACCCATTATAAGCTACAGTAGACTTGACTAGCATGAAATATTCCTCATTGTCTCCCAAAGTAGTTTTTTATGGGTTGATAATAGATCATCGTAGATAGTAGTAAAAGCTTATTCTTTATCATTCCATTTAATCTTAATTGTAATAGCTTGTGGCATCACATTTGGTATATTGACATTAAGTTCACCATCATTCCACAACAACCAATCCCCCTGCAAAACCATCATCATTGACAATCCTCTATTTCAGCATACCAAGATTACTAACAATATTTCCATTTTAATCCTACTTATCCTTGTCTACATAAAGCCAACTGCAAATGATTTATTTACCTTCAAAAAGTCCCTAATTGAGCTAAAAAAACTCAAGCTCTCTGCACTCCTTACATTCCATAAAAGAATCTTCCTCACTAATAGTAAAATTGTATACCAATACTTGAGGCTAACATGCTTCCTCCGTGGCAACCACATCATCCTCACCATTTGTGGTTGTTGAACTTTCAAGCTATAAAACATTAAACCTATCATTCAAGTCTCCATTTAAACCTCGAACCATACCTCTGTCATTACTCAGTAGCATATCTTTGTGTCTATCAAGAGTTAATATAACAACCCACTTAATGAAGTCTCTGTATCTGGTTACTATTTATTGTGTTATGGTATTAAGGCGTAGCTCTAAAAATGTGAAGTTTTAATTTTGTCTAAGTATAGTATTTTGTGTATGCACCAATTTGCAAATCCTGTGTTTTGGCGAGATCTGTGGATTGGCGGATTCTTCTGTTGAGTATACGTCATCCTAGAAGTTTAAGTGAATTCGTTAAGTTTGTAGTTAATATATTTGTTTATTATTTTAATAGGACATTTTAGTTAGCCAAGTGAGAACTGGTTAGAATGGAACTAAGATACTGTAGTTGATAAGACTTAAATAATGATAAGTGTACTTAATCACGAGATTCAAGGATGTTTGTGGAACAATTTGATCCTTCCACTAAACCTTGTCTTTGTGCTTAGTATATAAGGATACCAGTGTCTTTAGTGATAAACTTTGTGTTTTCTTTGAATTCATCTTCTTCTTGATTTTCTCCGTATTCTTTGAAAAAGCTTAAGTTTAGAAACTAGTCTGAAGTTGGGTTCGCTGTATTCAGCCAACTCCTAGGTTTGTTTTAGCTCTCTGGTAAATATTAAGGAACCCTAGGTTATTTTCATAATTATTTACGTGTTTTAAACCTAGGTTAAATTAGTATGTAAGGAGGAAGCTTTTTGATTTTGGGTTAAGTGTTAATGTTTCTTGCATGCATGTTTGGTTTCAATGGTGTAATGATATGATAAGTTTAGTTATTTATATGTTAGCTCAAGACAATATAGAAGGTCCAGGTGATAAAGGCAAATGTCCTACTATATAGACTTTGATGTGTTCCTTCATACTTCCATGTGTGTAGTATTCCTGTTTTATATTTCGTGTAAGGTAAGTACTTATACTCTATAAAGGTGAAGTGTCTATATAAAAGTGGTGGTTCAGAGTTGTTAGTTTGGGTCTGTAATATATTTGTTAAAGAGTAGAACTATTCTTTATGCTTAAGCCACTACCTTCTACTTCTGACAATAATGATATGGATAGAATCATGAAAATGATGTTAAGGAAAAATATTCATGGCGATGCCTTCAATGGAATATATATTGAACCGGCAGATCGTGATGCATGAAAATAGTTATGTAGCCTCTGGTAGGGTAAATTTATGTTACAAACCAGATTGACAAATCATGAAAAAAGATGCAAGTAAAGGAATATGAATGGAATATATTATATGAATCTGACTGAGGATTTGGGTACGTGGCTGGCATGAAAGATGTTTATTTGTCTGGTCATATGGACGTAATGTATGGGCCAAAGAACTAGTAAACCGACATATAGATTGTTTATGTATAGTACTCGCCATCTGGTGAACTGTGTGATTGTGTTTGACTCTTTGAGATGATCTGCTTGAAGTATTAGTGGTTTGATAAGATTTCTTCTGGAATTCACTAAGTTCTTTTGAACTTACTTAGTTACCCTTCTTTTTCAAGCTTGTTGTTGAAGAAAAGGAAAATTCTGTTAGACTACGCTAGAGGACGTCTGCTACTGTGAGACTTTTGTTATTTTGTACTATGCATGACATATGAGGGTGATGTCTGATTGTATTTTGAGAAGAATTTGTACTCAAAACCTATGTTGAAAAACTATGTTTTAATGAAGCTTCATTTGAGATATGAAATGGTTTTCCAGTGCTATATTTCATACGATGAAAATTATCTTATTAAAGCTTATACGCCCTATGGCTTATATATTATTTTATTAAATGTTTAATACAACACTCCATTTTTATAGAGTATACGCCAAAAATGGTTTTAAAGATAGATGATTTCTCTGTTGTGACACGTTATACTCGAATCACCCTAAAGGATAGGGTTTGGCATGTTACAGCTAAAGTCTTCTTTTTGTTTGTGGACCAATCCATAGTACCAATATTATCCAAAATTCTTACACCATTACCTCCCCACTTTGATCAATATTATCCAAATGATGCAAAGGGTTAAAATTTGAGAAAGAAAAACTATTACCAACATGAACTCGAGGAGTTCCTTTAAAGATAACTCTTGTAGTCAAGCCCCCTGAATCATTTTTAAGCTAAAAAAATTGTTGCTAAGTTCCCTCTTAAGCTAATGCCTTCAACCCTACCTACATTGTATAGTCTTTATCAAGGACCTATCTTGAGCTTGAGTATCGGTAATATCAAATAAAAATTTCACCTTACCTTTATTTTAAAGCCCCTTTTTTCAACGTAGCAGACTCACTTCTTTCATTAACACTGACAAGATCCTTCTGACCCACATTGGCCACACTTCTCCCTATAAATCTTTTATCATTGATTCACTCTCCAACTTATCAAATACAACAAATCTTTTATTACTCCCATTTAATTGTTGAGCTTAAGCAACATGTTCTTTTTTATTGCCTCCTCACCTATTTCTTTTCCCAACAATCATCAAAAGGTTAAAAACAAAGGTGGTTGAACTTGGTTATTCTCTCGACCAACATCATTGACCTTTACTCTAACTTCCTCTCCTATATTCTCTTGGGTACAAGCAACTTGAATTCTAATAGGAAAGTTATCAACCTTATAACCATAAATACCATATCCAAAAAAAAAAAATCTCATGTAACCCTTCATACTCAACTTTTTGCCAATGTGGTCAAATCATTAAACCCCCAATAAGAGGTTTGCTTAAATCAACTTCAATACAAGCTTGAGCATACTTACCTCTCGATGAATCCTCCATAGGCTTATCAACTTTAACAATATGCCTCAACAAATTGCCCATTAAACTCAGTTTCTCTCAATTAAAGAACGCAATTAGTAATTCATGAACACGAACCCAATCAACTATCAATTCTATAATTTCTTGGCTCAACTGGAACAAGGGTTTCCACCTTCTCACTTTTAAATAGCGCCCAGCTACAATCCAATGACCCTCAAATAAGATATAGAAGTAACCAGTGGGGTTGTTAACTCTTGCCAGAAAAGGAAATCATGTCCAAGTTATACTAAAGAGAAGTCTTCTGCAAGTCTCCATAATTGTTTTAGTTTATTCAACAAAAATACATACCTCATTGCCTTATCCAACACCTTCGCTATCAATGTTTTCCTCCAAGGATCGCAAAGGGCTTCAGGATTTTCCTTTGAGACCGACAATCTAAGCCAATTAGTATTTTCTTTACCTTGAAAGTTCCAATCCTCATTAGACTTTGACGACTCTTGCAATACCTCTTCCCAATCAATTTGGCTAGATACCTTCTATAAGGATTGCTTGTTCAAAACCGAGGTCCCCTACAAACTAGAATGTCTCATGATCATTCGTTTGTATCCCTTCATTTTCATACATTATCTCCTCATCACCATTCCTCGATCTCTTTATTGTAGGAGCTCATGAAGACCCTATCATAATGTTGAATCTTGGTGGTGAATGTTGATTTTGGCTCATTGAAATCTCACATTGAATGGGAATAGATAGTGGTTGCCTAAACCACTATATAAAAAAGATTTCATGCCACAAGTTTAAAGCATCCCAATCTCTTCCCTTCTCATATGTCTATACATTAATATACTTCGAGAAATCTTTTTAATTAAAGATTTAATTAATTTGTATTTTTTTATAATGAAGTTATTATCCAGTGTAGGCGGCCGAGAACGTAGACAATTTGTTGAACCTCGTAAATTTAATGAATTCTCTCATTTGTGTTTTTATTTGTATCTCTTAATTTTTCTATCGCAATTTAATATTTAATAATTATTTATCGAGTTTATTCACTGTATTTAGATCATTACGATTTAATAGTGATATTCCTAATTCGATTTTAGTATTTAATTGGAGTTATATTTGTGTAAAATATTACCCTATGTACCCAACAATAAAGCATTCTAATCTCTGATCGGAGAACGCTTCTCCATGGGAGACAAAATTGCAGAATCCAACTAGAGAGGTAAACGCCGGTCATTCACTTCTATAATATCTTTTTCAGTTAATCTTAAACTTTATTCAATACGAAAATATCATATTTTAACCATTTTCTTAGCATTTGATGTATTTGGTATTGCCCGTAATAAATTCCACATTCTCCTCGACATGAAGTAATCATTGTCCTTGAAAGACCAAAAAAAAGCGTATTGGATCAATCAAATTCAAAACTCCCGTGAGTAATGGGGTTTGCATACGTAGCTGGAAGCAGGCGGCTTTTAAAACAAGTTGCTTCACACTCCTAGCTTTGTCTTGTCAGTCAGTCAAACCGCCATGGCAGCAAACAATAAAAAAAAGGCAACCTCAATTCAATGCTTGGAAACCCCATTTTCATATTTAATGCCTATGGTTAAGTGTTGAAGCAAAGCATTGACTAGCATCCCAATGATTTTTGTGGTATCACGCGAATCATCATTATCATATCTGTTGAAACATGAAAGCAACATGATGAGAAAAGGTCATCAACATGGTAAAAGAGAAACGAAGATTCTAATGAATACTGGGTTCCAGTTTAGTGTTTTGATATAATTACTTCACCATATAAATGCTTTTGCTAAAGCATGATGCTAATACATTCACATTGAATGCTCAACAACGTGATCAAGCCCTCCACACATCTTCCTTTCTTTTCTGTCCTTTTGGTGTTATCCAAATCCAATTGTAGAATTATTTCCCTTCTCTTGAGACAAAGATTGGGTGTCCAATGGATGATGTAGATTTCTCAAAACAAAGTTTGGCGTTTTTGGATTGTTTTTCCTTACAGTAATGGCATGTTGCAATGTGAGTTTAAGGAAAGGGTCCATTCCATTAATAACTATTTCTTTTTTGCCTTTAATTATGGGCACAACACAGCAATGGAGAAAAGGAAGTAAATAAAAAAACAAAATTCTGATAAAAATATTAAAAAAGAATGAGTGTACATGAATGAGAGAAATACCTTTTTTAGCTTTTCTTTCTTTTGTGTAACGCTTTTATTAAAAACCCAGCCTTTTTGCCAGTTTTCATGAAGTTTTCCTCGTATTTTTTTTGCCCTCCATCTCTCCCATGTGACTCATCCTCTCTCTTCCTATGTGTTTTGTTTTTAAATCAAAATAAATTTTTTGGCCATTCCTGAGATGGAACTAAAGCGGACATTGATAGTGAAGCATATCTAAGTCTGCTCTATCTATATCTCTCTCTTTCTCTTCTGTACAACCTTAAAAGTTGTCCGAAAACCAGACACCCAGATTGAGAAACTGAGTTTTGAAGCTTTTCGGGAAGTGGGTTCTTGAGTTCATCATCAATTATCTGAGGTAGGACTGTTGTGCTATCAATTTGTTCTTTCTTTTCTTTTTTTGGGTTAGCAAAAGGGTACCAAAATCTCTGCTTTAGCTAGAGAGGATTAGTAAAAAGAAAGGAGAAAATTTGCCTTTTATGGTTACTATAATGAGGGACTTCCCTTCTTGTTTCGGTGAAAACGGTGTTCAAGTTGCTGATTCATCGTCGTCATCGTCGTCAAGTGCAGCTAAAGCTGCTCAGAACTTGGTTACTTGTGTTTATCAGTGTAGATTACAGGGTCGTTCATGCTTGATTACAGTTACATGGACCAAGAATCTGATGGGTCAAGGCCTTAGTGTCGTAATAGATGATTTAGCCAATAATTGTTTATGTAAAGTTGATATAAAGCCCTGGTTGTTCTCTAAGAGGAAAGGATCAAAGAATTTAGAGGTTGACTCTGGTAAAATTGATATATGTTGGGACTTGTCTAATGCTAGATTTGGTGTTGGGCCAGAGCCAGTTGAAGGGTATTACTTGGCTGTTGCATTTGAACAAGAAATGGTGTTACTTCTTGGGGATTTGAAAAAGGAAGCTATCAAGAAGATTGACACCAGTGCTCATCTCAATTCCAATGCTGTTTTTATTGCAAAGAGAGAGCACATTGTTGGGAAGAAGTTTTATGGTGCCAAGGCTCAGTTTTGCGACAAGGGACGGATGCATGATGTGGTAATTGAATGTGACACGGTCGATCTTATGGATCCATGCCTTGTTATACGCATCGACAGTAAGACGGTCATGCAGGTGAAGCGGCTCAAGTGGAAGTTCCGCGGCAATCATACCATTTTAGTGGATGGACTACCAGTGGAAGTGTTCTGGGATGTGCACAACTGGCTATTTGGCAATGCTTTGGGCAATGCGGTTTTTATGTTTCAAACTTGCCTCTCTGCTGAGAAATTGTGGGCGAACCAGTCGGTTATCGATCCATCTGCCTTGACATGGTCTTACTCTCAAAAGTTTAGAGATCATCAAGCACACGGACTTGGTTTTTCATTGATATTGTATGCTTGGAAACATGAATAGAAATTACTTGTGAGATTTCAAATGTACTTTCTGCTATGAAATTCCGAGATATGTGATTAACATATATTACATGCAAACCTAGCAGTTGTTATTCGTTTACTTCTTCTGGCTGATTTGGATCACTAACCTGTTTTTTTAAAGTTCTTTGGAGAGCTGTTATGGAGACTAATGGATTGCAGGAAACTGTGAAGGAAAAATGCGGAAACATTGCTGTAAGCTCCCCCCATTTGCTCTCTGTTAGCATTAAAACTTGATCTCTGTAATTGCAGGCTGATGAATCCTCGAAATGAAGGACATGGGGATGAATGCAGATTGAACATTTTCATGCCCTAAAATGATGGGAGGCATGGAATAGGTGTGGTACATTTTCTCCTTTGCATTATAGTTAGTTTTTGTTATAAGGTAGGAAAGGTGGAAAGAGAACTTGTAGAGCTTATACCAAGCCCTACTATAGCTAAGCTAATTGAACTTAATTTTCAAAAGCTTTAGTTTCATTATAGTTTGCTGGATGCGTAATGACATGATTGCAGACCTTGTGAAGGCTCATGATATCTGCTAACTACGAAGGAAATGTGAATCTATGTTACTCGAATTCTTTATTTTTTTCTAAAGTATTCATTACCGGCTCTTATGTGTTACACTTGGATATGAGTGTGAGGGTATGATCTTCGAAAGTCCAAAAACATAGAAGAAGAAAAAACGAACTTGTTTAGAAAACATATCTAACATTCACCCCGAAACCCAATAACATAGATGAAAATAAGTGGAGAGATGACATTTATTGGAGGTGGATGTCAACATCGCAATGGGAAGAAGTTTAAATATGGCTAAGACTAACTGACTTTTCACATTGATTAAAATTGCACATCTTTCAAGGATTGTAGGTCTGCACATGAGTCACTTGGAAGCCCATGCGGAGATTAGGCTTCTATATACATCAATTATAAGGGTCATTCATGAAGCTCAAGCTTGTCTACTGTTAGGAATTTAGCTGTATAGCAGATGCAGAACTTGCCATTGAGTTCAAGCAAATGCCGACAGAAGTGAAAATTGTTATATTATTTTATCGCTCATTAAGGATGCAATGTAGAAATTTCGAAGTTCTACCAGAAACTCCTTTTGCTTATCATAGACATCAATCACTTACATCTTCAAACATAATTCATAAGCCTATGAAGACGGACGAAATACAGGAAACCAATGGGCAATGAAAAAGGAAGTACATGTACCACATATAACAATTAACAGAGACTTTTATGTAGTCAGATAATCATGGTTGTTACATCATGATCCCTAATTAAGCATTCTCTCATCTTACAAGTCATAAACTTGTTTCCCAGTGAACTTAACTTCAATAGGACTGACATTCTTCCCAATTGATCTGAAGTTCTGGCCAAATCCTTGGCGACCTGGGTTCACTTTCTCAGGATAAACTCCATCTTTGGGGTGGAGGTATTGGACCTCACCATTAGGAAAAACCCTGTAAAACTGGTACTTAATCTTGTACTTAGACCTCAGCCTGGTACCCAAAGCCAAGCATTGTTCTTTCCTGGCCAGCTTGAGCAAGTTAGGTCCTTGTCTCATGATGGCTGCACCACCAGTTGGCATCTCAAAGATTTGTTCTTTGGGTGAATCCCATGTGATGACATAGAATTCTTCAACTTGGGCTTTTCTCAGCAGTCCACCAGTGCTTCCTCCGAAGATGGGTGATGGGGTGTTTGGGTCCAATTCTGGAGGGGTGAAACCCACCGGAGCTTCCTTTGTGGCAGCGGCAGCAGCAGCTTCATCTGCAGCTGCAGCCCTAACGCTAGTTCTCTGAGCCATGGAGAAGTTGATGGACTTGGGGGTAGCTAATGAAAATGGTGAAGATGGGTTCCATGGAGCCAGAGACTTTGAAGTGGTGATAGTGGGAGTGAAAAGACCTGCTTGAGTTGCCATGGGTATGCTGATTATGGGTGTTATCGAGGTGCAGTTGGGGTATTGATGTTTATGGGGAGAGCTTGGATTGATGAAAGAAAAGAGGATGAGATGTTGATGGGGGTGGTAGAGTTTTGGATTTAGATCTTCGGATAAGATGATGATATTAGTTGGACCAATAGGATACTGGATTTTGATGCTTCCCTCTTACCCATGCCTACTTTTTTCTTATCATTATATTTCTTATTTGATGCTAAATTTAAATTTTAAATAAAAGAGGATTGGTTTTTTGTTTTTAAACATAATGCAGGATTTTTATATTCTCTAAATTATTAGAGCATTAGCGAGTTTGTCAATAATGGTGAGATTCAATTCGAAAATTTTGATAAAAAATTTAAATTTTGAATTAAATAATTCGAGTTATTTGAGTTAATCAAGTTATTCGGATCATCTCGAATAAAAAATTAAGTTTTTTTTTGTTTAACTCGAATATGAATTACACAAGTCAAGTTATCTAAAAATCCGAATAAGAAAAATAAAATTACGTTGTTTTGATAAATGTTTACGTTTTTTAAAGTTAAAAGTCAAAACCATTGAGTTAAAAGGTAAAACTACGTCGCTTTAATAAATGTTTACTCATTAAGTTAAAAGACAAAATATTATATTACTTATGTAGTTAAATAATCCTGTACTTTGTTTACTAGTTAAATAATCGGTCTATGTAAATGCAACATTGAATATAAATAATAGGATTCATTAACTTGACTCGAAATTTTTTGACTTGATTCGATTCGATTTGAAAAAAATTCAAATTGAGTTCGGTTACTAAAATAGGATTCGTCAACTCGGCTGACTCAAAACTTTTTGACTTGATTTGACTTAACTCGATCGAATACTCACCCCTAGTTGTCACCAGGACTAAGATTTATGGGTGAGAGGCCAATTGAGTGTTAGCTTGATTGGCATGGATATTGTTACCGATCTAGGAGGATGTGTGTTTAAGTGCGTTTAAGCGCATTATTCTTCTATTTATAGATTGGGGAGTTGTTAAAGGTAATTTTTGGCATTATGTAAAAAAAACATATAAATGTATTGAGATTGTTAAAAAAAATATTGGAGAGAGAATTGCATTATCGATTATACATTTTTTTGGGGATTATTTTTAGGGGAAAGTATTCAAAGCTCTAAGGTTTGATGAAAAAAAAATCCAATTATATGGTTTGAAAAATACACACTTATCTATTCTATTTATTATTGTTATTTTCAACCTTTATATTAAAAAAATTCCAATAATTTATTAAAACATAATGTAATTTATTTATTTTATCTTCAGTTCTTACATTAAAATTTTTTAATTAAAAACAATAAAAATCTAATAAGCTAAAACATAATTAATATATGTTAGTTTATTTTTTATCGGAAGTTACATGTATAATCATAATTTTAATTACAAAAAAATAAACTCTAATAACTATAACTAAAATTGTTGGGGATCGACCCGATTAATTAACAAATAAGAATAAATAACAGAAGAAATTGAGAAATTGAAAACACAAATTTAATGTGGAAAAATCTCTCCAAAGAGGATAAAAAATCACGAGTAAAGATAATTTTATTATAATGGCAAAAGAACAAATAGTACAAAAGATGGAGATAAAACTAAACCCCAAAACTCGAAAACAAAGAACCTTCAAAATATAAACACAAAATTCTCCAAAAGTATTATGAGTCCTAATCTCTAATGGGTGTATTTTTTAAGGTTGTAAAAGAATTCATTTACAGGCTAAATTCGTAGGTCAAATAAATTATGCTAATAAATGTTAAATATACTATACTAATAAATACTAAATCTTCTAGAAATAAAATATATTTTGTTTAACTTGACTTGATCGCTTATTTGATTGAAATATGAGGCATATTCAACA
This sequence comes from Gossypium hirsutum, assembly GCF_007990345.1. Classification (NCBI taxonomy): domain Eukaryota; kingdom Viridiplantae; phylum Streptophyta; class Magnoliopsida; order Malvales; family Malvaceae; genus Gossypium; species Gossypium hirsutum. The sequence continues at coordinate 9,988,396 of NC_053444.1, forward strand.
AATCTCCACCTTGACTCGTATTTCCACAACGTCATCTTTGCCAAAGCCTACCATAGGCCTATCTTGAACTATGCAGGGAATTAACTAAGCCGAGCCTGTGCTTAGAAGCTAGAAGACTTCTAGCCTTCGACTTGTGCACTATCAAATCAAAATTAAGCGAGTCTAATTTTCACGAACACAGTGCCTTAACTTTTCAAAATTTGCATCCAAAAAAGAACCTCTCTTCAACGAAATGGTCATACCTTTTCCCCTCCTATGACCAAGTTGTCTCCGCTCCAATCAAGTTGACTTTGACTCTGTAACAGACGAGGGATGTCCGATTTCACCGGTCACTATAGAATCTTCCAAAATATAAAGGTTGTTGGTCCTTTTACCTTTTAACAAAATGATAGCCCCACGAGACACCTTAATGTCGCTTGACTCGATATTGATTCTACAACCTTTCAAGTCTAAAATACTCAAAGAGATTAGATTCTTTCGTAAATCAGGTACATACCTAACATCTGAGAGTGTCCTAATCGTCCCATCGTGCATCCTAATTTTAATAGTACCAATACCTATTACTTGACTGGATGAATCGTTTCTCATGCACACAACTTCACCTTCAATCGAATTGTATGTGGAGAACCATTCTCTATTGGGACACATGTGGAAAGAACATCTCAAATTTAGGATCCACTCAGACGTAAGCTCGGAGCTTTCACTCGTTGACACTAACAAGAAACCATCACCGCTTTCATCATCCAAATTAGCACCAGCTACATCTTCCTCGTTACTCTGAGCAGCCCTTTTATGTCACAGTTTATAACAATCTACTTTGACGTGACTTAAATTTTTACAATAGTGACACCTTTTGTTTCACTTCTTTGATGCTACCAAAAACGGAAGCTTGATTATCTGCCTTGCTATGTGAACCAAACTCATTGTCGAATTTGTCTTTACTCAAAAAATGGCCCTTTACATCCTCAAAAGAGAGTTTGTCTCTGTCATAAATCAGGGTCTTCTTGAAAGACTTGTATGAAGAGGGTAAAGAACATAATAATAGCATAACCTGATCTTCATCGTCAATCTGAACCTCAAATTTCTTTAAATAATCTAAAAGGGTAATGAATTGACTAGTGTGATCTCTAATAAGCTCACCTTCGTTCATGCGAAACATAAATAAACGTTGTTTCAATACTAAATGATTAGCTAGAGACTTAGTCGCATAAAGAGTTTCTAACATTTTCTACAAGGCAAATAGGGTATTCTCCATCAATACCTCCCGCAATACCTTATTAGCGAGGTACAACTGGATTGCAGACAGGGCCTTTTCATCAAGCTCTTCCCATTCTGACTGATCTAGATTCTCAAACTTTTTCCCGATAACGACCTTTTTCAAGCCTGTTTGAATTAGAATTTCCATCATCTGAACTTGCCACAAATTGAAATTTGTGACACCATCGAATTTCTCAATGTCAAACCTTGTTGTTGCCATCTCTGAACGGGCTGACCTACGAAAATTGAACTAGTTCTGGTACCACTTGTTGGGGATCGACCCGGTTAAGCAATGAATAAGTAAAAATAGCGGAAGAAATTGAGAAATTGAACACACAAATTTAACATGGAAAAACCCCTCCGAAGAGGATAAAAAATCAGGGGTAAATATAATTTTACTATAATGGCAAAAAAATAAAGAGTACAAAAGATGAAAATAAAACTAAACCCCGAAACTCGAAAACAAAGAACCCTCAAAACATAAACACAAAATTCTCCAAAAGTGTTATGAATTCTAATATCTAATGGGTGTATTTTCTAAGGTTGTAAAAGAGCCTATTTATAGGTCAAATAAATTATGCTAATAAATGCTAAATACATTATACTAATAAATACTAAATCTTCTAGAAAGAAAATATATTTTGTTTAACTTGACTTGCAAATAATATCTTATTTGACTAAAATATGTGGCATACTCAACAAGAATTTAATCAATCATTAGAGAAATATAAACCAGTATAAATATAGACTAAAAACTCACACATGTTTCATATAAGGTGAGACTCAAATATAGGATCTTAAAATTTCTTGTAAGTTCATAAAAAAAACATCAATGAAAATTATGTTTCGTTATTGTCATTCTCTTTTACTTTAAAAAAAAATATTTTATGTAAATACATGTTAAATATTAAAACTTAATTTTAATTTTATATTAATTTTTAGATGAATATATTTTTCTTTTATATTTTAATTAATTATTTTTCTATGAAAACCTTATAAATAATAATAACTAAGTAATTTTCAAGGTTAATATATAAAGAAACTAAATATAAATTTGAAATACTTAATTTTAATTGAAGTAAAACATATTTTTTAATGAAATAAGTCAAACATATTTAATTTTATTATATTTTAATATTTTTAATATGTAATTAAATTTTTACTATTTTTAATTAAAAATATATAATAAATAAATAAACATATAGATAAATAATAAGAATGAAATTATCTTTTTAAAATATTTTCTTAAAAAATTTTATTCAAAGATGAAGATTATAAAAAATATATTTCATAATTTTTAATCTTAAGGAGGTAGATAATAAATATTTATACATTATTATTAAGTTTATATATATATATATTTCATACAATAATGATTCAAAGTTAATTTTAGAAAAAGTGAACTCCCACCAATAAGTCACAAGTTGAAGTTGATTGTTATTTACTTTATATTTTACTTAATATAATATAAGCATTTAATAAGATGTACTTTCAAAAAAAAAAAAACTACTCAATTGGTCACCAACTTCCATAAATTTCATTTTGAGCATTAAAAAATAAAAATATTCATTTTAGGCACCGCAGTAAAAAAAATATTTTCATTTTAAGTACTGTGGTTAAAAACTATTCTCATTTTGATCACCCATTGTTAATTTAACGTTATTGTATACTTATTCAATCGCCCAACTTTAATATATATAGAGAGATCTTTACAAAAAATTGAATTATTTATCTGCGGTGATAAAACTTAAGTTTTTCCTTATAACTCAAATCATTGTAAAAACTTAAGTTTTTCCTTATAACTCAATTCCTTGTAAAAACGTAAGTTTTTCCTTGTAAAACCCCAGGAAATTCATTACTAGAAAAAACTTAAATTAATTTTAGAAGGGCAAAAATGAAATGAAAATTATAGTATTTTTTTCAGTAAAAACTCAAAATTTTCCTATAAAAACCTATGTAATTCCCTATAAACCCCTCCCCCCCAAATATTTGTCTTTTTTACTTGGAAAAGGACAAATATTAATTCTAGAAAATAAAAAATTAAAGGAAATTAAAGAGAAAAAATTATTTTTCTTGTAATGACCCAAGTTTTTCCTTTTAGGGTAAATTACACCATAGGTTGCCCAACTATGGGCTATTGTTTTTGGTCACTCAACTATGATTTTTTTTTTAAATTGGTAATCCAACTATGAATTTTTTTTGGTCACCCAACTAATTGAGATTATTATTTTTTGGTCCATTTCTGTTAATTACACTTACAAGAGGGTGATGTGCTAGTTGAAAAATTGGCATAATAATAAATTTAGCTCTCAACTTTTACATATTATATTGATTTAGTTATAAATTTAAAAGGTTAACCCTTAAAATTTACAAATGATCTCAATTTGATCCTAATTCTAAAAAAAAATAAAGAAATATATAAAAATACATAAATATTTTCAAAAAATATATAATAATAAATTTTAAAAAATAAAAAAATTAATTGTTTACCAGACTTGCTTTTGGTGGCTATTTTGTCGATATTTTCAATTGTGACTCCTCCATTTGGTTTTCTTGCCAGCACTGAAGTAGTTTCGATGTTTTTTTGAGCTCTGCTAGAGATGCACGTGCTGTTTTGTAGTTACGCTAACCTCTCACTCTCTTAAGAATCCCTCTCCCTCTTTTCCTCATACTATAATAACAGTGGCAGTGAGCAATGACAAGAGTTTCTTTTTGGGACTGGGCTTTGGTTGTTATGTGATTCAAGTCACATCATGTGACTCATCAAGAGCGAGGGCCCAAAACTAAAATGAAATTCTTTAAATGAGTGCTTAGCTTAATATTTCCACATTTTGTTGATTTAACGTGTTAGGTGTCAAGTTATTTGTTAGTGAAATTATTCCACAAGTTTGAATGTGTTCGTATGTTTTATCTCTAAGTTGCTAAGTTAGTTTTAATGTGTGTGTTATTTTACCATGTTTGAGTCATTTGTTTTTGAATATATGTATATACGTGTGAGTCAAAGTATAGTTTCTAAGTTCATAGTTGAATTTTGAATGAAGAAAATGTGCTCAAGTGTTGCCTATTTATACTTGATGTAGGTGGCCATTCATTGCCGAAATGCATGCACACAGGAACCTTCCAGAATCTTCATGACTGAAGCTTTCAATAAGGTTCATGTGGCTGTTCATATGGCGTGCAAGATACATGTCAACATACATTCCTTAAAGGTGAAGGATTCACGACTATAATACAAGTGCATGGACGGTGGCAACATGGGAGATGGATTCATCAAATTCAAGTTGTCCATTCAAGTATTCAAGATGCATTAAATCATCAAATTAAGATGTGCATGAGCCATGCAATGTACTTTCGGCTAGGGGGATTGAGGTGAATTCAAGGGCTGCTCATTCATGGAACTTGAAGAATGCTTCATGGCTAAGCATGCATGAATGCACCAAGTGAAACAACATGATTATTCGACCAATTCATGCACCATCCTTAAGCATAAACCTAATTTTAATGCTATGAGTGTGAACACGTTAAACACAACTAGATACCGAATTTGAATAGGCAATTTAAAGTTTATAAATAGCTTTGTAATTGAGCATTTTGGGAAGACTATTTTTAATACAAAAACATATTTTGTGAGATTCTTCTTTCTATAGTTCTTAATCAAACTTATCGAATTTATCGAACTTTCATAAGTTTGTGACGTTCAACCCTTGTCTTATCACTTCATTTTCCCATCCCGAAGTGTGGTGACTTCCTTATACCAAGGTTCGAGTAATTCGTCAAGTTTAAGCAGGTTGGGTTCCATTTTAACTTTGGTTCCTTAAATCATTCGAGTACTCTGAGTCAAGGTTTCCACCCCAATTTGAACCTATTCGAGACGATCCATCCTTAAAGCAATTTTTTAAACTTTCCAAGTCTCAAGAAATCGCATCAGGTTGGGCCAAACCCTGCGCTTTGTTGTAATTTTCTTTTAGGCTTTGTCCCTTTATATTGAACAAAAAGTGGCTCTGAACTCAGATTGACAACTTTTTATTTTGTTACTTAATTTTGGTTCATGAACTATAACTCCATTAAAGAAAACATGTGACAATTTAGACAAATCAAATCATAACACATGACAAATAATTAAATTAGTTTCCTTTTTCTTCCTCCTCTTTCCATCTCCTCACTATTTTCTTCCCCTTTCTCCTTCCATGTATATGGTTCCTGCCTTGATTAGTTAGTAGTGGTTAAATTAAGATTAATGGGAAAGAAGGCCAAATCAGCGCACCTAGTGTAGCCCTCCCACGGTACTGACCGGGGTTCGATTCCCCGGATGCGCAAATTCCTACGTTAGCGACATCCATCCGCACGGTGGTATATAAGACACCATAGAAAAAGAAAATATTGCTGGAAATTATCCATGAAACTTGTATGTGCATGACCGACATTCATTGTCTTCATTTACCAGCCTGATAAGAAGTAATGGAAATATAATAGGAAATGAACCATGACAGTTTATCACGAAAAGCATTTATCATTCAGTAGTTACAAATTACAGGCAAATACAAGCCAACAAGTTAGACAAGCAGCCCTCTGCGTAGGCTATACAATCTGCAAATTTTTCTTATACATTAAATCAAGCCTAAGCACTACTGACGATCCATCAAGGCAGGAAGCATATGCTGAAAAAGATCTTTTAATACCGAAAATATAGAGCAGAGAACACTGTCAAAGGAGGACATATTAAACAGTGAAAAGATGTTGCCTTACAGTCCAAACAATTTCAGCCACATCTCCCGCTAGACTTGCCATGACTAACCACTAACCCACAAAGATTTGAATCTAACATAAATAAAGGAACAAACAAACAAACTATTTCGACTCTTTCAACTCACATGTCAAAAGACTTATTTAAACCAAAACAACTACAAAAAATATTTTGAATTATTTTCCGGCACCCCCTTAATTCAAAATCACAAACACCAAGACCAAGCATGAAGTAGTAGTGTTTTTGCTTTAAGAAGTGCTTTGGTAAGTATATATACTGCTTGTTCTTCAGTGTTGCAGTGCTTCAACATGATCAATCCTTTTGCAACCAGCTCTTGGTTAAGATAATACCGAATCTCTATGTGCTTTGACCTTCCATGGGAAACTGGATTTTTTGTCATTGCTGTTGCTGATAAATTGTCACGAAAAATTGCCATTGCTCCTTTTTGCTCTTGGTGAAGGTCAGCAAGCAATTTTCTCAACCACAATGTTTGACATGCTGAGGATGCTGCTGCAACATACTCGGCTTTAGATGATGACATTGCAACAGTTGGTCGTTTTTTATAGCTCCAAGAAATAGCTGCTGATCCAAGAATAAAGAAGTTTTCAGAGGCTTTTTCTATAATCCAAGGCTCCTGCCCAATCACTATCAGTAAAACCACATAAAATGAAATTAGGATTATGTGAGTACCACAGCCCAAAAGTTGTAGTTTCAGCAATATAACGCGAGATTCTCTTAGCTGCTCCAAGCTGACGCTCGTGGGGGCTGTGCATGAATCTTGAAATGCCTCCAACTGAGAAAACTATATTTGGACGTGTCTGAGTCAAGTAGATCAACCCTCCAACTAAGCTTCGAAAATATCTACCATCAGCCTTGTCAGTACCATCTTCAAGCATTCACATTCATTGGAGTACCAACAACCTTGCAACTAAACATGTTAAACATTTTCCAAAGATCAACAACATATTTCCTTTGCGAGATCAAAATTCCATCTTTCCCTTGTTTCACTCTAATTCCAAGGAAATAACATTTTACTATTTTTGCCCACGGATGCAAGCTCTTCTTCCATAGCATTTCTCCATTCTCTTTTTTGCCGCAGCTTCCTCAAAGTAAGTAGGATCTAACCAAATAGAGCAAAAGTACATATTTCATAAATTTCGGCAAGTGATCTGAACCTATGTGGAGTGTCATTTGAATCTTCTGAGTCTGGTACCATTAACATTGAAATGAGATGTTTTAAGAATGGACGATGGATCTTCTTCTAAGACTTCCTGTCTGCTTTCCCATTTCCAGCATGATTCTTTACCAAATTCCACATCTCTTCTGATAATGATTTTCCCATTTATGGGATTACACGGTCTAAAAGCTTTGGATTGTGAACAATATCCAACAAATATACACTTTTCAGACCCTTTATCAAGCTAATGAAACTATTGGCAATTCACTAGAGTAAATGCAATGCTACCTATCCAAACTTCAAAAGGAGTTCGGTTCAAGATTGCTCTAGTAGAAGAAATATTCAGCAAGTAAACTGCGCAAGTAAACTGCGGTACGAACAGCCTTTGCCCGAAATTGATCTGAAGGTCTTGGCTTTTCAACATGCTTTGGGCCATCTCTACTACAGTTCGATTCTTCCTTCAAATGAAAAACTTGAGCAGGGTACTCCGGGATATGAAAGAGTTACTTTTAGAGGTAGGGGACATGGTAGAGGTAGAAGCCAATACAAACGGACGAATAGTCGTGGCGGGGTACAATGCTATCATTGTCGCAGATTTAGACACATTGAAGCAAATTGTTGGTCTAAGAATAATTGAGCTAGTTATGCAGAGAAAGAAGAAGAGGAAAGTACGTTGTTCTGTAGTTGCCGAAAAAGAAGCTGGTGTTTGGTTCGTGGATAGTGGTTGTTCTCATCATATGACTGGAGACAAGTCCGTTTTTAAGGAATTGGACAAGATGACAAAGAAGAAAATTTTGCCTTGGTGATAACAAGCAGATACAAGTGGAAGGTGAAGGCACAGTTGCTGTCCAAACTAGTCAAGGCAAAATAAAACTCATTCAAAATGTTTTATTGGCTGTAGTTTGGCACATAACTTGCTTAGTGTCAGACAACTGTTGGATAGTGGATCTCTATCTTGTTTGATGATGGAAAGTGTGTTACTAAGAGAAAAAAACAGGTCAGGTTTCAGCCAATATTTGTATGAAAGCAAATAAAATGTTTCCCCTTAAAACTTCAAATATTGAATATGCTCTGATACCAAAGTGCTAAAAAAGATCTTTTAATACTGAAAATACAGTGCCAAAAGAAGTAAAAAAACAGTCAAAGGAGGATATATTAAAAAGTGGAAAGATATTGCCTTACAGTCTAAACAATTTCAGCCACATCTCCAACTACACAGACCACTAACCCACAAAGATTTGAATCTAACATAAATAAAGGAACAAACAAACAAACTATTTTGACTCCAATTCACCTGCCAAAAAACTTATTTAAACCAAAACAACTAGGAAATGATATTTTGAATTATTTTCCAGCAGCATATACAATTGGGAGAGAGAGAGAAGGAAGAAAATGAAAAGAAAAAGAATTTAATTAAAATTTTTTTCCGTATACCATGTGTTTTTTAATAAAATTATAGTTCAAGGTCAAAAATATGGGACGGAATAAAACATTAGGAACTACTTATGACAAAAAAAACCATAAAGAAAAACATTAAAGGTTAATCTGGTAATCAGAGTATACTTCAAACGCTATTTTACTGTTAAAGCCTTTCTTTTTCCTTCTTTTACTTTTCTTTTGAATAAAGAAAAGAATTGCTTTGACAGCAAACTTATTTGAAAAATCAATTTTTATTAAAAAAATAAAAACAATATTTTTTTAAAAATATTTAAATTTAATCATAAATTATTAATTTTTATTAGATTCTTTCTCTTTTCAAATTAATTTTTTTCTTCCCTTAATTCTTTTGCTGCTAAAAAGACAAGAAAATGAGACAAAGAAAAGAACAGAATAATTTATTCTTCACTTAAAAATATTTTCTAAAAATTAAATGAATTTTCTAAAAATAGTTTTTTATTTTATTTTATAAAAAAATCAATTGAACAATCATTTTTTCTCACTCTTACTCTTAATTTTGTCCATAAGGAACAGTGAAAACAAAAATCATCCAAGCTTTAAGCTTTGCCCAGACACCAACCATAAGATGACCTAATCCAATCCAATCCAATCCAATGCTATCCATCTTAGCAAACACACCAATAGTGTATGTATAAAAACTTATACCTCATTTTATAATGACGAGATAAGCGTCAGCTTGCAGATATTCTCTTTGCTTTTCTGGGTATATTTCCTCCAACATAATCAACTTCTCGGGTATAATATAGCAATTTAAAACCTCAGGAAAAATAAGAAGATAATCAGGTGTCCGTTGGAGTGGGCATTAACCTAAGCTTGTCATCTGAGGAACTAACCCTGGAATCCCTCTCTTCTGCTAGCAATGACTGTAAATCACTACCATTAGCCAAGCTGTTGAACTCAACTGCTTTAGATGGAAGGGTAGGATATCGTCGTTGGCAAAAGGTCATTAGCCTTTTCACTGATTGCAAGTATTTGCGAGTAGTCTCATCGTTCATTATGTGGGCAACACTATTGGTATAGATCTTCTCACGAGCTGAACGTTCATGGATACCAACCATAGTGACACCAATTGGCCAGGGCGCATTACCGATAGCCATCTTAATGTAATGGTCCATGGCAGCCAGGTAGTCCCTCTTCATGCAGCATTCAACCACCACCAACAATGCTTGACGGATATCATCAGGAAGCACCTGCCATTCGAAAACATGACAAGTAAATACTGGGTCTTGTGAAATCTAAGTTCTGTGCACAACGCCGCAAACAAACATAGTGGATACCTATAGAAAATTTCAACAAATAACTGGTTGGCTCTCTGTTTAATCTTCTCATAGATTGAAAAAAAAAAAAGGAATCAAAAGGTGCTGGGGAAAAAAAAAGCAACTTCCCAACCATTAAACACTGCTAAAACCATAAGGAACTGTAATGCTTTGTAGAAACCAATTTCACACAATTAGTATGGGGCAATAATGCAAGTTCAAAGCATGGGGATCAATTCATATTTGAAAGTGACTTAACTTCATAACATCCAGCAAAGGATGAGAGTCATGCTCGTGAATGGAATCATACTGAAGCAGTATGCACTTTTGGAGCTTAAACCTGTTTAATTGTGTTAGAGAAACTATAGGTTCAGTGACTCTATTTACAAAGAAACAGGGACTCAGGGAGCAGACCACCAAGATAAATGCTGCAGAACATGGTTGACCATAAATCTAACCAGAAAGCAGGCAGTAAACAACTTAGCCATGCAATGCGGCTGACAAAACCTTGTTATAAAGATGAATCTCCTATCCATCTGAACTCCAGGTTTACCAATGGTTGGCTATATAACACAGTCACCTGAATAATTCTTCATGAAGACTTCATTGACAATTACACTTTAATGCTATTTGAAATTATTGACCATATTAACAGTCTCGTAACTCTTTACATGGAATTAATAAACCAAGCCAAACCGACAAGCTTTAATGCCGCAAAATTGTCCAAGTCCACTTTATCCAAGTAAATTGGAAGCTCCTTGCGCCACTTTGTCTTAGTCCTCCCAAAATTGTAGCTTACTAGAATATCTAAGCCTATTGGAGGTGCATAAGAACTGATAATATTTAAATTTTAAAGTCTTGCTACCTAGTATGAGTTAAAGCCAAGATCCTATTGTCCTCCTAATGTCAACAACCTCATCAACCAACTGGCAGTCTAAGCCAATGAAGCCTTGGCTGACTAAGGTAGAGGCCTAGAGAACTTAGTGATCCTAGGTTTGAGTCTCACCTTGTATATATGTGAGTTCTGGTTAGCTAGTTAGTTAAGTTGGTTGAGTTAGTTATTCAGTTTAGTGCTTATAATGAATGTTTCTGACCAAAAGATAAAGGGCAGTCTTAAATTATACCTATCCAATTCCTATTCCCATCTCAACTTGAATTTTATACCATAATTTGCGACCCTATTTACCAATGGGTTTAACTTTCTTGCCCATCCATTTAGTCTCATGCAGGCACACAATATTAATATTCTTCCTAATTTAGCCTCCACTAGCCTACACATACCTGTAAGAGAACCTATGCTCCCATTAGCTTGGGGAAACAGGAAGCCTTTGATCATTTGATATCACACCAGTAGATGTGGCCACTTAGTGGGGAACACTTGCTAAGAAAATATTAAAAATTACGGATCATCATGGTTTCTGTCCCCTAACCAAGCAACTGTTTGAGCGTTCAAAGGGAATAAATCTCAAAACAAGAGATGAGAAAGCGACAGACATTCAGACACCAATAACACTTTGATCACTAGAATTCCAACTCGAAGATACCATGAATATATGTGAATAGCAGTAGAGTAATAATTCAACTCATTAATTTCTTTAGCTTCGCCCATCTCTAGACCCCCAGATTAAGGGAACAGAAGTCACAGAACATCTCTCAACATTGCAGTCTTCTGAACTAGCAAATAAAAGTCCTGTACCTCTAGTTTTGATCTAACAAACAGCTAGTCTAACAATTTAATTCTTACCGATTTCATTAGTATGTCAAGTAAAATTTCAATTCCTTTAGTTAGAAAACCTATACTCCATTTAACTTGCTAACATATAAAGAAAAAGAAGGAAGCTGCAATAATTCAAATCAGCGAAAATATGTTTACCTTCTTCCTACAGAACTTGAACAATGGATTCAAGTAACGAGCGCACTGCTTAAACGTGGCTACCATGGACTTCCCTTTTGCCGTTCTCTTTTCAGCCTCACCCATATCATCCAGCTCCTGTTTCCACTCATTCAACAACCTCTTGAAAAACACCAGAATCTTATCTTCATCACACAGCTCATCGAAATTCGCCTTCATTCTTTTCAAATCCTTATCCATATCGACTCCGCTGGACCCACCATCACCACTCAACTCTCCTCCTCCTCCTCCCCCTTCTTCTTCCCTATCCTGTCCTCCTCCTTCCCCTTCTTCCCTATCCTTTCTCTTCCTATCGCTCAAAATCCCCGTCTTCTGCCGCTTCCGCAGCTCGGCAATGTCTCTCAAGAAGTCATTGGTTTGACCGTCAGTCATATCGCTGTCGACCTCGAAAAGACCTGCTTTTAAGACGTATTTTAACCTTTCGAGACGAGCTGCGTCATCTTCGCCGAAGAGCGTAATAGGTTGTTTGAGGAAGCGAAGGCGGCGGATGACTTCTTGCCTTGGAAGGTCGAGGTTGTCAATGTTTTGTTCATCGGTGAGGGATTTGGAGGAACCGGCGGTGGAAGTTGCAATTGTGGATGCCGTGCTGGAAGCGGAGGGGTTAGGTTTGGCGGAAGTATCGCTGACATTGGAGGGGGATGCAGTGGATTGGCGGTGAGATTTCGCTTCGAGTTCGCGTTTTTCTTGCTCGCGAAGCTTTTGGATTTGCTTTTGTTCTATCTCGGAGCGTTTGAATACGCGCTTTTCGCCGGTATTCTGAGCTAAACTTTGCCGTTTCTTGAGAAGCTCTTCTTTGAGAAGATCCATTTAGGATCGATTATGGTCATCTCCGAGGCTTGATCTGAGTTTCGTTGAAGATAATGACGGATCGACGGTCGGCCATTTTCTCAGGTTCTTGACTAACCGTTTCAATATTCAAATGGATTCGAGTAGGCCTAAAAGGAATTTTCAAGTCCAAACCAAAAAATGTGAATTTAAATGGCCCAACCCAAATATAATCCAAAGGACCTGCTTTATCTCTTCGGCCGATGGCATCATTGACCTTTGAAGTTTGAACCACCGTTCTGATAGCCCTGCGTTTCATTAAGCTTCCATTACCGGTAGCCGAAGAAGATTGAGATGACGACTATACGCCGATTTTGCTGCAATGATCTTCTTCGTTTCGCATCTGTCAATCTCGACCACTTAACGGAAACCGTAAGCTTTAAAACTCTTGCCTTTTAGTTTATCTTTCTTTTTTTTGAACTTGGCAAATGCTTGGACGAGTTGTAAATTGTTTCCATCAATGATAATTGTGTTATTATTACAGTTTAACATGTCATTTTACATGACATATTTAGCTCGATGGCCCGATTACTTTCATGTAGCTGAAGGCCCCGGCAATCGAATAATGGGTTACAGTAAGCTTTCTGTTCTTCGTTCTTATTTATGTAACTGGAATTTTAACACTGATACTGTGAAAAGAAAGATTTGGGTTCTATTTCTGATGTTCATTGTCTTCTGTATTTAGTTTATTACTATAAGTAATTGGAATTACATTTTATCGGTCACGTTCAAGGTTTGATTTGAATAGGGATATGCTTTTAACTGGCAATGATGTTTTGGGATTGGTGCATCTAGCTTTAATTCCTTTGAAATTGGTTGCAGTTATGGGGAAAGTTGAGGGGCAAGGTGAGTCTTGGCATGGCCATGTAACGGCAGTCACTGTAGCGCCAGAATATCGTAGGCAGCAGCTGGCTAAGAAACTGATGAACCTTTTGGAAGATATCAGTGATAAGATGTAAGTACATTTATTGTTCATTGATTTGAGTAAATTCTGTCTGCAGCTAGTCTGCAGCAAGGGCTGGTTACAAGACTAGAAATTACAGAAGTATTAAGTTTTCTAATAAAATTTTAGGACTGATTGCAAGATTAGAAATTATCAGACTACTAAATTCTTTAATATATATATTTCATCCTTTCAGAAATTTGCTCCATGTTTTATTCATTCTGTAATATGAACTGCTAAGATAGTTATAAGGTTCGTTATTAGATATTTATGATGAAACTAATACAAGTTTCTGAACACAAACATTTTTGGTTCAAATGGTGAAGGTTAAGTAACTGGCTAACAAGCTAGGTCATCTTGTAGTTCTGTGTAGGAGATTGTCCTTTGAAACTAACTTGTAATTGCTGAGTCGAAAATGATTTTGTTTTGTTTCTGGTATTATTTAAAAAAATAATTTACAGTGCACTTCGAGCTTCAAGTTGTTTTAAATTTGGTCATGCTTGATTAGTTTTATCTTGCTTTGTACTTTCATGTCAGCCAATTTTATAATGCATCTTGATCTAATGCAAAATTATATAGTATGCATGATTTTCTTTTTTGTTTAATATACTCTAGTATTTTTTTAATAGAATAATTTATTTTGGCAGAGACAAGGCATATTTTGTGGATCTGTTTGTGAGAGCTTCTAATACACCAGCTATAAAGATGTATGAGAAGGTAATAATTCTAGAACTTTCCATTTTGGACGTTATTACATCATACTTTTCCCCTTAAGATTGTACTGCCTGGCATGCAGTTTGAGATGTATGTCGGTGCTGTTGTTCAGATTTTTTCTCCTATGTTCTGCAATCACTGTTTTCCCATGTCATTGGAAGTGTGTTTGCATGTACATGCATAAGGCACTCCATGTCTTCTATGTTTGCATGAGAATTAAGCATTGCCTGTTAGAATCAGGGAAAATGGCAAGAAAATGTTTGATTTGGTGAAGTTTGTAAAATGTGGCTATCATGCCTAATTGCACATTATTCTTCACTAGTGGGTAACAGCAAGGTAAATCCAGAATTTTGTTTTCTAATCTTTGATCTCTGTATGCGTATTTGTTTCTGGTGCATGTTCCATGGGGATGAGATTGGTTTATGATGTTGCAGAGGATGAATTAATCACCTTGAGTCATGATCAAGTGAATTGGATGGAGCACCAATGATTTTCGGATAAAAGAGATGCTAATGAGATCTGTAAAATACCTTCAGTTCTATGCTTTTTAAGAAAATTAGGATTCAGAGTTTAAACTGAGAAGTACGGATGGTCATACTTGTACCAGTATTAATGCTTTCTTCTTCATGTTATGAGAGATAGAAGAAGAAGAAATTGGAAAAAGAGGAAAGGAGAAATCACACTAAGGTTAAACAAATTTAAGGCCCCTCTAAAATTTTATGTGATGTGAGTTGGTTAAACAAATACTTCAATTGAATTTACCTTCCATCCTCATGAGAAGAAATTATACAGTTAAAGTCAAAATTACTTCTGTTGTAAGTCATTATCTTGTCTTAAGTTCAATGTAAGTTGGGCTTGTCTAAGTAGCATTAGCTCATGGCTTATTGCTCCATATCTATTGAAAATTAAATTTGGTTTCTCCTAAACCATCTCTATTTTAGGAAATGCCTTTTACAGGCCATATCTATAGTTTTCGCTTCTTAATAATATCAACCACTACAGTGCGTACCATCCCAGGTGCATCTGCTATTGTAGAGGTTGAATTCTGGAACTTATTGCTCTTGATTTGGAATGGTTCTACACCATAAATAATTAGTTGGGAACTGTCAAAATCATTTTTTCTTATATTGACTAGTAAGATTGCAGGTAGAGTCTTGCGTGATTGATGGCTTGCATTTCTGAGTGCCAGTAATGATATGATGCTCTTGTCTCTGTCTTCTGATGTCTTCATGTGTTTGTGCCTGTCAATGCGTATAAAGCAAGAAAGGCTTACCTACTTTTTTTTCATCTTTTACAGCTTGGATATGTAATATACAGAAGGGTGCTACGCTATTATTCCGGAGAGGAAGATGGGCTAGGTATGTGGCTTTTGATGTCCAACCAGAATTTTCTTTTTTGCCTGCATATCTGCTTCTTAACTTTAATTTTGTGGTTTGGTTTTAGATATGAGGAAAGCATTATCTAGAGATGTTGAAAAGAAATCAATCATACCCCTTAAACGGCCAGTGACACCTGACGAATTGGAGTATGATTAGATCCACTTCCTATGGAACTTCTCCCTGCTATTTTTTATTGTGTTGCTTCAGAACATTTCCATGTTTTTGCAGAGATGGGATATCAGAGAGCTTTAGGTATGCCAAACATGTGGGCATGAAAATGTTCTTAGTAATGAACACATTTAATGTTTTCAGTGTGATCGTGACCTTTATCTTTCATTGTACCTTGTATTTGTATAACTCTGGATTATGCTTTTATACAATGTTATCCTTCTTTACAAATTACAATACTCCGAATTTCCCTTTTCCAAATATTTCTAGCTTTTCAATTTTCATGATTAGAAGTTCAGAGTAGATTCTTAGAGCTCCCATTTAAGCAAGCATGTCAATGGATAATTGCTTTTTGGAGCTTCAAGTTTGTTTATAACATTTCTATTCCTAAATTTCTATTCAAGACTAATTTCTATGTACATTTGAGGAAACCTTTTCTATGTACATTTGAGAGGTGGTGCCCTGTTGGGCTGAATGATCATTTTCAGCAAGTAGCCTAACACTATTATCTTGAACCGAAAAAACCCAACTCATCTTTTCTTTAAAACGGTTGTGTATCAGTATAATTTTTCAATAAAAAAGTTGTTTGGTTATTCTAGTAAGACCGGTATAGTGTCAAACATGATTAAAAAGGTTGACAGAAAAGTTATAGCTGTATATCTATCCAAAGGAAATGGTTTTTGTGGCCTAAATTTGTGCAAAAATGGTAGGAGGCCCTTAGGAAGGCAGGAATAGGTTTGCCATAACTTCTTTTGGGTAAGGTCTCACGTGCCTGTTTGCCTCTTCGGAAAACAAAGGGGGCTCACGAACCTTTGATTCAAGAAGAAATTATGAACCAATCAGTCATCAGAGCAGCAGATCACATTTTGGTGGATTTTTGCTAAAAATGGGTTTTAATCCCAGTGAGGGTCCTCACTTTTTTCTGCTTTTATATTGACTCTTGCTTTCAGGTCGTCCATGCATTTTTTCCCTCACTGAAATCTCCATATCTTTGTTTTCTGGCAAACATGGTCACGGATGAATAGTTCCAACTTTAATCCCATGGTGTTAGGCGTGCTGTGGCCCGGTGGTTTTCTTCATGTTTTTCATGATTCCAGTAAATGTCAAACCATGAAGAGCTGATGATGCCGCCAACATTAAGGGATTTGTGTGTTAGGATCCTGATTCCTACAGTTGTGCTGCCTATTGTCAGTTTCAGGTGTGCTACTCTGCCCCTTGCACATTATTAAATTTTGGATTCTGATGTGGGGCTTGTAATCCCTTTGACTATTACTCATTTCACGTGGTCCTGCTCCTATTTTGTGCCCCTCCAAGTTGTTAAGCAGCTTTTCTTTAGCATATTGGAATGCTTGACAATCTAAAAGTATGTAGTACGTTAGCTACAGTCTTTGAATTGATATTCCTAATAACGTTTAGTCGTCAAGGAATTTGCTTTATCTGAAGAGTTTTACTGGTTTAGAAATAAAGCTTGCCAACTTTATTGTATCATCATTATCTCTAACAACTTAGTGACAAGAAATTAAAAGTCAGAGCACCAATGAACTGTTTCATATTGGGACATAGAGACATACCAAAACTTAATAATTTCAATAGAAGTTTCTTTTGACTGATATTTGTAAATGAGTTTTGTTTAATTGGTACTTTTATGTGAGAAGCAGTATTTACAAATTCCAATTGGGATATCAAAATCTTTTGGATGTGGTATTTTTAATCTTCTACCGTATGTTGAAAGAGCACCAACCTATTGGATGCTGTCTGCCATGTTTGGTATACTTTAGGAGGCATTACCAAACAAAGCTCAAAGCAGCTGGATCTTGTGGACTTGTCAATTGATCATTTTAAAAGACATGAGTAAAAAGACTTGTGTTCCTTTGCTACCCAGGCTTAAAGATCTTGGTTTCTTTGTCTTAATCATTCTTTTCAAAAGTAAATTTTAATTTCTATTTCATGGGAGTTTTTATTGAAATGGTTTTAATTTGTTCTCATAGCTGGATAGGATATTACATGTAACAGTGTAGTCTTAGATTTGAAATAAATTAATTATTATCATTATCCTAGTTTTAAATTGTTTTCTGATTTGTTATTTTATCTTATTTTTCGAATTAGTAATTTGAATTTCATGTAAATAAAGATTTCCGTCTAAAAATCAAGTTGAGCCATTTCATAAACCTCCCCTTACTTCAATATGCTATCAGAACCTTTTTGTCTAATGACATGATTTTTTATCTTGGCTTATATGTCTTTTTTAACCCTTTCCCTCAAACAAGTATATTCTTGGATCTTCATATATCTCTAGCTATTTACTTTTTTTGGTTGAAACAACGCCAATTCTTATTCACCAGAGCTAACTAATCGGTTTTCTTTATTACCAGCCAATGATCAACTTCTATCTATTAGTTGAAAGTGTCGAGGTTTGTGTCCAATTATTTTAGTAGTCAGTTAAGGGGCCTTGCTTAATGGATGTTGAACTACATCTTGGATTTACTTTTACATTGTCGTAATGTAACACCTCATATCCAATTCAATCGTCGGGTCCGAGTTATGAGATTGCAACTCACATCTCAAATATATGCAATTTTCGGAATTCATAAATTATAGCTACGTACGAATCACACTTGCAATTTAGTGATAGATTTAAAGATCTTTTTCTTTTCTTCTAGCTACAATTCAATAGATAACATCATTCAACTTATCACAAGTCACCCCTGTTCATTTATGTTACTTAGCCAATATGTCAATTTCCATTATAATCTTAGCCTGAGTTTAACCATAGATGAAATTAACACAAGTATACAAGGAAGGATAGTAAGTTCCATGAGAACTTACCTTTCAAAACACAAAATGAGTAGATCTTTCAAGGCTCAATCAACAACTTTAGCCTTTCCTTTACTTGAAGTTTTCTCCCCCTTTTCTTTCTTTGGATGGTGGAAGATGGCTATTCTTATCATTCTTCCTAGGGGTGAGTATTTGATCGAGTTGAGTCGAATTGAGTCAAAAAAAATTGAGTTAGTCAAGTTAACGAATTCTATTTTATCAAACGAACTCAATTTAAAAATTTTTCGAATCGAATCGAATCAAGTAAAAATTTTTCAAGTCAAGTCGAGTTGAGTTGACGGATCCTATTATTTATACTCAATGTTGTGTTTACATGGACCGATTATTTAACTAGTAGACGAAGTACAAGATTATTTAACTACATAAACAATATAATGGGTTTTCCTTTTAATTTAATGGGTAAGCATTTATCAAAATGACGTAGTTTTGCCTTTTAACATAATGATTTTTACTTTTAACTTTAAAAAAAGGTAAACATTTATCAAAACGACGTAGTTTTGCCTTTCTTATTTAGATTTTCGGATTACTTGAATTGTGTAATTCATGTTCGAGTTAAATCGAAAATTTTAATTTTTTATTTGAGTTGATCCGAATAACTCGATTAACTCGAACTATTTAATTCAAATTTTAAATTTTTTATCGAATTTTTTGAATCGAATCGGATTTTGCTCACCCTTAATTCTTCTCACTATTTTCCTTTTTATACATAGTTTAATCTTAATTAAGCGTACTTAATTAGTTTAATTAGGTTGTTATTGTACTTAATCAACCATTAGCTAAACAAAGTGCGAATCAACATCATCATCCACTAAGTTATGATGGATAATGGTTAAAAAACCATTTTAGTCCATTAGATCATTTCTATCTAGGTCCTTAAGTATTTTCTAAATTAAAACTCAATAGTGATTGGACTTTTACAATTTAGTCCTTGAGCTTTAATTAACTACTTTCTTAATTAATTTATCAAGTTTCAATATATTTTCATAATAACTTCCTTAATCTCTATTTTTCATCCTTATAGACTTGATTCATAGAAACGAGGTCTCAAAACTGCATATTTCGATACAATTGAAATCGGGTCGTTATAATTCTCCTCTTCTTAAAAAATTTCATCCACGAAACTTACTTGGAAAGAGGTGGGGATATTGAAATTTCATTGTTTCTTTCGGCTTCCATGTAGACTTTTCCACGCTGTGATGGCGTCAAGACTTTCATCAATGACACACGTTTGTTTCTCAATTCTTTCACTTCTCGAGCTAAAATCTTAAATGGTTCTTCATCATAGGTTAAATTAGACTGTAGCTCAATTTCGTCTAGAGTTAAAACATAGGAGGGATAAGATCGATATCTTCTTAGCATTGAAACATGGTAAATATTACAGATTTTATCTAACTCCAGTGATAGTGCTAAACGGTACGCCACGAGTCCAACTCTTTCAAGAGCTTCATAAGGCCTAATAAATCTTGGACTGAATTTCCCCTTTCTACCGAAACGTAGAATTTTCTCCTAATATGAGACTTTTAAAAAGACTTTATCACCTATTTTAAACTCGTTTCTTTTCTTTTCAAGTCGGCATAAGATTTTTGTTTATCTGTAGCAGCTTTTAAATGATCTCTAATAATCTTGATTTTATCTTCAGTTTCATGAACTAAATCAATTGCAATTAGTTTACTTTCACTCAGTTCCATCCAACAAAGAGGAGTTCAACATTTATGACCATACAAAGCTTCGTATGGTGCCATTCTTATACTCAATTGGTAGTTGTTATTATAAGCAAATTCCACTAGAGGTGGAAATCTTTCTTAACTTCCTTCGAATTCAATCACATAGTTTCGCGACATATCTTCACGTATTTGCATTACTCAATTCAATTAGCCATCAGTTTGAGGGTGGAATGTTGTGGTGAAGTTCAATTTAGTGCCTAATGGTTTATACAACTTACCCCAAAATCTAAAGGTAAACTTTGGGTCTTGATCTAAAATGATGGACAATGACACTCCATGCAATTTCACGATCTAAAAAATATACAATTTAGCTAATTTTTCCAACGAATAATCAACTTTTACTATAATAAAATGAGAGAATATTTTCATTTGTCAACAATTACCCAAATTGAATATTTCTTTTTAGGTGATAATGGCAACCTAGTCACAAAATCTATAGTGGTTCGCTCTAATATCCATTCAGGAATCGCTATAGGCTATAACAGTGCCGAGGGAACTTGATGTTCAACTTTTACTTGTTGACATACTAGACACATTGTCACATATTTAGTTATATCCGTTTTCATGCTTGGCCACCGGTAAAACGATTTTAGATAATTATACACTTTATTGCTACCCAGATGCATCACATAAGTACTATGGTGAGCCTCCTAAAGAGTGTCTCGCTTTAAATTTGCATCAATCTGTACACATAATATACTTTGAAAGTATAAACTCCCATATTTGCTTACCTTAAACTCACTGGTTTTCCCATTTTCAACTAGTCTTCGTTTTGCTTCGAGCTTGTCATCAGACTTCTACAGTTTTCGAATTCTTTGGAGAAACATAGGATTAATTCTTAATTCTGCTAAAATAGAGCCATCACACTCCAAGGCCAAATGTGCGTTCATCACCTTCAAAGCTAATAAAGACTTTCAACATAAAGCGTCAGCCATAACATTGGTTTTTCATGGATGATAGTTAATGATCTGATCATTGAGTAGCTTAAGCTACCTACGTTGTCTTAAATTCAATTCTTTTTGTATGAGAAAATACTTCAAACTCTTGTGATCCATAAAGATGTGACATCTCTCACTGTAAAGGTAATGTCTCCAAATATTTAAAGCAAAAAAAGAATTGCAATAAGTCGTGAATGGGATAATTCTTCTCATGAGGTTTGGGTTGTCGAGAAGTGTATGCAATTACTTTACCACCTTACATCAATACACATCCTAAACCGATTTAAGATGCATCTACTAAGAAATCCTTTCCCTAACTCAGGTTGTGTTAGTATTGGTGCTTTAGTTAACATCGTCTTCAACTTCTCAAAACTTTGCTCAGATCTCTCGGACCATTCAAAAATAACATTCTTCTATAGTAACTTAGTTAATGGGAGAGCTATCATTGAGAACCCTTTTACAAATCATTGATAATACCTCGTTAGACCATGAAAACTCCTCACTTCCGTGACATTCTTTGGGGGTTTTCAATCTATAATGGCTGAAATTTTACTTGGACCGACACGAATGCCTTCAGTTGATATTACATGCCCTAAAAATCCCACTTCTCAAAGTCAAAACTCACATTTACTAAACTTAGAATACAATTTCATCTCCCTTAAAACTTGTAATACAATTCTAAAATTTCGATTATACTTTTCTTCATTCTTTAAATAGATTAAAATGTCATCGATAAATACTACTAAAAAATGATCCAAGTATGGTTGAAAAATTCTATTCATTAAATCCATAAAGGTTTCTGGGGCATTGGTAAGCCCAAACGACATTAACAAGAACTTATCAAACATTTAACTTTGAGTTGGTAATATCTCGAACGAAGGTCAATCTTTGAAAACAAGATCGCTCCCTTGAGTTGATCAAATAAATTATCAATTCGGGGAAGTGGATTTTTTCTTTATCGTGACCTTATTTAATTGTATGTAGTCGATACACAGTCTCAATGTCCTATCTTTTTTTCTCCACAAACAGAACCGAAGCTCCCTAAGGCAATACACTCGGCCTGATAAACCTTCGATCTAGTAGTTCTTGCAAATAAGCTTTTAATTCTTTTAACTCAGTTGGGGCCATTCTATAAGGCACAATGGAAATTGGTACAGTCCTAGGTGTTGTTTCAATAGCAAATTAAACTTCTCTATCAGGTGGCAAGCCTGACAACTCCTCTGGAAATACATTTGGAAATTCTCGAATAGTAGAGACTTGATCCACCTTAGATCCCGATATATGCATATATAGGATATAGGTTAAATACACCTTACACCCTTTTCTAATTAATTATCGAGCCGTTATTACAAAAATTATATTGGTTAAACATTTAGATTTATTTGCCTCAACATTCACTAGCTCATCTTCCATGACTTTCAGTGAGGTTCTCTTCAACTTGCAATTTATTATGACATCGTGAGAAGTTAACCAATTCATACCAAGAATTGCATTGAATTCATCAAATGGTAATAGCATAAGGTTGGCCAAAAATTCATGTCCCTAGATTTTCAATGGACAATTCTTACAAATTTTATTAATAATAATACTCTGGCCCAATGGGTAGTTGCTCGCATATCAAAATTTTTAGTTTCTATTGGTATATCTCTCTCCGCAACTAATGACATGAAAATGTATGAATTAGTCGACCCAAGGTCGACTAATGCACGCACAAGTATATCAAATAAGGAAAATATACCAGTAATAACATCAGGAGTGTCAACCTCCTCTCTGGCCCTCATAACATAGGCTTTAGCAAGCACACAAGTCTCAAGTTTTAAAGAAGTATCCCTTGTTCCTCCCTAGTTGCCTCCAATTGTACTACCTATTCTTGATTTTCTACCTTTCTGCAATGCTGACACCAGCTTTGCAATCAATTCATTACCTTTCTCATATTTTTTCGAGCAATCTCTCATGAAGTGCTCTTTGGAGCCACACTTGAAACAAAATCCTTTCATCAACCAATACTCTCCAGCAAGATTTTTCCCACAATGTTTACAAGTAGGTCTACTCATATTCTATATGCTTCTAGTGTTAGCAACTGATGTAGCTTGAGATCATTGATTGCCTTGTCTTTGTCCTTCTCTCTTTTGGATCCTTAAAGGAGTAGAGGAATGGCTTTGAAAGTCTTTGGTCTTCTTGGCTCATGGTGATGGAAATGTTCTAACCATACTTCACTTACCAAAATTTTGGTTCTTAAACTTAGCTTATTACTTCTTATTTCGCATATCCTCTATTTTCTATGCTCGTTCAGACAAAATGATAAATTCTTTTAGCTCTAGGGCTCCGATCAACATTTGAATGCATTCTTTTAGTCCCCACTCGAATCGAGTACACATATCTGTTTCAGTGGTCACAAGTTCCGGGCATATTTACTCAATCAAACGAATTCTCGCTCATATTCAGCCACCATCATATTCCCTTGTTTCAACTCCATAAATTCTTTTTTCTTCCTCTCCAAATATAACTGACTTATGTATTTCTTCTTGAATTTAGTTTGGAAGAATTCTTAATTTACTCAATCTTTCAGGGTCATTGCTGTTAGATTTACCTACCATTAGTATGCTTTCTTTTTAAGCAAAGATACAACACACCTCAAACTATCATCGGGTGTGCACATTGGTTCATCAAAAATTCCTTAAGTACTTTCTATCCAATACTCAAAATTTTCTTGGTCGTTATCCTTTTTACCATTAAACTCCTCTGCCTCATACTTGTAGAGTTTTTCAATTGAAAGGTAGTTAATTGGTGTTAGTGTAAGAGCTTGAGGTTTAGTTTGCGTAACTAGGGACACTTTAGGTGGAGGGGGTGACATTTGCTGTTGGGGAGTTGAAGGGGTTGCTCCCATAAATTGGTTGAACCATTGGTTCATCATTTGAATAAAAACATTCCTAGTTGTTGGAAAAATTCGGTTCAAAAATAGCTTTATTGGACAACGGAAAATTAAAATTTTGAAAATCGAGTTGATTTGTGATATTTATAGCAATAAATGTTTCTCGAAATTGCGCATCTATTTTTCGTTAGATAGATCCTTTTCATTCTCAACTCTCAACCGGGCGACCTTTTCCGCTATTCTCATACCACGTATTGTTTCGAGTGTGGGCTCGTACTAATTTGAATCAAACATTAAACCAAAAATTATTTATTTTACTTTCAGTGGGAAAACAAAAATCTCTCTTTAATAGAAACTAGTAGAATTGTTATTCCATAAAGTATAATTTATACTTAGAAATAAATTCTCATTATTTTCGGGGAAAATAAAAATATCTCAAAGTTGCGTAAAACTTATTCTTGTGCATTTAGCCCTATCGGTACTATCTATTTATAGGGAGAAGAAGTGAAAACCTTGTTGAATTAGTAGAAGTCTATTTCAATAAAAAAACAACTTCCTAGTTGAACTAGAAGAGAGAGGGGTGGCAACCCTAGTTAAATATACTAGGGTTTTCCGTCCCATGTATCCAACATGAGGGCCTTTTGGGTCTCTCTCATGTTGGATCTAATTATAAGTGCTTCTTGAACTTTTAACCCAACACTATAATTCGATCCAACCCAATGCTTATTTTTCTATTTTTCGAAATAAACATAATAATTAAATTAATTAAATAATTTTTCAATTAAATAATTTTCTCAAACCGATTCTAATTCCGTTAAAATCATAACAACTTTACTATAAAAGAATCTATAATAAAATATATTTAATCTTTCTACATTCAACGGATTCACAATTACCAATTAATTTAATTTCATTTTCGAACTTTAATTATTTAATTAATTAAATAATAATTCAAAAAATTATAAATTAATTCTCAGGT
This sequence comes from Gossypium hirsutum, assembly GCF_007990345.1. Lineage (NCBI taxonomy): Eukaryota > Viridiplantae > Streptophyta > Magnoliopsida > Malvales > Malvaceae > Gossypium > Gossypium hirsutum. The sequence goes on from NC_053444.1 coordinate 10,013,577, forward strand.
CATTTCTATACTTAGTAAGAAAACCACATTCATTTTTTAATATTTTTCATTTCACTAACTTTACCATTTCTATCAATTTCTGTTCATTTGATCCAATATGCAATTTATTTCTGGTTTCAACGAGTTAACGAAGGGATCGATTGGGCGTATGTGATTAGGGCTTAAATGATAAGTTCTAACTTTTTGCTTATTAATTATAAACTCATTTAGTCACGAAGTTATTCCACTATAGTATCGTGACTGAGCTCTCCCTAATGACATACAATTACGAAAACAACTCGATCAGTGCTCGTCCAATGACCTTGTCATAAGTGTGTTACCCTCATAGGATATCTTTAATCTCTTTGGGATAAATCCACTCTCCCAATATTATCCTATTTTATCTCATGGTAACCATTAAATCTTCCTTCATGAAAATTCAATTACTATTAAATAGTAATTAAGTCATTAATCACAAAAATGAACGACCCATGACCACATTTACTTTTCATCTATCATGTAATACCAATGAGAGGATATCATTTACTCATGTCTTGGGTTATGAATTCCACTATTGTAAATGATGTTAAATACGGAAAAAGTCGTATACCCAACGCATCAACTTTCAATTCCTTATCTATTTGAACTTAGACTTTTAGTTACATCAAAATATATGAGTCACAAATGCATAGTCTATCATCTACTCAGGATTAATGTATGTCACACTATGAATGTCACAATTGAATAATTCTATAAAAAGATTTGATTTATTCTGCTTGGGTCTGGTCTAGTGTATTGTCAGTCCAGTCAGTCACATCTATATATTTATCTTCTGGAAGTCATCCGCTCCAATGCCCAAGACAAAACATCTCTCCAATTGGACTTGATAGACATAATATTAATCTTTCAATTGGTTTACTCATTTTCGATTAGACTAAGGACATATTTAGGTTCATCTAGTAATATAAGTTGTCTTTCCGTTTTACGATCCGACCACGTAATATTGCTTAGTATTAGTTAAATATTAGACAACCAATGAGCTAATATTTGTTTCTATTTTTCTTTACATACAAAAACCATTGAGGACAATATAAAAAAGATATTAACGTAATTCATGAATAATTTTATTAACCAATCTATTCGACAAAATTATAAGTGTACATAGATGAGAATACTACACTTAGGGCACCAGATGCAAGAACATCACCCCTTAGCCCTTGCGGGGTAGGCAAACTTTGAGCTCCTTAATTAGAGGCAAGAGCATTACTTTCTACTTCATCATTTATAGCTTGTCTTGAGTTAGCCGACATGGATAATCTATAGAGAAAATCAAAGCCAATTTAAATCAAAGATACATCACACTATTATAGACTATCGTTGCATGTATTTCTAGACTTGATGTATATCTCGTTTTATTACTAGAATCAACTAAATTTAATCTCTGATACCACTAAATGTAGCACTTAATATCCGACCAGATCGCCGGGTCTAAGTTACGAGATGTCACATTCGTTACCAAAGCAATAACAAGCGATTGCGATTCAAATAAACAATTTACAAATGTTGTTGTGATCATTACACAATCTTGACACGCTTTACAATCATATTCTAACTTTATACAACTCTATGAGAACTCTTGGATACTCAGAGATTTAATATGGGCTAAAATGCAAAGTTTTCAAATTTTTGTGAGTTGGAGTCGCGACTATGGTAAACCCACATTGTAACTTCGTCGATAGAGGCTCAGTATCACGAATTTAGATGCGCAATGTCATGAATTGAAAAGTAGTAGGTTGACGTCATGACATCATTAAAATTGTGTCACGACTTTGGTGGCAGACTCCCTCAAATGTTACCCACTCAATTCAACCTACCCAAATTGAAAAATTGAAATTGATTTTAAGTCCCCAAATAATGCAATTATCAGCAATATTTTCATCCATAATCACTTAATTTAACATTTCAACTTAAATACCAATTCAACTCACCACCTTATCAAGTAAACTTATGCACATAAAACTCATGAGGTTTTTGAAATCAAAAGAATTTAGCTGACATTAAACACCTGACCATAAACTTGACATTTCCAACCTTATATTTGAAAATCAACTTTAACATTCATTACAAAAGATTGACCACTACAAGAAAGACTCCCTATATACATGCCACAATGACAAGTACAAAAATAAACATACTCTTTTCGTCTTAATGATAGTGTGGTATTTGCACTAAACTGGATTTGGGATCTCCAATGCCTAAGGATCTACATGAAAAGAAACAATGATAGGTAAGCAACATTTAATGCTTAGTAAGTTCAGATGGAATTTACTGTACTTACTTTGATCGTAGGTGAACATGTTAAATACCAATTGAACTAAGCAAAAATCTAGCTAAATAAGGCACATAACATTACGAACATGATAAGCATAAGAAACATATATGCTCATGTGTCAAACGTCATAACTATAACCAAATCATCATAAAGATGCACCAATTTTTGTAAGATAATTCTATTCTCAATTCTTTTCACTAGGCTACTCGTCATGCCATTACGAGCCGCATACTTTTTTAGTTTAGCAAATCAAGTTCTTTTTTTTTTCCATTATCTGGTTTCAAGATTCAATTTAATGTTTTACCCAATACAATCTTAGTAAAAATAGACTTGGACACACGGGTGAAATACACCACACCAAGATAGCTCATGTGAGCATAAACTACACCACACCAAAGCACCTGAGTGCGAAGTTCGTGGGCAACAAATGCATATACATATGCAAATACGTCTCTCCACCACACCAAGGTCTACAGAGAGACAATGAATACTCGATGATCCGCAACAAATGTTGGATCCTAAACGACATATCATAATCTCCACATTGTTAACAAACCCATACATAGAAGCACATATGACTCTATTGGCATGTCAACTGTATCCTAGCCTTTCTATTAAGTTTACATGGGCATCAACCATTCATATATGCATATATATATATGCTATGACCCTTACATATCAATTTTCAGAATTCATAGATTGTAGCTATGTACAAATCACACCTACAATTTAATGATATATATAAAGATCTTTTTCCAATCTTCTAGCTACAGTTCAATAGACATAACATCATTAAACTTATCACAAGTTACCCCCGTTCATTTATGTTTCCTAGATAATATGTCAATTTCCATTATAATCTTAGCATGAGTTTAACCATAGATGAAATTAACATGAAACAAATACAAGCATACCTATCAAAAAAGGAAGGATAGTAAGTTCCATGAAAACTTACCTTTCAAAACACAAAATGAGTAGATCTTTCAAGGCTCAATCAACAACTTTAGCTTTTCCTTTACTTGCTCCACTTCTTTCCAATTCTTGCTCTAAGTAATTTTGGTTTGGATAAATGGATGGAGGACTTGAAGTTTTCTCCCCCTTTTCTTTCTTTGGGCTGTGGAAGAAGATGAGCATTCTCATCTTTCTTCCCATATTTTCTTTTTTATACATAGTTTAATCTTATTAAGCTTACTTAATTAGTTTAATTAAGTTATTATTATACTTAATCAACCATTAGCTAAACAAAGTGCGAATCAACATCATCATCCACTAAGTCATGATGGACAATGGTTAAATAACTATTTTGGTTCATTAGATAATTGCTATTTATGTCCTCAAGCATTTTCTAAATTAAAACTCAATAGCGATTGAACTTTTATAATTTAATAACTGAGCTTTAATTAACTACTTTCTTAGTTAATTTGTTTAACTGAATTTCAATATATTTTCATAATAACTTCCCTAATCTCACAATAAGAGTTTGTTATTACAACGTCCTTAGTTGGAATATCCACCTTTTTTATCATCAACTGTTCGAGTTTTGTTTCATCATCGCCAATCCAAGATTGTTCTCTACCAACCATCAATCTTACGAGGCGCAATAATGTAGTTTTAAATTTGAAATAAACTAATTATCATTATTTTATTACTAAATTTGAATTATTATTTTAATTTTGAATTAATAAGTTGTAATTTATAAAATCGTCTCTACCTTTATAAATAGAAATTAATTAAGTAGAGCCATTTGATGATGATAACTATGCAAAGTGTTAGATTAGCCTATGAAGGAGTTATATTAGAAATTGATTTCCTTGGTGGGAGAGAGGGATATTTAAACATGCTGTTATTTTCCAAATTTATGAGATACCAATACCAATATTATTAAATGAGATTTTTCTTTATAGAATTTTATGAACATCTATGTTGATAAAATTATTCATTTTGGATTTTACAATGATCAACATTTTCCTTTTGGGTATTGTCATTTCATTTTGCATGCATGATTTGAAGTTTCAAACTCTAGAAATGATCTAACCAGATGCTTGGTATAATTGGACAAACCTATGGATCTTATCAAAGACTTCATATCTGTGAGCCATTGCTTTTATCATTTTCTATTTGTTTACTTAAAATAGTTATTTCAATTTTTCGTGGCCATGGAATCAGATATTATTGATTTTTTCTTTTTTATTTGTTTATGACTTGCTTTATTCATAAAGGCAATTAATTCTTAAGAATGATCACAGTCACATCAACCATAAAAGAAGGATTGATCGAGGAGTACTTATTTCCATTTTTGTGGCCATGAAACAGATATTATTGATTTTATTTTATGTTTTGCTTTATAACCTGCTCTACTCATAAATGGAATTAATCTTTAAGAATGATCACAGTCACATCAACTTTAAAAGAAGGATTGATCAGTGTACTTTCTCAAAGAGTACTTTAGCAATGTGAAATATGATAGTCTCTAAGTCACAGTGTGCAGCATAGTAAAAACTCTGTGCTACTGTGAGAAATGTTTGCTTGAATCTGGAGTCAATGTCGTCTGAGGAATTTTCGAGTACCACTTGAGCAAGTTCTTGCATGGCAGATTCTATTTCCCGGGTTCTGCTCTGTTCTGTGTCAGTGTTATTAAAGCACCCATTGTCATGCACCTGCAACACCTCACATCATAAATGATGAGTAAATTGTTTGAAACTATCAAGAGGGATTGCTTATCCCCTTACCCTTAAAAATCACCTATAAGATCAATGAAAGCATCTATGATATATATGTAAATTATGTTACTTGGATTTGAATTTAAGGGTGAGTGTAAGCATTTATGAATTCTATGTATTTAGTGGGTCCTGGAGGATCATATCTTCATACTTATGTCAGGACATATATAGGAAAATGCTGAAAGAATGCAGCTGAATTGATAAGAAAGATTTGTTGGTTTCATGCAACTGACCTCTTGCTTTTGGTAGTGACAGAGCTGATGGCAAACTGTATTGATGAGATTGGATAGTCGCGGGTATTGGGGGTGAGGCACTAGCTCCTCCGTGGGCCAATATCCAGAGGTAAGATTGATTGTTTGCACCACTAATTCTGCTACTCCTTGGTGCCTATCACCTTCCTCTGCCCATTTCAGCATCCACTTTTCCCACTTTTTTCAACCCCACAAGGAAAATATTAACATTTAGAAAGCACCAAATTACCACATTGGAATTTCTAGTTTCCAACACTAGGTTTAGCTGTCCGATTTTATTTTTACTGGAAAGATAGATATGGATAGAATGATTACTTACAGCACGGCGAATGTCACGGCTAATGTCTCGACCATGAGCCACAAGTGCATCCAAGGATAGGTAGTTGAGTGTCCGAAGTAAAGCGTCAATGAGCTTCTGCATTGTCCTGTTTGAGTCCAACTTCCTACAACATAAATCACATGTAAACATCACTTTGTTTGTCAATCTTTCTTAGGCACATCACATTGACCCAGGTCAGTCTTTCCATCCTGTCCCTACATAAATGGCTTACAGGAATTCCTTTTTTTGACTAATACAGCAGTACAGCTTTTTACATAAAATCTGAACAAGCATAAGTTTTATGATTTAGCTTAAATTAATGTAAGCAGTTGTGGTTATACCTTCCATTAAAGTGGCTAAATGGTGCATCACCCAAACTTGTGAATACTTGGACAAATCTTTTTCTGAGCTCATAATCGCTCGGTCTGTGTATTCCACTGTGAAAAGAAGAGGCGATGGTCTCAACCAAGAAGGCGGTCTTAGCCCATGCCAGCCGCTCTTGGGACCTTTCTGGCTCGAAAATGCTGGCCGCTGCCATAAAGTAAGATAAGAGAAGGGATCTTCTGCTCATTCCAAAATCACCCAGACCCATTTCCCAGTACCACCTGCTCCAACTCATAGAATACCCATAACTCATTTTATTGTTAGTTACTGTGAGTAAACATCATTATATATATATTTAAAATAATTGAGCAAGCAAGGGGGTTAACGGGTTGCCTTTGCATGCCATTCCATTCCATCTGATGTAAAGCTTGACAATTGTTGAAGTCTAGCTTTGCAAGCTCAAGGTATGCATTGTTGTTCACATACGGCATCCTGTAATTTATTTTAAATGGAATGTAAGCTATTTAATTTCCTGTCTTTAGCAGAATATATATATTTTTATTTGTAATTTTATATAGAATTTCTTTTGAATAATAAAAGTTTCTACTTTTAATTATACTATGAAAAGGAAAAGGAAAAGGTAACCTGTAAAGAGTCTTTCCGATCCATACTTCATCTTCCCCACCATACTGTTCTATGTAAAATCTGGTTTCCACTCTTGGAAGGCTTGCAAGCCATGGGAACTTCAATGCAAACCCAACCTGTTAATTAACTAAAAGGTATCAAAATATACAAAGATAATTTTCAAGTGTTGTACATGCAATTTATGATTAAAAAAACTTTTAATTCAAGGGTTTTTTTTAATTCAAATTTTTGATTATATTTAAACTTTCAAAACTTGACCTAATGTTTTGTCATATTGTAAGATAAATAAAATACTAGTTTTTAGAAACAAAAATATTTTATAATTAACTTAATTGGCTTTTAACTTGCAAACTCCCACTCTATGGAGATGGAGTAGTGCGCTAATAAATTAAATAGAAAAAATAAGCTACCAGGGTTGATTGGTTGAGACTAGATCCGATCATGGGTCAAGTTAAATCAGATTCTAGCCGAGTCAATATAAAATTTTATACCTTAATTTGGTAGAGAAATAGATTTAAAATTTTACTCAAGTTTGATCCAAAATAAAAATGCTAAACTCGAACTCAAACCCTTATATATTAATTTTTTTATATAAAAATAAATTTAAAAAATACAATATATCAAATAAATGTGTCTCAGTCAATTAAAAATACATTAAAAAAAAATTATACTTAAATAACATTAAGATAATTATAACTTAGGAAACAAATACCTCTAAAATAGAAGTAAAACTAACAATATCTAAATAATAACAACAAAATAATAACAATATAATAGCGAAATGTTAACAAAATTCGAACTAAAAAATCTATCTGAAGCTCAACCTATTTAAAAACGGACATTATTTTTATCCAAACTCATTTTACTTGTATTTTTACTCAAATTTTCTCACTTTTCGAATAGATTTTACTTATATTTTTATTCAAATCTTTTCATTTTTCTAATAGAACATTAAGCGTGGAGGGATAACCTAATACCCTACTTAAAACGCACACACAAAAGTACGTGCGAAATAAAAGTAATACAGTAACTGAAAACGGAAAAAAAAAGATCAACACATTGTATCTAATCACTTATTAATAGGCGATATTGACAGATCAGTCATAAGAGAATCAATTTTATAAAGTAGTGACATATATATATATATATATTATTATGGAGAATATTTTATTCATACGAGTTTATGTACGGTCATTATATTTTATTATTTATAAATATAAACTTGGTATTTATTTATAAATTCTATTTTGTTTTATTCAATAAGTTGTTATTATTTACTGATTATTCCATATTTGTATATGTAATATATAATTTACCTCGCCAGATAAGTCTTTGCTTATGATCCATTTGTCTAAAAGTTGATTACTAGCTTGTTTCTCTCTTAAGAAATCGGATGAAAAACGGTTGGCATCTTCAAGAATCTGGTCTCCGGGGAACCGCAGTTGCGAAGCTCTATATAGGTTGAAAATCCCTGTTACTGCTTGGTTTGACTGTCCCACAAAGCAGAAGAACTCGCCGCCTTTCTCAAAATGTCGAAAAACGTCTGTTCCATTCATATCAAGTCCAAGAATGTTAGTAACCTAAACAACAATCCATTTTCAGAGCTATATGTAATGATCCAAAGCTTTATACCGGCAGAAACCTCGTATCCATGTAACCTTAGTAACCTAAACCCCATGGCTGTATCGTCAATGTCTTGAACCCGAGTGTTTCTTGCCCAACATATCCCTTCTTCAGTCCAGTATCTGAAATTTAAAAAAAGAAAACCAAAGTTGACGATCAGTTTCAACTTTAGGAAAATTAATTACTTATATGCTGCACGTACCGATAAGTATAGTCTAGGCATTGTTTAATTTCGGGGTTGAAATATCTTGAAATCCCAAGGCGTTGCAATCGGTCGATAGCCCAAATATGTTCGAAGAGATCAACGGGGTATACGTTGGGGACTCCGCCATTGAATCTTTGAACAATTTTGGTTAAGTAATTAAGACAATTCTCGTCTTTGGTTTGCATGACAGCATAGGCAGTGGAGGATGGTGAGAACAAGAAAGACCCATCTTGACACTGCAACTTCAAAAGCTTTTCCCAATCCAAGTCTAGCATCCCTTCAAGGCTATGTAGTAGTGTTGTGGCCACATTGTGCATTATCTCCTTTGGTATCCTATCCCACACATATAATACTTACATTACATTATGCACACATAATAATTGTGGAAAGCTTGGGAATTTATATATATACCTTGTGAGCTTTAGATCCCTCTGTTCGTAGATGTTTTGAAAGATAGGAGACTCATACGGTACTTCAATGTTCAAACTTCGAGCTATTTCCAAAAGCGAAGGAAAAACCACTTCAAACCCTATTGGCATATGCTCTGCTTTCTCATCTTCGAGTTTGCTTATGTTCTCTTTGAAAAATGACAATCCTTTCAAGAGAGAGAAAAAAAAATGTTGGGTTTGAATATAAGTATCGGATATGAATATAACATTCAAAATGAGAACCTTTGAAGTACCTTTTTGGCATTTGTCTGGATGAAGATTCCATGTTTTCAACGCAACAACACAAGCTAAAGTGTTGATCAATCGATCATGGGCCACGAATATGTGTTTGTCACCCCATGATCCGTCAGGAAGTTGATTGTCGGAAATCCATTCAAGGGTAGAAGGGAACTGAGGGGAACCACTGCCATTAACGTCTTCAATGAGAGCAACCCAAGCCGTGTCATAAGCTGAACAACTTATCTCTCCATCCTCCATGGAACCCAACATGGATCTAATATTTTCCACATGTTCCTTAATCTTACTCAATTCCAGACTCTTTTTTGGATAAACAAACAAATCACATTACCACGTGTGTATCTATATATAATGCTTATGATTACATATGAATAAAATTTTTTTGTTTTTTTTTTCACTTTTCGTGGGAGGCTGAAATTATTCACCTTAAAAGCTTCCCCTTCTTGGATGTCATCATCTACAACCTCGTTCCACTTTATCACAGGCAAACCATTTTGAAACACACCAGCATATTCTGCAAATAAAGTTTAGTGCCTTGGTTAAATAATATGAAATTTGTTGATAATCATAGAGGGCAAAAAAAACCAAAGTGGTCAAGTTGTAATTAAGGTAAGCAAAGTACCTTGAGTGCGGGGCTTGGATATAGCTCTGCATAAGCGGTGAATATCAACGTTATGTCCTTTGTCTTTACCCCATGACTGCCAAGTGCCTATAGTCGAATTAATTAATCTAATTAGTATTATTATATCTTCAGTGATTAGTGATTATGACCTTCAATATAAGAACATAGAAAAAGGACAAATAATATGGGCCACATTTTGGTACTTGGTTGAACTAAAATGACTACTGTCTACTGATATAATAATTAACTTCAACGAATCCCGGAATTTCAGAGTGATGATCAATTCAATCACTATGAAGTCCCAAAGAGTTTTTCCCAAGTTTTGTGTTATTTGAAGGAAAAACAGAAAGTAAAAAAGAAGAAAAAAAGCTTTTTTTCCACCCCTTCTCCTACCATATGGGGGGAAACATGATTCAACTTACATGAAGTAGACAAAGTGAAAATACTGATGAAACGAATAAGTTAATAATTTAAACTATACCTGCAAAAGGTATGCTAACATGGTTGTAGGAGAATGATAAAGAAGAAGAAGGAATAGGAGAGGAGCAAAGGAAGAGGTGGTGAATGGAATAGGAAGACATGTTTGTCATTTGGCAACCGGAGCAAGAAAGGAAAGAGAGAGAGAGAGAGAGAGAAGGGGGGGGGCAATTTGCTGAAAAGTAGGTGCATGAGAATAAGGTAATTTGAGGCTATATATAGTTTTCGTTTTGGTATTGAATTTTACTTTAGGAATGTTTTTGATTTGGTTCTAATTACAAAAATCTCTTTGAATAACTCTTACCTTTTAACTCTTCAATATTTTTAAGGGTAAACTACCAAAATAATCACTTTTGTTTGACTCAGGTTACATTTTATTCACTTATGTTTGAAATGTTACGTTTTAGTCACTTACGTTATCGTGTTGTAACATTTTAGTCACTGAGTCGTTAATTGTCGACAATGGTGTAACGGTAAGTTGATGTTGCACGTTAAATCATCATTTCAAACGAAAATTTTAGGTTAGATTTTACAATTGGTTCCTATATTTTTTTCATTTTCAACAATTTAAAAATTTTCTTTTATGTTCTTCTAACTTTTTTTTCCATTCTCTTATGCTTCTCCCTCTATTTTCCTCCCTTCTTCATTTCTTTTAACATAGTTTTTCTATGCTTTCCATTTGTAACTAGTCCACAAGCTCGCCTCACTCGAAAAAATTAAATTGTTCAAAGAAATAAAACAATGAAAAACTACGTTGAAAGAAATGGAGAAGGGAGGAAAACAAAGGGAGAAGCATAAGAGAATGGAAAAGAAAGAAAGTTAAAAAAAAAGAGAAAAAAATCAAATTGCTCCAAATGAAAAAATATGAGGACCGGTTGTATAAATTAACCTAGAATATTTGTTTGAAATGACGATTTAACGTGCCACATGTTACACCGTTAACAGAAACTAACGGCTCAGTGACTAAAATGTTACAACGTGATAACATAAGTGACTAAAATGTAACCTGAGCCAAACAAAAGTGACTATTTTGATAGTTTACCCTATTTTTAATAATGATGATTCATGAGAAAAGAAAGAGATATGTAAACAAAAATCACCACAATGATGGCATGATTTTGGGTAACAGAAAAAAATTAAATGGAAGAAATTTGTTTTTATTTTTTTAAAGAAATATATATCTATTACGATTTTCTGTTCAAAATTTATTGCACAATTTTAAATAAGAATAAAATTGTTAAAAATTGAATCCGAACAAACTTCACTGATATGAGCTAATTAGTATTCAACATTCCTTAGGCAAACCATCTAATTATCATATTATTAGATGATAATTACAATGTCCTGTAGTAAGAGAAGCAATTAAGGAAATGTTTTTATATCCTTTTATTTTTATTATTTTCTACTTTTAATAAATTATTTCAACTTCCTGCACTATAGGTTTAATTGTATTAAATATATTGATATTATAAATAAATTTGAATCATTTTTTTGCAAGTAAAATTCTAAAAGAAGAAATAAAAGAGATTTTTCTCTTAAGTAAAAGAAAATTACATACTTTTCAGAAAAATATATTTTAGTTATGGATATCTGTCGATTTGTTTATGCCAAATTTTGTTCCATTTAGAATGTATTTCAAAAAGATAATGTAATTAAAAAAGAAGAAGAAGAAGCATTTATTAGGTTGCATATAATGTATTTTATAAAACCTAACCTTGCAAGTCAGCTTACCATGATTTGATTATCTCAGATCAAAAGCAATAAAGTCGTTGATATTTTGGCTAATAGAGCGGCCTTTTTAGTAACGAGAATTTATACTTTTAAAGTCCACCAGCTGTGGCCTCGATGGTTTTATTAGGTGATGCGAATGGGAGAGCTATTCCCTAAAATACTATGAACAAAAAAAAAAATCCTGGATTGTCGTGTTGATACTTCTGTAGTTGCAATATTTATAGGGTGAATTATGGGAACGTTTTTAATATTTGAAAATCTAAAATTATGGGGAAGTTTTAATATTTTATAAATTTAAAAATATGGATCTAAAAGTATTCAAGTTATGGAGAAGTTTTTAATATTTTTATAAATTAAAAAATGTTTATGTAACAATTCGTTTTTCAGTGATTTTGAAACTCTGTTCTTTGGTAATCAAGTCTTTAAATATTATTAATTAATATTTACGAGTTAAATTTTAGTATTATGTTAAATTTTGGTCTGATGATTTTGTTAATTGGATAGTTAGTTAAGATACAAGTGTTATGACTCGAAAGTCTGTGATATTGGAAAATGAGGTATTGGGATCTTATTTCCATAAATCGAGCCTGTTAATATTTTTATTAAATATTTACAGAGTTATTCTATAGGTGAATTGAATTTTGGATAGGTAATTTTTCCAAATTAGTGACTAATTAAGGCATAAGAATTAAATTGTAAAAGTAGTAAAAATTAATCACTAGAATTTTAATTAGCTGAAGGACCGATTGAGCAATTTAACCAATTACTATTGGTTCAAATGTTCATCCATTAATTAAGCTTTAGAATTAATTAATTAAGTTTAGTTTAAAGTAAATAAAATTGTTAATTTGCAACCCTTAATTTGGTAAGCCCGATTTAGTCGTTTTATTGCAATTACAATTTTTAAAATTTTTAAATTTTTAAAAAGTTACCATTGTTGATTACTTGATGAAATTGGCGTTAATTGGTTAGATTTTAAGCTTAAATATGAAAAAGGACTAGTTTGTAAAATTTAATTGCTAGTTTTTGTATATAGGGACTAAAGTGTAAATATTTCAAAATTGATGTTAAATTTTTATAATATATGAAAATATAGGGTTATAAAAGGATGGAATTGAAATCGAATTGAAAAATGAAGTTTAAATTTGAAAGATATAGCTATTTCAGTTTTAGAGACTAAATTGAATAAAAAGCAAAACTCTGGGAAACTTTTGAAAAGTGAAATTAAACTGAATTATGGTTATAATAGGCTGTTAAAAGATGTTTAGAGTTGATAAATTGTAATGAATTATTATGGATTGGGATTTGAATCAACTGGAAGATAATTGAAGAAAATGAGAAATTACGGATTAGTCCTTGACACCTTGTTTGTTGTTTTCTCAGGTAAGTTCATATGGAACTTACTATGTTATATTATGTTATGTTTGAATTATATTATAATGTCTATTAATTTTGGTTAATTGTAATTTCAATGATTTTTTACATCGAATGGACTAAATTGTAAAATATGAAATACATGGTTAACATTAATAGACATATGGTATCGAATGATGTGAAATTGTTATAAGATTGGAATATGTGTATATGATGATGTTACGAGGTTAAGATGTATATGAATGACTATTCGATACATGAAAAGTGTGTATATGGCTATAGGGTTTGAAATGATACGGAAAAGAAAAACGGGTGTTGTGATTAGGGATTAATACGATGACTTGAGATGCAACATATGTTGCAGATTCTCTAAAGCTAGTGTTAGCAACATCGTACTAAGCTAGTTTTAGCAACCCTGATCTAAAGCAAGTGTTAGCAGCCCGAATATGTCAACTTGTATAAACAAATGGATGTTGTGATCAGGGATTAATTTGATGACTTGAGTTCCAACATCTATTATTGATTCTCTGAAGCTAGTGTTAGCAGCATCGAACCAAGCTAGTTTTAGCAACCCTAGTCCGAAGCTAGTGTTAGTATCCCAATAATGCCAGGATATGTGGTCAAATTAGTCTCGAGTATTTGAATTCAATGTACTATGGTTCTCCGAATGAAAGACAGAAATGGAAATGGTATTAAATGGAAACGAAATGGTCGGAAGGAATATATAAATGAATGAAATTATATATATGTTATAAATTGATATCATGGAATGTTATATATATTTGTGTTATAAGTTCATGATATGTATTTGAACTAACCCATTTAATATATTTGTTGAAATGCTTATGAAAGTGTAACGTTGTCAAAGATGCCATATTAGATATGAATCTATTGCTATTGTATAAATTGTTGAAATGTTAAGGTAAATTAAGTAAGTTTCGTATAAACTTACTAAACATTTAAAATGCTTACCCATTGTCTCTCATTTTCCTTATAGATTTCTAATTTGTGAAACATGTCAGTCGGATCGCAACGAAGCTTACGCTATCCTATCAGTGATTCGATAACCTTTTGAACGTTTTACGTTTGGTTATGTGGCATGTACATAGTTGTTTTGCAATGTTAGTTGAACTTATGGAACATGTCCCTGTGGTTTGTAATGTGGTTTGTGAATATGATATATGTGAATATATGAATTTTGTAACATCATATACCTGACTCGTTTGGGTACCGAATGCTACACTAACTCGAATAACTTAGCAATATTTATGTTTCCAATTTAATTACATACTTAAACAACTTGAATTTAAAAATCTAACTACTATTAAAACTCGTACAAAGTTGGTGATAAGTTCTTACGAGTTTGGTTCCAATGAATATGTACAAATTTTGGAATGAGGCTTGACTTGCCGTCAAATGTAGTAGTCAATTTGGGTCAATTTCGCACTTAAGGAGCTTGTTTTCTAAGCAATTTAGGATTTTATATTTCATTTTTAGTATTTAGGTATTAAGATTGAAAGTTAATAAAAGAAGTGTTTTTTAACACATTTTGTATATGTTGTGACTTAATAGGCCGACACGAGCCTTAGGTTGTTCTAATGTGTTCAATTGAGTGTGTAGGATGAAGATATAAAGGCCCAATTGACGTGGAAACAAGGGACGGGTAATACACAAGCTTCTCGAGCCGTCAAAGCTCCAAACAATCGACTAAGGCTGGAATTGGGTATTATGTCGCGCCAAAACCTTGGTGTGGCACAACACACATCGACATCCCCGCCAAGTAATTTAAAGTTATTTTCGTCTATATAATCAAATTTATAAGAAGACTTAGGACATGCCGAAGACCTAATTTGGGTTGCCCACACCTCTATAAATAAGACATTAGAGATTGAATGTAATCAAGTCATCCTAGACGCCTTCAAAAAACCTCGTGGTTTAGAATCAATTTTGGTTTATTTTATTTTCAATTTTTAGATACTTTCTTGTTTTTCTTCTTAAATGATTTTTTATTTTAAGGACTTGTTTATTTAATCAAACTATTCATTTTATATTTTTCTTTGCATTTGTTTTATTTCGTTATTTCAATTGAGAGATTTGCTACTTTGTTCCCCATTCAATACTCAATCTACAATTATTCAAATATCTTTTCTTCTCTTAATCGATCGTGTTTCTTACATGGTTTATTCAATCGAAGTTGAGATTATGAATAATATGAGTGGTTAAATCCCTTAGGGGAGATCAACAAGTAGATGGAGATGTGACTAACGAAGGATTTAAGATTTCTCGAGATAAATTAATTGGTGTAAATTATGTATTTTTAAATTGTTAGGCTTGAAAGCCCTAATAAGTTATCATAGGGTAGATGAGATCGGAAGATAAAGTCAAACTGAGTAAATTGTAATTTATCCTAGTTGAGAAAGTGATGTCTGGAGATAAAGGAGTATCAACCAATAGGTTAAGTTAATTAGAGCCGGAAGTTAATAATTACTTAATCAATTACTAATCCACTCTAGAACCCCAATTCGAAGTTAGTTGCAAACCCTAAAGCGAGTTAACCTTCCTAATCGGTTGACTGCCTCCCGACGTACTAACATCGATAGTGTGAATACTGCTACAAGATATATGGAATTGAGGCATTGTCCGCAAGTATAAGGGTAGTTTATTCACAACGAAATACTTAGTAAGTATTTTGAGGATCGTACCCTAAAAATTACAGTTTGTGGAAAATTGTTGTTAAGCCAATTACCAAAAATAACTACTAGTCTACTTGAGTCACGAATTAGTAGTGTTAATCTGGAAGTAGGATGCTAATAATAATAAACAAAATGAATTGAACTAAACCTAAACCTACTCCTAAGTTCATGTATCGGCTTCTCCTATCCCTTGTTTCGACTATGCGAGTCCTTTTAGCCTAATTGTTTTACCTGATTAATTATTAATGTAGGGTTCTAAATAATTGGCTACTAATTATCCTAGTAGGGCTTCTCAACTATCTACTAACCTAACTAGTCGACAAGAACTATTTATCTCTTGGTGACATAGTTCAGATCAGTGCAGGGTAAGGTTTTCACGAATAGGCAATTCTGATTTTGGGTTAATTCCCACCTATATGACTTCCTAGGGTCGTCAAGTCTAGGGTTTAATTGCACTCAACTAGATCCAACCAATCCAAATTAAACTCTACCTTTCAATCAATTAATTAGGTTCAAACAGTTGAATCACGCGAAATATATATAAAGCATAAATTGATTCTAATCTTTACACAAACATTCAATTAACAATGTTAAAGAAATAAATATAAAGAATAGAATAAAGGAAATAGATGCTAATGGATTTATCGATGAAAGTGTGGGTTTGAAACAATCTCCGCTCACTAAAATCTCACTTCAGAATATGATCTTCCAATTATAAGAACATAACATAAACTAAGAAAAAACTAAGAACGAAATAAAAACCTAAGAATGATTTTTGTCTCCCTCTAATGGTGTGTTTAATCTAGTTATAATGGTCTTTATATGGACTAAAGTCGGAATATTAAAGTGTTTAAACTACCATTGAAGTACTTAGAGTTAGATTAGGAAAAATACTCCTAATTGCCTTAAAAAGCACAGTTGTCACTTGTAGGGATTTTTGGGCTGCGCAAAAGTTGTGTTGCAGCATAGGTCGGTGTCGCAACACAGTAGGCAGTTTCGCTCCAGGACTTCTTTTTTACTTCTGTGTCGCGACATAGGCAACAATTTCGGCCCGAATATGCATCTTTAGCTCCCGATTTGTCCTACAAGACCATGTAACCTTACTTAAAAGTAAATTAGGATTAGTTTACAAAGTTACATTACTAACAACTTAGAAGTAATTCCCATGACCAAAATTTTAACAATATCACCATTAACATAAATCAAATAGATATGTAGCAGACACAATCATGTGAATAAAAAAATATTCATTAAGTATAATTGTTAGCAATTTTGGAAGATTATGCATAGAGAATGCTTAAGTCACATTGATCTTCTAGGCTTGTAATGTTTTGAGACTTAGGACGGTACAAGTTCAAAGGAAGATATGGCTCAAAACGGCTAAAACATTAGAAATAATTAGGCACATGACATTGTTCTAGATATTGTATAGAAAAAGAGCATATATATTTATTTAAATGGTTTAAAATTGAATAATTTTATATTTATATTTTCATTTTTAAGAAATATATATCTATTAAGATTTCTAGTTTAAAATTTGTCTACACAACTTGTTTTATTATTATTATAATTAGAGATAAAATTATTAGGGATTAAACTCAAAATTTCATGTCAAAACACAAATACTCTTGCCATTAAACTAAGAGATTATTGGCAAACTTAGTTTACTACTACATATAATTTCAATAATATGAATTAATTAGTATTCAACATTCCTTATTTGTATGTCGATTGAGTTTTAGCACGATTGGCATCGGCATTGTTACTAGTGTAGGAGGACGTAGGTTTGAGTGCGCTGAAACGCATTATCCTCCTATTTAAGAGTTGGAGAGGGGCTATGAATAGTTTTAGATGTTATATATATATAAACTCAAATGGGTAAAATCGAGTTCTGCCTTCCATTCACAAACTGATAGCCTTTTATAGAGGGCTATTCTCTCCTTACATCATCTAAATTGTTTAATCATTACATTACCCAAGGAACCATTACCCCAATAGAACGATCTATAGAATTTGCTAGCAAATTCCCAGACCAAATTCTTGATAAAGTCCAATTACAAAGGTTCTTAGGAAGCCTCAATTATGTTATAGACTTTTATCTAGGTCTTAGCAAATTATGTAAACCATTATATGATAGACTCAAAAAGAATCCACAACCTTGGACAAAAAACCATACCAATATTATCACCCAAATCAAAAAACAAATCACTAAGCTTCCTTGTTTATATTTAGCTGATCCAATTGCCCCCAAGATAGTTGAAACAGATGCTTCTGAAATAGGGTATGGTGGGATCCTAAAACAAGTTAAAGGAGGAAAAGAGCAAGTAGTCCAGTTTACTTCCAGACACTGGAATCCTACTCAGCAAAATTATAGTACTATTAAAAAAGAATATTGGGATTACCAAATGGCATGGTACAATGCCTTTTTAATGAACAACCAACACATGAGACATTCGTGGCTCATATATTTCAAATATGGCACCCAATTCAAATTCCCAAACTGGTTCCAATAGTGGTGGAATTGGTATGGACCATCATCCTTTGAGATACTACCAGAAAAAATTCAAAACTTATGGCCCAAATTCTTTGACAAATTTCATCCTGAACCAGATCAAAAACACATTTACAGGACAATCCATTTTTTCTCAAAACTATGCATTTCCTAGATTGTCTCATGGAATTATTCTTATGAGCAAGACCAACACACTGGAATTCCATTATTAGTTCGCAATTACAGGACTAAATGGTGGGACAAATTTATGAGAAATATGATTCAAAATATTTGGATAATTTTTTCAACAAGAATCCAAGATTATGTAAGTCTGCAGCCCCGGATCAAACCACAGCAAAATTTCTTCAAGCAAAGTCAACAGCCAGTGCAATGTTAGCTCAAGCCAAGACCAAAAAAGAATACAAAAAACTCATGGCTGAAATGCTCAGCTCATTGGACTCTGAATCTGAAGATGAATCTCCGGCATCCTCAATCAAAACGGTGGATCTTGCAGATGATACCACTTCGGTAACCATCACCAGGTCCAAAAAGAAATAATACATGAACAGGAGAGATTCCCTACAAGAAATGATGTGAACAGGAGAGATTCCCTGCAACAAAATAATCCGTGAACAGGAGAGATTCCCTGCAAGAAATGATGTTAAACCAGAACTCAGAAATAACGAAAACAAATTGAATATTTTCTTAAACTTAAGAATACCTGCTCCTCCTTGGCTCTGATACCAGGAAGTCCCGAGGATCTGAGGACCAGATTGGTAATGATATATTTTTAAGAAAATAGTTTAAGTTTGAAAACTTAATTTTGTAAATGCAATTTGAGAAAATATTATTTAATTTGAAATTTTGGAAACTTAAAATGAAACTTTGTTAATGCGAAAGTTTTGAAAAACTTTGAGAAACATTTGGGAGAAACAACTCAAATGGGTAAAATCGAGTTCTGCCTTCCATTCACAAACTGATAGCCTTTTATAAAGGGCTATTCTCTCCTTACATCATCTAAATCGTTTAATCATTACATTTGAAACTTTTGAAAATAAATTTTCAGAGAATATATTCTCTGGTTACAAAATACAAATTACATAACTATTCACTTGTCTTTTCTTGCAGGGAATATTTCCTGTTCACATCATTTCTTGTAGGGAATCTCTCCTGTTCACACATTATTTTGTTGCAGGGAATCTCTCCTGTTCACATCATTTCTTGCAGGGAATCTCTCCTGTTCACGGATTATTTTGTTGCAGGGAATCTCTCCTGTTCACATCATTTCTTGCAGGGAATCTCTCCTGTTCATGTATTATTTCTTTTTGGACCTAGTGATGGTTACCGAAGTGGTATCATCTGCAAGATCCACCGTTTTGATTGAGGATGCCGGAGATTCATCTTCAGATTCGGAGTCCAATGAGCTGAGCATTTCAGCCATGAGTTTTTTGTATTCTTTTTTGGTCTTGGCTTGAGCTAACATTGCACTGGCTGCTGACTTTGCTTGAAGAAATTTTGCTGTGGTTTGATCCGGGGCTGCAGACTTACATAATCTTGGATTCTTGTTGAAAAAATTATCCAAATATTTTGAATCATATTTCTCATCATTAAATTTGTCCCACCATTTAGTCCTGTAATTGCGAACTAATAATGGAATTCCAGTGTGTTGGTCTTGCTCATAAGAATAATTCCATGAGACAATCTAGGAAATGCATAGTTTTGAGAAAAAATGGATTGTCCTGTAAATGTGTTTTTGATCTGGTTCAGGATGAAATTTGTCAAAGAATTTGGGCCATAAGTTTTGAATTTTTTCTGGTAGTATCTCAAAGGATGATGGTCCATACCAATTCCACCACTCTTGGAACCAGTTTGGGAATTTGAATTGGGATCAATATTTGAAATATATGAGCCACGAATGTCTCATGTGTTGGTTGTTCATTAAAAAGGCATTGTACCATGCCATTTGGTAATCCCAATATGTAAAATATGGGTAATGGTCTATTTTGGTGGTAAATTTGGCTGGGAATTTCTTTGAAGCATTTGGGTTTTCACTCCAATCTCTTGGTCGGAGAATTTTTAATATTTGGACTGTTGAATGGGTAATAAAATTTGGATCTTTTGGATCTGTGTAATGTTTGAACAAAACAGATCCAGTTTGGACCAGTATATTTTCATAATACTGTTGGGGTTTTTGAGAATCCAATGGTTTGAAATGCCATCCATTGAAAAGTTCTTTTGCCAGTATATGTGGAGGTTTTTCTGAAAATTCTTCCTCCATAACAAGAATTTTTTCAAAATATTTGTTTGGAAAATATTGTGAAGATTTTTGTGTAGCAGTTTGTGAAGATACCGCTATCTCTTTTGGAAAAACCTCTTGGAGAGAAGTCTCTTTTAAAACATTTTTAAGAGATTTTGGTTTTTGTAAAATAATCTCTTTATTTTTTGAAACCTTTGCTGCTTCAGCAGCAATTTGTTTGAGAGGAGTTTCCTCTTTCATTTGCGAAAAGGCCAATGCTACTTCTGGAGATTGAGATAGGGACTCAATCCATTTTTTGATTTGAGAACCAATCTCATTTGGATCTTGTGCATATTGAATTATTGTATTTTTGGAGGATTTTGACGATGATGATGATTTCTCATCTTCTTCTTGGCAAATTTCATACCATGTTTTAATTGGTTTTGATGTGATTTGGGTTTTGGATGATTCTTCTATTTTCCCTTTTCCTTTGTCTCGGAGTTTGGGGGGCATTTTTGAAGAAACTCTCTGGTGAGAAAATCAGGCAAAGAATTAGTTTCTCCTTTGATGTATTCAATATCAAAATCAAATATGCTCAAAATTGCCTGCCATCTTGCAAAAATCTGTTTTGAGGCAATATTTTGAACATCTTTTTGTAAAACTTCTTTTGCTGATTTGCAATCGATTCGCAAAAGGAATTTTTGATTTAATAAATCACTTTGGAATTTTGTAATGCATAAAACAATTGATAAAATTTCTTTTTTAATAGTACTATAATTTTGCTGAGTAGGATTCCAGTGTCTGGAAGTAAAGTGGACTACTTGCTCTTTTCCTCCTTTAACTTGTTTTAGGATCCTACCATACCCTATTTCAGAAGCATCTGTTTCAACTATCTTGGGGGCATTTAGATCAGCTAAATATAAACAAGGAAGCTTAGTGATTTATTTTTTGATTTGGGTGATAATATTGGTATGGTTTTTTGTCCAAGGTTGTGGATTCTTTTTGAGTCTATCATATAATGGTTTACATAATTTGCTAAGACCTGGATAAAAGTCTATAACATAATTGAGGCTTCCTAAGAACCTTTGTAATTGGACTTTATCAAGAATTTGGTCTGGGAATTTGCTAGCAAATTCTATAGATCGTTCTATTGGGGTAATGGTTCCTTGGGTAATGTAATGACCTAAAAACCTTACTTTGGTTTGGAATAAACTTATTTTGGATTTAGAAACTACTAAACCATTATTTCTTATGACTTTTATAAAGATTGATATATGTTTAAAGTGTTTTTCTAAATTTTCTGAAAATACTAATACATCATCGATGTATACTATTGTGAATTGAGAATATTGGTAAAAAATATCATTCATTATTCTTTGGAACTCAGATGGAGCATTTTTTAACCCAAAAGGCATTACATTCCATTCATATTGTCCAAATGGTACAGTAAATGCTGTTTTATATCTTTCTTCTTCTTTTATTTGGATTTGCCAAAATCCGGATTTCATATCAAATTTTGAGAAAATATTTGCATTACAAAGTTTTTGTAGCAAATCTTTCTTATTTGGTATTGGGTATCTAATCCATTTTAAGGCTTGATTGAGAGGTTTGTAATTAATTACTAATCTTGGCGTTCCTCTTTCAAGTTCTGCATTTTTTATTACATAAAATGCTAAACAACTCCAAGGGGAACTGCTCTTTCTAATTAATTTTTTATTAAGAAGGTCTTGTATTTCTTTTCTACAAAATTCTTCCATTTCTTTGTTCATTTGTATTGGTCTTGCTTTTGTGGGTATTTGTCTTTCATCAAAATCGTTTTCGTATGGTAATGTTACTTCATGTTTCTTTCTATTCCAATAGGCATTAGGAATGCCAGAGCAAATTGTTGATTCTATTTCTTTTTTGATTTGATCTATTCTTTTTTGTATTTCTCTTTTTCTTAATTGTTCATTTAATTTTTTAAAACATATTTCTTCTTTTAGGAAAGAGATTTGCTTACGTTTGTAATTAATTAAATTATTAATTTGTCCATTATGAATGGATAAAGATTTTAATAGGTTGAGGTTTCTTATTTTCGGTTTTTCTACAAAAGGAAATTCTACCTTAGTGTTTAAAACTTTAGTGGAGATAGAATTATTTGTTACTTTATAAGGTTTGAGTAAGGATATGAATGGGGTTCCTAATATGACATCTTGGGTAATATCTTTTACCATTAAAAAACATGTTTGATATTTTATACCTTTGTTGGATATTTCTGCATTGAGAATTTTGTAAGTAATTTTTAATTTTTTACCATTTGCAGCCTTAAGAGATTCTGATGTTTTATTATAATATTTTGTTGGAATTATTCCTTCTCTAATGCAGTTTTGGTCTGCTCCTGTATCAAAAAGGGCTATTGTTTCTAATTGAAATTCATTATTTATGACAATATTTATTTTTATTAAATATCTTTGAATAGATACTTCAGTTAGAACCATCATATATTCTTGTGTATTTTCTTCAGGTTCAGGTTCAGTTTCTGATGAACTTTTTTCTGAGGTTTCGTCTTTTAAGGATCTAATTTGTTCCTTCATTTCTTATTGTTCTATTTTAAGCTGAGAAAGTTCTTATTTAATCTGTTTTATTTCCAACTGTAATTCAGAGTTTGTAATTTATCTTGGTTTTATTTTTTCATATTTATTAAATATTATATCTTGTATATTATACATTTGTGATTGACTAGAAATGATTTCTTTTTCTTTTTCTGGTTTATCTTTTAATGAGGATTTTAATTTCAAAAGGTATTCTCTTTTAAGCTCTAGGTCTTGAATTTTATCAATAACTTCTATCATAAATTCTTGATCTTTAGTTAGCATATTAATTGAAGGTTCATTCTCATCTCCAGAAGACTGGGATGTTGTATGTAATTCGTCTATTTGTAATTCATCTGTTTCAGTAGATGTATCATTTTCAGAAGAAGTTGTTTCTAATAGGATTTCATTTAATTTTTGTTCTATCTCTTCTTCTAAATTTAAGTTATTGATTTTTCTTTTGATTTTACAATATTTTGAGATATGTCCTGGTTTTCCACATCTATAACATTTTATTGTTTTGTCAATTTTGTTTTCTGTTTTTTGTTGTTTCTTCCCTTTTCTGTATTTTTTATATTTAGGTTTTTTATAATATTCTGAAATATTCTTTTTCCTATTTTTTGGCTTTTCAGGGCAACATGTTTTTGAAGAAGAAGGCTCATTCCTGATGTCAAATTGGTGGCAGAATGATCCTAATTCCTTTCTACATTGATATCTTTCTTTCTTGAGTTGTTTTTGTAATTTTAAATCTTGGCAAATTTTTAATCCTTCTTTTTGGGTGAAACTAATTAGTTCACCATATGTAAGCTTTTCATATGGAATAATACCTTTGTAATTTTCTCTTATTTGATTCATAACTTTTTCTCCGAATAATGTGGGAAGTCCTGCTAGAAATTTTTCTTTCCAAAATGGTTGCTGGTTATCAGATCTTTGCATGACTCTAGTCATAAAGACATCTTTATACCATTTAAAATCGGTTAATTTTTTACATTTTAAATTTGATAATAATTCTGAATTTCTATCTTTAAGATGAGAAGGATCTCCAATGAAGTGTTTAGAGATTGAGAAAATTAAAGTTGCTACTGCATCTTGGATTTCTCTTCCTTGTTCGTCTAAAATAATTCTATCTTGGTCATCTTTTTTTATTGCTTTTAAAATTTCTTCCTGTTGGGTTTTAGTCAGTGCATGATCCCACCATCCTTTTAACTGACCAGTAAATCCAGCAACTAAAAGATTAGCTATAGCATGGTCATTGATTAATCCATTTTGATTTTGGGTTTTATAAACATTTGAAACCATTGTCATTTGTTGTAATAAACTAAGAATATTATATTCGGACATTCCATCTATATTCCATTCATAGATTGTATTAGCATTGTATTTATTTTGGAAAACAGGTTTTTCTTCTATGTTAAGATCAGGTGCAGTGATTTTTGGATAATATAATCTTTTTGGTTCTTTCCAAGCCATCTTGTTAATTTGTTGTTCATCTGACTGATCCGAGTCAGATTGGGAGGATTGGTGTAATGTATTTACTGAATATTGGGTTTGTATTGGGGTATCAGGGGCGATTAATTCAGACTTATGGTTTTCTAAAGCATTAAGTCTATTTTGGATTTCTGTTAGGAAATCATTTTGGGATTTTTGGAAAGATTTTGGAATCTCATAAGGTGTGAATATTGGTTCTTTGGAACTTTTTTCGGTTATCTCTTTTACTGGTTCTCTCTTGATTGGTTGACTTTCTACCAAATTTTCAACATAATCTAATTGTTTTCCTATTGTATGAAGATTAATATTTGTATAATTGTTTTGTTCTACTATCATTTTGATATCCTTTGATGAGATTTGTTCTTCTGCATCTGGAGCTCTCATTCTTAAAGGGTTTGCTTTTATTCCAGTATTCTTATGAAGATATTGAACCTCCATTAAAGGGGGATGTCGAGATTCAACTTCTCCTTTATTAGTTTGCCATCTAGTATTATATCTTATTGTATTAACAGATCCTAAATAATATTCTTCAAACCATTCCAAGAATTTTATATGGACTTTATGAGTATTCATAAATCTATAATATTCTTGAAGAATATTTTCTTTTTTATCATTATAATTTTTAAAGTAATCTTCTCTTTTTTGCTTATTTTTGTTGGAATAGAAGTGCTTTCTACACCATTCTTTATTTATTTCAAACAATTTTTCTAAAACAAATATTTCTGAATTTTCTCTTTGTCTTGCATTATTAGTCATTGATGAATAAGTTGGTGACATGTTAGGTGAATTTTGGGGACTCTCTTCTTGTCTGGCATAGATAGGTTGAGCTATATTTGAGGAATTATCTATTCCTTGTAAATTGGTCCTAAATGTTGTTGGGATAGAAGAGACAGAGGCTCTGGCTGTCCTAAAATCTACTGTTTGTGTTTCTGGATTTGACTCTTCTTCTATATTTAACCTCCTAAAAGCTGTGCTGGTACTTCCTATTTCGAAGGAGTGTCTTGGAGGCATTCTTTGTGGCCTATTGAATTTTAATTCAACTGTGCCATCTTGGTGGTGAGAAATTTCACTTAATGAAGTGTTTCTTATGGGGGTTGGTGCCACAGGGTCTGTAGCACCTTCAAGTTTCCACTTATCAAGAAGGTTTATCTCATGCCATTGTATTGTTCTGGGGATTGTAGTATGAGATCTTGTGGTGTCTGTCTCTATTAAGAGGGTTTCTCCTTTTGGGCTTTGGAGTAAAGCCTTGGTATTAACTACAGAATACATGGCTTTGAAATGGAGTCTATAAACCAAAGTTAACACTTCTGTACCTGGAAGCATTTTGTAGTTATGGGTATGTATTTGAAGTGTTAAAGATTGTAAAATGTTTTTATCAGTCAAAGAAACCATAAAATTTGGATAACAATTAAAATGTATTGGGCCAGTACATAGGCTTGTTTCTATAGTTCTTAATAATGAGTCATTAAACATGATGTGTCTTTGGTCTCTTAAGACTACTAATATTGAGGTATTTTTAGTGGCTTCAACACTAAGAGGTTTGACTCCAACCTGGACTAATCCAAAATGGATATATTTGTATCTTTGTTCTTTGAGTTTATTAATGACGACTTTATCTAATAATTGGATTGTTTCATATTCTTTTTGAATAGGTAAACTCCTTTCTTTTGTTTTTATAACATAACTGCAAAAGAACAAAAGAAAGGAGTTTTCATCTTTGTTCTTTTGCAGTTATGTTATAAAAACAAAAGAAAGGAGTTTACCTATTCAAAAAGAATATGAAACAATCCAATTATTAGATAAAGTCGTCATTAATAAACTCAAAGAACAAAGATACAAATATATCTATTTTGGATTAGTCCAGGTTGGAGTCAAACCTCTTAGTGTTGAAGCCACTAAAAATACCTCAATATTAGTAGTCTTAAGAGACCAAAGACACATCATGTTTAATGACTCATTATTAGGAACTATAGAAACAAGCCTATGTACTGGCCCAATACATTTTAATTGTTATCCAAATTTTATGGTTTCTTTGACTGATAAAAACATTTTACAATCTTTAACACTTCAAATACATACCTATAACTACAAAATGCTTCCAGGTACAGAAGTGTTAACTTTGGTTTATAGACTCCATTTCAAAGCCATGTATTCTGTAGTTAATACCAAGGCTTTACTCCAAAGCCCAAAAGGAGAAACCCTCTTAATAGAGACAGACACCACAAGATCTCATACTACAATCCCCAGAACAATACAATGGCATGAGATAAACCTTCCTGATAAGTGGAAACTTGAAGGTGTTACAGACCTTGTGGCACCAACCCCCATAAGAAACACTTCATTAAGTGAAATTTCTCACCACCAAGATGGCACAGTTGAATTAAAATTCAATAGGCCACAAAGAATGCCTTCAAGACACTCCTTCGAAATAGGAAGTACCAGCACAGCTTTTAGGAGGTTAAATATAGAAGAAGAGTCAAATCCAGAAACACAAACAGTAGATTTTAGGACAGCCAGAGCCTCTGTCTCTTCTATCCCAACAACATTTAGGACCAATTTACAAGGAATAGATAATTCCTCAAATATAGCTCAACCTATCTATGCCAGACAAGAAGAGAGTCCCCAAAATTCACCTAACATGTCACCAACTTATTCATCAATGACTAATAATGCAAGACAAAGAGAAAATTCAGAAATATTTGTTTTAGAAAAATTGTTTGAAATAAATAAAGAATGGTGTAGAAAGCACTTCTATTCCAACAAAAATAAGCAAAAAGAGAAGATTACTTTAAAAATTATAATGATAAAAAAGAAAATATTCTTCAAGAATATTATAGATTTATGAATACTCATAAAGTCCATATAAAATTCTTGGAATGGTTTGAAGAATATTATTTAGGATTTGTTAATACAATAAGATATAATACTAGATGGCAAACTAATAAAGGAGAAGTTGAATCTCGACATCCCCCTTTAATGGAGGTTCAATATCTTCATAAGAATACTGGAATAAAAGCAAACCCTTTAAGAATGAGAGCTCCCGATGCAGGAGAACAAATCTCATCAAAGGATATCAAAATGATAGTAGAACAAAACAATTATACAAATATTAATCTTCATACAATAGGAAAACAATTAGATTATATTGAAAATTTGGTAGAAAGTCAACCAATCAAGAGAGAACCAGTAAAAGAGATAACCGAAAAAAGTTCCAAAGAACCAATATTCACACCTTATGAGATTCCAAAATCTTTCCAAAAATCCCAAAATGATTTCCTAACAGAAATCCAAAATAGACTTAATGCTTTAGAAAACCATAAGTCTGAATCAATCGCCCCTGATACCCCAATACAAACCCAATATTCATTAAATACATTACACCAATCCTCCCAATCTGACTCGGATCAGTCAGATGAACAACAAATTAACAAGATGGCTTGGAAAGAACCAAAAAGATTATATTATCCAAAAATCACTGCACCTGATCTTAACATAGAAGAAAAACCTGTTTTCCAAAATAAATACAATGCTAATACAATCTATGAATGGAATATAGATGGAATGTCCGAATATAATATTCTTAGTTTATTACAACAAATGACAATGGTTTCAAATGTTTATAAAACCCAAAATCAAAATGGATTAATCAATGACCATGCTATAGCTAATCTTTTAGTTGCTGGATTTACTGGTCAGTTAAAAGGATGGTGGGATCATGCACTGACTAAAACCCAACAGGAAGAAATTTTAAAAGCAATAAAAAAAGATGACCAAGATAGAATTATTTTAGACGAACAAGGAAGAGAAATCCAAGATGCAGTAGCAACTTTAATTTTCTCAATCTCTAAACACTTCATTGGAGATCCTTCTCATCTTAAAGATAGAAATTCAGAATTATTATCAAATTTAAAATGTAAAAAATTAACCGATTTTAAATGGTATAAAGATGTCTTTATGACTAGAGTCATGCAAAGATCTGATAACCAGCAACCATTTTGGAAAGAAAAATTTCTAGCAGGACTTATATATATATATATAAAGAGAAAATATAATAAGAATCTATAATGAGATTAATATTAAAATAAAACTATTTTAGACCAATCATTTAATTATCATAATTAAGTAAAAAATCCTATGTGTTTTCATAAATTTTTTATGAGTGACAATTTTTATTATTTGACACAATATCAAAATATTAATTTTATATATGAGTCATGGAGCTTTTTCCCAACCTAAGAATCTTATTTACAAAAATAGGATATTGTTAAACTTTATTCCTAAAAATAGATAAACTAATATAATAGGATTCCACATCAGCTTAATAGAAGTCATTAATGGTGGTAAAACCAATTTAGAAAAGCCTATTAACACCAAATCTGCAACAAATATTGATTCTTTGTAGTCATTATCTTTTGCCATAAAAAATAAAATATCATTTTCTAGTAATTTTTGGAGGCAGAGGCAGGCATCGTCCACTTCCCATTTTTCAATTTTTCTGACTTTGTGGTTTGGCCTTCTTAACATCATTCGCTTCCAATCTTCATGTTCCACCTTAACCTTTATATTAATTAATTACCTTTGATTTTGTCCTCCTTAATTAATAATTCATTTGTGATAATGAATATCAACATCGCGGATAAAAGAAAATTCAATGAAACCAACAAGTAATTAGAAGAGGTGGATTTCTTTTTCAAGTCCTTGAACCAAATTTAAATTTTAGAGTAACATTATTAGAAGGATTTTACCTGAATATCACCCCTGGTTCAAACGAGATTATACTAAAACTGTAAAATGCTGTAATTTATATAAAAAAGGAAATAAAAGGGAGTATGTCCTTAGAGATGGGGAAATTTAGGTGTCGGAAATATGAGTTTTAGGTACTAAAAAACGCCTTTACTTGAGCTCATACTTAACCCCAGAAGCACCATCATCGCCCATGACATTTTTTTTGTTGCCTTCGTCGACCTTCTTCCTTAAATGCTCTCAACTTCCCTTCAATGTTATCTCCATATGATAATTCAAACACGTCATCGAAGTTCGTCTGAAAGCAATAGTGGATTCTGGCATGGCCCTCGGTGCCCAGATGACGATTGTCACCAACAAATCAATGCAAATGCAAACAATAGCAATTATGGCTCCCGGGAAAGAAGTAGAGAAAGGGTGGATGATAACAAAATACCTCTTTGAGCGTTTTTATCTAACGTGGGTCCATGTGTACAAAATACCTTCTTTTCAGAATTAGGTTTAAAGTTACTCTAATTTAGAATTTAAGATTATTAAGTACCTTAGTTTGGGAAAAAGATTCATGTTTTTTATATACTTTGTTTTTTTAATTATATTAATATTTTATATTCTTAATATATTATTTTATCTTCTTTTATGTTATATTTTAAGTGCAATTCTATATATTTTATATAGATTATTATTTAATATACTGGCAGTAAAGTTTTTTAACTTTATAAGCGAACTTAAGAAACCTGCGGGATTAAACTTGTAGATGGCCTTAAGACACAGTCACTTTATAACCTACTTCTCAACAAGGAAGACTATTATTATATCTTTACCTCAATTTGGATTCAATTAGACAATTAAATATGAGTTTTCACTCTCCTATAAATACACAAAGATACCACTAGGTAGAGGAATCTTTTCTTCTCCCAAGAACTCTAATACAATAAATATTTATCTTCTAACACCTCCTCCTTTTCCGACCTGTTAATATAACAGAATTATAAACGTTTTACGAGGGGGTTTACGACATGCAAGAAATATAATAGAATTGAAATCAGAAAAGAATATGAAGGCAGAAATTTTTGTTCCTCGATAAGGAAACTATTTTTTTAAGAAATCGTTATATGAAATGGAAAAAACGAAAACTATTCGCTTTTTAGGTAATTTACATCTATGTCCTTCACAATATATATTTGATTTAGTTTATCGTATATAATTCCAAAAATTATTTATTACAAATAGTACTTTTATAGATTCAAACAAAAAAATCTAATAAATATAATTTGAAAGCATGTCAAAATTATTATCCCTTTTATTTTGGTCATTTTAATATAGTCGTTCTAATTAAGATAATTGTTTAAATTGATCATTATAATTAAAACTTTTGTTAATTCACTAACACTAGCCCGTTTGCGGCTCTCATCTTTCTTATTGCAAAATTTTGATTGCTCTCTTGGTTTTTTCATTAATTTGAATACATAGTCTAAAAGTTTGTATTTTCTTTCTTTTATTGGGTATTTAATTTTGTATTTTTCTGTGAATTATTGCTCCAAGGATATATCTGTTCGTAATTTTTATTGCTTTGCTGTTTCTTCATTAATTTGAAAACGTAGTTTACACTTCAGAGGGTAGTGATGAGGATAGGGGTTCTTATCTTATAAATCAATGAAAGAAAAGTGTTTTGGATTAATTGTAAAGAGGTCCTAGTTTTATTATAAGGTAAAAAAAATGTCACGTGTCAATCACTCAATAAGTTAATGTGCCACATCAGCAATTTGTTAGCGGATTAACGGGATTTTTAACTGTAGTGACCAATTCAAACAATTATCTTAATTAGAATAACTAAACTAACAAAATAAAAATAATGTTATTTTAGGGTGACCTGCGTTGTAGTTTACCCAAATGATAAAACATTTCATAATATTTAATCATGACAATATTGATTCCATAATTAAATTAATATTTTGTAGTGTAAAAGAAACTTAATTATAAATATTTTCTTGAACATTAATCTCATTATAGGTTCTTTTATCATATCTATTTTTTTTATATAATGCTTAAATCTACCCATAGCCCTTCCCCAACCCTTAAATAGGAGGATTATATGCTTTAACGCACTCCAACTCATGTCCTCCTACAATAACAATAATGTCGATACTAATCGAGCTAATGCTTAATCGGCCCAATATTTAAAAGTATTGAATGCAAATAAATCTATGAATTTAAATCTTAATTATAACAATTTAATTATAAGGTGGTGTTTCTTTGTTTAAAAAGTATACTTTTTTTTTCGTGTGGAAAAGAGTTGTCGAAACCATTTTTTGAAAACAAAAATTTAGTTGTCGACTTTAAAAACAAAAATTGGAGTCTCCACCGATCCTCGATTGAGGTGTGATCGGCTCACCTTAAAAACGATTTTGGTCTGTGAAATTTGAGAAAACAGGTTCGGGAGTCAGTTACGCATGAGGAAGGGTTAGCACCCTCGTAACGCCCAAAATCGATACCGAATTGATTGTTTAATGTATTGGTGTCGAAAATTTAAAAAGATTTTTAAAACTTTTTAACTTAAATGAATTAAAATAATAAAACATTCCGATTTCAAAGAATTAAAACGTCACACCCAGTGAGTTAGGGCACAATATTTTTTAATTTTCAAAATTAAGTTTGTCTTTTGATTCTTAAAACGCATGCATTTAAACCTAAGAAGGATGTTTGGTTATTTAATTCAAATGAAGAAAATCGAAACCCGGTAAGTTAGGGCACAATTTCTCAAAATTCCAAATACCGAATATTGCCATTTTTTTTAGAAATTCTTATTTCGAGATGACAAAACGTCATGTCCAGTAAGTTAGGACCCAACATTTTTGGATTTCCGAGAATAAGCTTTTATTTGAATCCGTATGATTTTATTGCAAAATAAATACTTGGCTCTCTAAATCCACCGAAAGAATCGAAGCCCAATAAGTTAGGACACGATTCTTCTCGAAAAACGTGAATGCCAAATATTTTAAAAATTTAAGAAATAAAATAATATTCATGCTTCAATAAAAAAACGAACATTTTAAAAAAAAAACAAATATACAAACATATTTTAAAATGCCGAAGAGAATAGCACGAGCAACAATCTAATAAAAGATAAAATAAAATAAAATAAAATAAAGTAACATAAAATAAAAACGAGTCAACTAAAAAAAATAGTAATAAACGAGTTGAATTAAAATGCTTTTGTAATTAAATGAGCAAAAAAAGATAAACATTTTGCGAAACAACAAAAGCATAAAATATATGCCTATGTATATAAAAATAAGAAGACCCTGTGCATGTATGTTTTAAAATTAGGAAATATATAAATATTGGTAGGTATATATATTTTAAAATTATGAAACAAAAATATATGTAAGTATGTTTATGAATACATTTATAAAAAATATGATATATAGAAGTGTATAAAAGTATGCGTATATTAAGATATGCGCATTTATATTTACAAGATATAAAAAATGTATAAGTATAGTATATAAATAACTATGAAAATATGTATATATATATTATATGCGTAAAAATATGTGAAGATATAAATAAATATAATAATCAATAATACCCAAAATAATAGTGATATGTAATACAACAACAATAATAACAATAGCTTAAAAATAACAATAATAATATTAACAAACTAATATTAAACTTAACTAGTAAAACAAACACGAAGGATTAAATTATAATCAAAACAAAAATTGAAAAAGGAAAAAAAACCGAAATCAAATTAAAAATAGAGGACTAATTTGCAAAATGCTCATAAACATGAAGGGCCAAAAGGGAAAATAATCCCACTTTCAAAATGCTGCACAGCACTAGAGTAAAATGAAACAGTTTCAATATTTCATGAAAGAAAAAAAAATTAAAAGCAATGGTTTTGAAATGATAGAAAAATGAAAAGGATTAAAAACATAAATAACTCATAAATAAAACCCCATTTCATTTGCAGCCAATAAAACCCATTTCAAACCCTAATCAAAACCACATTTCATTTGCAGCAATAGCAGCCATAGGGGCTGCTTCATCTTCTCCTTTGCTCCTCACACCGAAATTTCCCCGTTTCAACTTCGATCCGGACGAAGCGCAACAAGGGCATCGACGACGCGCCACTACTGGTAAGAACCTCTCCTCTCCCACTTCGTTTATTTGTTTTTTAAAAAACAAGGAGAAAAATAAAAAAGAACAAAGTAGTAAAAGAAAAGAAAAACAAAACCAACTAAATACCTTCAAAATTGTTTTTTTTTTATTCTTTGTTTTTGTTTTCTTCAATAATGCTTTCAATACCAGAATTTTCTAACCCTATTTACAGATTCGATTTGACTTTAAATAGCCAAAATAACGAAAAGAAAATCCCCCGAAAACCCTTTTTCCATCTCTACCACCATTTGTTGTTCGTGGTTCAATTTGTTGCAGGTACGTGCGTTGTGCGGGGCTGCTAAACGTGGGTGAGGCAACTTTGAATTCGGAGAAATCCAACAAAAATACGGAGAAATGGCAACTTGACTTCAATGGGCAAAACTATGATGAGCCAAAGAAGAAGGCATTGCCCCGACAAAGAATTCTAACTGCACCGTTCATGATGTTAATCTTGAACATACTGCAAATTTTTTACGTCATGCTGTTGCTCAGATTACAATATCAGTGCTTAACCTGGGCATGTCCTGGAATGACCATGCGAAGACGTCTTTGAATTCTTGAAGCAACTCAACAATGTATTGCTTTGTTTCTTCAGTTATGCATGTTCCCTTAAGGTCACAATCTTCATTGTCTCCTCATGAGGTAAATTTATTTATCTTCTTACTCTACCATCCTCAACAAGTCAGGAGATAAGCTACAATCTATGTCATTAATAAATACACGATTTTAACTTTTACTAGTTTTATCACTCGACACATTTCTCTGTACAATGGCGTCAGCACCACTGATCCCCAACTAAGTTGTCCCACTTCTTTCAAGTCAACTACTAGTTGTAGCTACACTAAATTTACTAGATTTTGAGATTTATTTGGCATAAGCAGACCCCCGATCAACCTCACTCACATGATTGAATGCGTGCATGAATTGTTATTTTTCAATGTCACTCGTGGAGGCCTCGATATGTTTGATTGTCCTCCAACCATTCCATCTTGATTTGGATACCCCTAAACTTGTTTGACACATTCCCTAATAGTTGCTCGCATGTTACACTCTATGTAACACTCTTAACACGTATTTGTAGTCGGAATAGGGTCACAGAGCATTACCGAAATTTACAGAACAAATAAACAGATATTTCATATCTGAAACTAGTCGTAATCAAGCATAATGCCCCTTATGTGAGCCCTCGAGGCCCAAAATAAAAATTAGAAACAAGTCGGGACTAAATCGGGTACTCAAAGAATTTTTTGGAAAACATTCAAAATTTTTAAAGGTGCAGGGGACACACGCCCGTGTGACCCACATGGTTAAGAGACACGCCCATGTCTCAGGCCGTGTGGGTATTCGAAATAGGGGCACACGGTCCTGTCCCAGCCCGTCTCCATACTCGTGTAACTCTTTGACTTGAGTCACATGGCCAAGTCACATGCCCCGTGTGCTAGGTCGTGTTGAGTATACTGACTTGCGCAATTTAAAAGATACAGGAGACACACGGTCGTGTCACCTAGCCGTGTGTCACACATGGTTGAGACACACGCCCGTGTCTCTGCCCGTGTGGACAAAAATAGGCCATTTTCAAGCCACATTTCTCACCCAATTTATCATCAACCTAACACAACACTTTAGCACAATATTAAGCCATAACAAGACATTCAAATCAAGCCAAAAACAAGTTTTATACATAACATATCACCATATATTTCCAAGTATTCAAACTTACCAAATTGACCAAATACACATATATACATTCATTTTACCAAATATACTGTCTCATACCAATCATCAATATGCTTATAAATGATCTCTCATTCCACCACCTCAAGCACCCATCAAACATGATAATACCACAAGTATATATACATCAAAATATACCAAATACAAGCCATACAAATGACTAATCTCAATAAAATATTTGTATGTCATAATTGGTCAAATTAACCTATACATGCCATTATAACCAAAATTAGTTTACTATATGTACCAAAAAGACCGATGGATAGTGTGAAGTAGCTCCAACCAACTTCCAACCAAATCGAGCTTCCGAATTACTATAAAACATGGAAAATAAAACAGAGTAAGCATTTAAGCTTAGTAAGTTCGTATAATATGAAATTTAACTTACCATTTATTCACATTTAAGGTAAGCATTCATAACATATCCAAACCAATTTGGCCAAAAGCCTATACACATATCCTCAACATGTTAGCCATGTGAATCTCATGTAATATTCCATAAAAATGGGTGAACATACTCACCAAACAAGTTTCATATACATGTATCATCACATTTCATGTTTCAATATATCATGTAAGATCATTTCCATGTATTTCACATAAATTCCAGTAACAATTCATGTCATTCTCATATAATCTCGTAACAGAATTGTGCTCGTTGAACCATTTAAAACATTGTTGGATACATGGAAAGTACACACAAAGTGTACAAAACTGTAATCCATCCATTCATATTTAGGAATGCTCATACGAGCATGTAAACGAGAAGCTCTTTCAAGCTATATAATGGGAAGCTCATGTGAGCTGTATAACGGGAAGCTCTTGCAAGCCATTTATTGGGAAGCTTAAAAAAGCCAAATATCGGGAAGATCGTGAGAGACAAATATCGGGATGCTCATAAGATCTAAATAACGGGAAGCTCGTGAGAGCTTTGGTGTATCCGCAACACATGCAGGACAACAACCAATCGGGAACCCTTAATGTTTAAATGAGACTCAGTACTTGTCGGATATGTGATCAGTATTTTACATGACAATTACACATTTCACACACATAACAATATTCAATTCAAAACACACAAATATACAATTTAGTTACACGAACTTACCTCGACAAGTATACGTAGATTTGTAAGCTACTAATTCGATTCTTTTTCTTTTCCTCGATCCAATTCCATACTAGGCTTATCCGAATTTATACGAATGAATTTAACTCAATTTAATAAAATTCATATTCAATTCAATCCAATACACATATTTGGAAAAATTACTATTTTGCCCCTACATTTTAATTAATTACAATTTAGTCCTTAAGCTCAAAAAATGATATTCATACAATTTAATCCTTATTTCAGGCCTAAAAAATTTTCATACATATCAATAAAAACCCATATTTTTCACAAAATTCAAAATTTTTCCATAAAATTTTCATCTTTTCAATTTAGTCCCTAAATCATAATTTCATCAAAATCCTCTTTACAAAAGTTGTTTATCTAACAACAACCTTTCATTTTATACCATAAAAAATCAAAATTCAACTATAATCATCCATGGAAAAACCCTAATACTTTAACGGTTTTGCAAATTAATCCCCGAGATAGTTAGATTAAGCTATTACGATCTAGAAAATATAAAAATCATTAAAAATGAGACAATAACACTCACCTAATTAAGCAAAATAAACTTGTCTATCTTCAAGCTTCCATGTCTAGGGTTTCCATGTTTTATTTTAGAAAAGATGATGAAAATTTGTTTTATTCTATATATTTATCATCATTTTATCATTTACTTTCCAAAATTAACCTTAATAATTTACTAAATTCCAATGATGAATAATCATCTTTATCTGCTAACTCCTTTAAATGGTTTATTTTCTATGTAAGGACCTCCAATTTTAAATTACATAGCTATTTGATACCTTTAGCCACTAGAATTCAACTTTTTCACTTTATGCAGTTTGATCCTTTTTGTCAAGCTAGGCATGTAATTGGTAAAATTTCTTAACAAAATTTTCATACGATATTTCTATCATACTGTATACCATAAAATAATATTAAAATAAATTCTTTTCCGACCTCGGATTTGTGGTCCCGAAACCACTATTCCAATTTCACTGAAAACAAGTTGTTACACTCCAATTGGCACTTACCACTGGCCCCGTAACGGCTTTCCCATCGACCATTAGACCAAGTTGGAAACCAATGTCCTCGAATGTAATTGTACACTTACCACAGGGAAGATGGAATGTGTGTGTCTCCTGTCTCCATCTTTCCACAAAAGCATTGATAAGTAGGGGATCCAATTTAGTCCCCCCGAGCATTCGAGCCATGTACAAGAATCCTGCATCTCGCAAGTGTCCATGAATGACAACCGATGAACTCGTACTTAAGTTGTGTATGCACGTCTCCAAAATCCGATCTCCGACCTGAGTATATAAACATAAAAAAATTAATAATGATAACAACATAATAATTAACTAATTTAATAATATTTTCTTACCAATGGAATTGAACTCCAGAGATGTGCTTGTCATCCAAACAAATTTACAAATTACAATGAATAAAATAAAACCGAAGAGAATAGGATTCAAAGAAAGATTCAAAATGAAATTATCGAGAGAATTGAGAGAATAGAAATAAGTTTGAATTGAAAAGAATGAAGTTTGGAGGAGTTTATATAGGAAAAAAATATGGTTGTTAGAGTGTAGCCATTGGAATTTTGATTGTTACCGTTGCCCTGAAAACGCATCCTACAGTGCGCATTTTCATTTCTCTCTGTAGGACGCGTTTTCATTTCTCTCTCTAAAAATAGCATATCCCAATAAAAATAAAAATAAACAATCTATTTACTTAAATATTTAAAAAATTCAGCATATTTCATTAATACTAACTAGTAATTATGTTGGTAAAAAGGATAAAAAAAACTGACATATATGTTATACTAAGAAATCTTTATATACTAGCCGTAACGTTTGATTTTTAATTATTTTTAAAATATAAATTTTTAATTATTATAATTAGTATAAAATAATTATTATTAAAAATGAATTATTATGAGTATTTTATAATTATTAAAAAATTTAGTAATTCTGGACCACCAAAATGTAAAAGGAAGTTTAATTTTTAATATTTATAATTTTTTTATAGTTTTGTACTAAATCAAAATGAATCTGGAAATCTATTTGTCCTGATTCATTTGTGTGTATATCTAAAAAAAAATTAAATGTGTATTTTTATTAGTTTTTATATATAATTAATTTTTTATATTTTTATATTTTTATTCTAGATATGCATTTTTTTCTATAAATTTTTACATCTTGGAAATTTTTATAATTTTTAGTAATTTTTAATTTTTTTTACAATGTTTAATTTTCTATAAGGTTGGACTCATCTAGAATGAAACTAGACAAATGATTGTCTAGTTTCAAATATTGTCCAAGTTCATTCTAAATGTATATATTTCTATTAATTGGACATTGGACAAACATTTGATGAGTAACTTTTGTTATGGTATATAATAGGAAAAGTTCAATCCTGATACTTTAGTGAAATGACTCATTGATGGAATAATGTTGAAATTAATGAACAGAGTCGTAATTTAATTACAAATTATTTAAGCCCTTATTATATACGTCCAATTAATTCCTCCACTAGCTCAGTACGGCTTTGTACAATTTATAATAGAATCAACAAAAATGAATAGAAACAACGAATTGCAAAAATAGGTAGTGAATGCATTTTCTTACCATATACAAGAGATGACTTAGAGATTAAATTAATTTTTTCGAACTATTATTTAATTGTTTATAATTAAATAATTAAACTACAAAGTGAAAATTAAATATATTATCCATCACATGTTTAGTCATCAAGCTAATTAAATTAATTCACTCATAGATTCTAGTATAGTAAAATTGTAATAATTTTAACGGAATTAAAATTGAATTGCGAGAATAATTTAATTTAAAAATTAATTAAATTAATTTTAATTCATTAATATTTTTTAGAATAGAAAAATATTTATTAGGTCGATAAAATTATATAAGTTAATTTATAAATCAGATAGCATATGTAATTAATACCTAATACATGAGACAGGACCCAAGGCCCATCTACATTACGTGAGGTGACAACCCTGTAGCCGCCGCCCCTATGTATCTCCTAAAGGAATACGTGTATTTTTTTTATTAAAATGATATTATTTATTTGTGCTTTATTTAATAAAGACTATTGTATTTCTCTTTATAAATTGAGACCACTGGCAAGGTAAATAAAAAATAAAAAACCTTAAGAGTCCACGATACTTTGATAAAATCAATTGTGGTTTATTTTCCTCAAATAAATACTATATTTTGAGAGAGTTTATCTTGCGGTCTCTTTAATTAATATTTAAATATTAATTAAAGTTTTCACCTTTTTTGTTTGGTCCGTAAAATTAGAGCTTATACTGTAGGTAGACCGAAGCTTGAGATTAGTAAAGAAGATCGTTTGGTTGAAAGTCAGGAAACGTTTTGACCACAAACTCAAAGTACATGTACTAATTCAGTCTAGGGTTTATTTCTATGAATAACACAATCTAGTTGCTAAGTTCAAGAACTAAAGTGGGCAAAAAAAAGTACAAGCACCAAAGTGGATCTAGTTGTCAAGTTCAAAAGAAAAAATTATATTATTCATTATTTATAAAAACAATGGTTGAAAATTAAAAATAGAGGAGGCAAGAGAAACTTTTTTTTTTCTAGATTTTTGGTGTCTTTATATGTCTTGCAAATGAAATTTGTCTTCTATTTATAAAAATTTACATTTTTTTATAGACATAACTAGTCACCAAATATTTATTTGGATAATTACATCTATTAACAATTAACACAACCATTCATTAGATATTGCTTGAATAATGTAACTTTTAGTAATAAGAGACATAACTCATCACTTTTGAATAGCTGTAATTCTTAGTTAATAACGAAATAATATAATCTTTGGATCACTTGTAATATTTCAATTATAGCTATTGAAATATTATAAATATTTTAAAAATATTGCAATAATTATTTTTATTTTAACATGTGTATTAAATAAGTTGTTTTTCTTAGTAACGAAATGTGTCATAAAAGATGGATTGATCAGTCTACTCTCTCAAAGAGTGTGCAGCATAGTAAAAACTCCGTGCCACTGTAAGAAATGGTTGCTTGAATTCTGGGACAGTTTCGCCTGAGTAATTTTGCAATACTACTTGAACTAGATCTCGCACGATGGATTCTATTTTATGGGTTCTGCTCTACGTTGCATCTATATTATTAAAGCACCAATTGTCATGCACCTGCAACAGTTTATGCTATGAGTAAATAGTTCGAGACTGTCAATAGGGATTTCTCACCTTCAAAATTCTCCAATAAGATTAAGACTAATGAAAACATACCTATGTTATATTACTTGAATTTGAATGTGAGTATCATATATGAGAATACTTTATTTTTATCATGATTTCTACGTATTTAGTAGATCCTTGGAAGATCAAATTTTCATATATGAATATGTGTTGGATAGGATTGTGAGACATAATTACTTTAAAAAAAATGAAGAATCAAAGCAATAGTAAGGTACATCAATTTTCTTGGATTCATGCAACTGACCTTTTGCTTTTGGTGGTGACAGCTGATGGCAGAATTAGTGGTGCAGACAATAAATCTTACCTCTGGCTGTTGGTCCATCGAGGAGCTATTGTCTCACCCCGAAAGATAAGACGGATAGAATGATCACTTACAGCACAGCGAATGCTGCGGCTAATGTCTCGACCATGAACCATAAGCGCGTCCAACAATAGGTGGTTGAGGGTCCGAAGTAGAGTGTCAATAAGCTTCTGTGTTGTCCTGTTTGAGTCCAACTTCCTACAACATAAATCAGATGTAAACATCACTTTCTTTGTCAATCTTACTTAGGCGCATCACTTTGACCCGGATCAGTCTTTCCATCCTGTCTCTACATCAATGGCTGACAGGAATTCCTTTTTTGACTAATACAGCAGTACAGCTTTTTACTTAAAATCTGAACTAGCATAAGTTCTATGGTTGGGTTTTTTACAAAAATATTATAAAAAAATAAAAATTAATCAAAATATTATAATTTTTTTATTAAAATATTACTTTTTTATTATTTACGAAAATATATAAAAAAAACTTGCAAAAAGCTGACACCAGCTTGATGGCGGCATCAAAGGTGCCAAAGAAATGGGTGGCACCAATGGTGCCAAAGTGATCGGCGGCACCAATGGTGCCAAAGGACTAAAATGTGGCTAATTGTCTTCTAAGTCCTCCTTATTTATTATTTTCTTTTTATTCCCCTTCAACTCATTTTTTTATTTAATAACTCTATTTTAATTTAATAAACTATTCTCATTTAATAACTCTATTTTAATTTAATAAACTATTAAGTAGTACTTAATTTTTTAAAATTAAAATAGAGTTATTAAATGAGAGAATTCTAATTAAGTGACCATTTGCAGTTTTAAGGACCTGACATGTAAATTTACCATTTTGAATTTTGAAAGTGAATTGCTGCTGCTGTGCGCACTAAAATTGAAATGTGGCTAATTGCCTTCAAAGCCCTCCTTATTTATTATTTTCTTTTTATTCCCCTTCAACTCATTTTTTTATTTAATAACTCTATTTTAATTTAATAAATTATTCTCATTTAATAACTCTATTTTAATTTAATAAACTATTAAGTAATACTTAATTTTTTAAAATTAAAATAGAGTTATTAAATGAGAGAATTCTAATTAAGTGACCATTTGCAGTTTTAAGGACCTGACATGCAAATTTACCATTTTAAATTTTGAAAGTGAATTGCTGTTGCTGTGCGCACTAAAATTGAAATGTGGCTAATTACCTTCTAAGCCCTCCTTATTTATTATTTTCTTTTTATTCCCCTTCAACTCATTTTTTTATTTAATAACTCTATTTTAATTTAATAAACTATTCTCATTTAATAACTCTATTTTAATTTAATAAACTATTAAGTAGTACTTAATTTTTTAAAATTAAAATAGAGTTATTAAATGAGAGAATTCTAATTAAGTGACCATTTGCAGTTTTAAGGACCTGACATGCAAATTTACCATTTTGAATTTTGAAAGTGAATTGCTGCTGCTGTGCGCACTAAAATTGAAATGTGGCTAATTGCCTTCTAAGCCCTCCTTATTTATTATTTTCTTTTTATTCCCCTTCAACTCATTTTTTATTTAATAACTCTATTTTAATTTAATAAATTATTCTCATTTAATAACTCTATTTTAATTTAATAAACTATTAAGTAATACTTAATTTTTTAAAATTAAAATAGAGTTATTAAATGAGAGAATTCTAATTAAGTGACCATTTGCAGTTTTAAGGACCTGACATGCAAATTTATCATTTTGAATTTTGAAAGTGAATTGCTGGTGCTGTGCGCACTAAAATTGAAATGTTGCTAATTACCTTCTAAGCCCTCCTTATTTATTATTTTCTTTTTATTCCCCTTCAACTCATTTTTTTATTTAATAACTCTATTTTAATTTAATAAACTATTAAGTATTACTTAATTTTTTAAATTAAAATGGAGTTATTAAATGAGAGAATTCTAATTAAGTGACCATTTGCAGTTTTAAGGACCTGACATGTAAATTTACCATTTTGAATTTTGAAAGTGAATTGCTGCTGTTGTGCGCACTAAAATTGAAATGTGGCTAATTGCCTTCTAAGCCCCCTTTATTTATTATTTTCTTTTTATTCCCCTTCAACTCATTTTTTTATTTAATAACTCTATTTTAATTTAATAAACTATTCTCATTTAAATTAAAATAGAGTTATTAAATGAGAATAGTTTATTAAATTAAAATAGAGTTATTACTTAATTAGAATTCTAAGGAGGGCTTAGAAGGCAATTAGCCACATTTCAATTTTAGTGCGCACAGCAGTAGCAATTCACTTTCAAAATTCAAAACGGTAAATTTGCATGTCAAGTCCTTGAAACTACAAATGGTCACTTAATTAGAATTCTCTCATTTAATAACTCTATTTTAATTTAAAAAAAATTAAGTATTACTTAATAGTTTATTAAATTAAAATAGAGTTATTAAATGAGAATAGTTTATTAAATTAAAATAGAGTTATTAAATAAAAAATGAGTTGAAGGGGAATAAAAAGAAAATAATAAATAAGGAGGGCTTAGAAGACAATTAGCCACATTTTAGTCCTTTGGCACCATTGGTGCCGCCAATCTCTTTGGCAACTTTGGTGCCGCCAATGTGATTGGCCTGATCAGGCTGGTGTCCGTTTTTTGCAGGCTTTTGCGGGTTTTTTTTTGTTTTTTTTGTTTTTTGGTATATTTTCGTAAATAATAAAAAAAGTAATATTTTGGTAAATAAAAAAAGTTATAATATTTTGATTAATTTTTATTTTTTTATAATATTTTTATAAAAAACCCTCTATGGTTTAGCTTTTAGATTAATGTAAGGAGTTGAAGAGGCTAAATGGTGCATCACCCAAACTTGTGAACACTTGGACAAATGCTTTTCTGAGCTCCTGATCGCTTGGATTCGCTCTTCCATTGTGAAAAGGATCTCAACCAAGAAGGTGGTCTTAGCCCATGCCAGCCGCTCTTGGGACCTTTCTGGCTCGAAAATCCTAGCAGCTGCCATAAAGTAAGTTAAGAGAAGGGATCTTCTGTTCATTCCAAAATCAC
Organism: Gossypium hirsutum; assembly: GCF_007990345.1. Classification (NCBI taxonomy): domain Eukaryota; kingdom Viridiplantae; phylum Streptophyta; class Magnoliopsida; order Malvales; family Malvaceae; genus Gossypium; species Gossypium hirsutum. The sequence continues at coordinate 10,057,700 of NC_053444.1, forward strand.
CAAGACCATTTTTAAACTATCGAGCTTATAGTAATAAGATTTTTTCAGTACTAAAATTGTTAATTTACTCGAATGAGACGTCAAAGCTTAAATAACATAGTTTAAAAATGAAAAGTTAAAAAAAATATTGTAAAAATGTATATTATAAAAAAAATTGACATATTATTTAATAATTTTAATAATAAAATCTGGTTGATAAAACTATGATAATTTAGAAAAATTATTAGGATGTTTTTAAAGTTTGGAAACTAATTTAAAATAAAGATCATAGTTTAATGAAATTAACTCTTTTTATCTCTATATATATTAAAACGAAACTTCTAAAAGAAAAGAAAATCAAATCATATGGATAGAATATATTTTTGACAAATGTATATTCTTAAAGCTCGGCATGAATTTTTCACCCAAAAAAAAAAGTTTGGCATGAAACTTATATTGAATATTTTATATATTTTAATTGATTTACCTTTTAATTTAATTTTACATTTTAATTTAATATTTTATTTACTATTTTTTATAATAAGGATAGGGGTAACACGATTTGTACTCATGTCAAATGGGTGTTTAACAAAACTTTTAACTATCGCTCCATATAAATCAAGAAATAAAGATATGGAAACATTTGTATTATGTGTCAAGTTGCATTTTGCTCACTTTACTAAAAAAATGATAAATTAGTCTATGTATATCAAATCAAAGCGTAAACTAATCATTTTATTAAAAATTTCATTCATTTTTACTGTTAAAAACAGACGTAGTCGATATGAGCATACTAAAGGCTACGCAAAATTTGTTATGAATGTGGTAGATATGGGCATACTATTATACTAAGGCTGTATGTCTTAGTAAATCGGAAGTTGATCTCCAGAAGCCAACTCCCCAGAATGCATTTGAATGTCAGTAGACGAGAGGGATGCTGAAGCTGTGTTTAGTCCATGAGTGCCAATTATGGAAACACCTCTTCAAAAGGCAAGGAAGTTATTGGTGATGAACAAAATCTGGGTTTGGAATCTTATTCAGCATGAATGAGGATGAGACTATGGATATTAATGGGGGGAAATAATGAAGTTTTTACTAAAACAAATCACATTGAAGGGTTGGGCCAAGAAGAAGGGCAAAATTTATTTTGCATGGACCGGGACTATGGTCACAGGTTTGGACTTTAATTATACAAACAAATATGAATTTAAAGAAAATTTAATATTAGAAAGATATTTTATTAAAACTGAAATTACACTTTGTATTAACGTGGGGTGTGGTTGAAGGACTCATGCTTGCCTGGAGGAGTGGACAGCGACAATTGATTCTTGAAGTAGTATTGGTGTTATTAACGTACTGAGATTAATTTAATTCGGAAAGTTCGGGACTATTTGAAGGAGTGGGATGTGATTATCTAACATGTTTACAGGGAGGGTAATAAACTTGCTGATGACCTAGCATAGATGGCTTAGGGACAAATATTGCAAAATAATTTCTATTATTCTCCTCCAGTGACGATGCTGTTGGTGTTATAACAGCAGGAATTGTATATATTTAATTTATATGTGTTTTCTTCTATGATAAAAAAAATATCCAACTTTTTTAGTACTTTTAAAACTAAGCATTTCAAGTATTTCGAAAGAAAAGAGAACATTGGTGTACAAGCATTTCAAGAATTAATTGAATCAGAAAACCGTCAGTTTATGGTAAAAAAACAATTAGATGTTTTCATTCAAGTATTAGCTAAATAATATCAAAAAAGTTTGAAATTTATTATTAGCGTAACAATTTAATATCAAAATAGTTAATAAATTTTAAAAAAACATGTAATATATTTTACTTATGTTAAACAGTTTAAATAATATTACTTTATATTAATTAAAAAAATTACATTATTTAATGAATTAAAAAAAATAAACACCTAATATTTCATGCAACTAGCTTGGAGAAACTTTTATACTAATAAATATTCAGTTTTTTATTTATTATATTACCGAGTTTACTATTTTAAATAATTTTGTATTATTTATAAGATTTATCGCATTTATAAGTAAGAATTCTAATTTTATTGAAATATTTGATTAAATAAATTTAGTCTAATTTGAATTTGTCAAGCCTTGGTTCTCATACTTTACAAAATCTAATATGTTAGTCAAATTGTTGATAAATATATGAACTTAAATCAATTATTTTTGCTAATTTGTTGCATATAAATTGTTTTTCCTTTATTAAGAAAACTGACGGGAGTTTATTAGACAGAAAAACTAAAAAAACATAAAAGTGATAGCCCACAAAACCCAATCCAATGAAAAACAGAAAAACAAAATCTAAAATCGAAAACAAAGCCTGTCGAAACCAACTTTTAATTTTGAAAAAAAAACAAAAATTTAGTTGTCGGTCTTTAAAAAAACAAAATTTGGGAGTCGCCACCAATCTTTTATTGAGGTGTGATTGGATTACCTAAAAAAATAGCTTTGGTCTACGAGTTTTAGAAAAACGGATTCGGGAGTCAGTTACGTACGAGGAGGATTAGCACCCTCGTAATGCCCAAAAATTGGTACTAAATTGATTAATTAATGCCTTAAAGTCGAGAGTTAAAAAAAATGCGATCCTTAATTAAATTATTTATTAAGACTTTCTCATTTTGAAAAAAGAAAAATATCACACCCAATGCGTTAGGGCACAACATTTTATTCTCTTCAAGATGAGTTAGTCCAGAAAACTCGTATAATAAAGTTTAAGAAAATATCTAATTGTTTAAAATTTATGAAAAAATCGCAGCCCAATACGTTAGGGCACAATTTCCTAAAATCCCAAACATTCAATATTTCCTTTATTTTTCTTAAAATATCCTTGTCTCAAGAAATTAACGTGCCACATCCAATACGTTAGGACACAACATATTGAATCCCCAATGACAAGTTTTATTTTGTTTGATTAAAGAGCAATTCTCGATTGTTAGATTTAACGAAGAAAATCGGAACCCAATACGTTAGGGCTCAATCTTCTCGAAAATCCTAAATACGAGTATAATCTCTATTTTGAAAAATTCCATTTTTAGATTCGAGTAAAAAGATGCCGTAATGTTATGTTGAATGTATGAATAGATGCCTCTTAAACAAATATTAATAATAAATACAACAATTGTGTAAAGCCCAAAATCTGCTCGGGCCCAACAGTCTAATTACAAAAAATAAACCCAAACAATTACAGCCCAAATAAATAAATAAAAACCCTAGCCCACAAAACTTAAAAGCTTTTCAGCCATCAAAGGAAACCCTAAGCCCTAGCGCCGCATGCCCAGGCTCCAGCAATGCGCGCCGTTCCACCTCCTCGCACGCCGCCACCGCCCAAGGCTCGCCTACCATCGGTCGTCCACGCGTCTGACACCTGCAAAAATTAAATGCAATGGCAAAAAGGAGGCACGCGGGTAGTTAACAGACAGTAAAGAAGAAGAAAGTGTTTTTTTTATTTGGCTATAAAAGCCCGAATCTAATCGTTGTATTTTTTTTACGAACGCACATCAGAAAATCGAAAGTCAGAAATTGAAATTCTAAAGGTTGTTTTTTAGAACTGTTCTTTCATTTTTTTATATAGTCTTTTTATTATTATCTTTTTTCTTTTTTAATCTATCTTAAAACACTAAGTATAGATAAGGAAAAAAGGGAAAGGAATAAACAAACCCGAATCGGTCCCTGAAGCCGTCGTCGTCGTCGGCCCTTCGCCGTCGTCGGACGCGAGTTTAGGAAGGGGCAGAGGTTTTCCGTTTTCCCCTCGTTTCCCCATTTCGGAGCTTGGGTCTCTGAATGCCCTCCAAAGGCTGGTGGGAGACGCCCTCGCATGGCTCCGGCCACCGGGCGGTGGGGAGGCGTGATAGCGGCGGCGACTAGGCCTGGAACCCAAGCAGAAAAAGGGAGACCTCCCTTTTATTTTTTTGTGTTTTTGCAAGAGAATGAAACTGCAGAAAGTTTTTTTTTTGTTTTTTAGCTTTTAAGGTAATTAAATTGGTGCCGTTTGAAGGAGTGGGACCGGCGCACTCATGCCCTAATGGGTAATTTGTGCCTTTGGTCCCTCTAATCGTGCGGTGCATTCAATGGCGCCTTTTGCTTCTTTTTAATTTTGGCCACCTATTTTTTCGCTTGTTCCAATCTGGTCCCGCGCAAATCAATGCGCATATGGGACGGGGAATATTGCGTAATCGGTCCCCCAGGTCCTCAGCGCCTATTATTTCAACCCCTTTACCACCTATTTCATATATTTGTAGTTTAAGACCTGTTTTTTTAATTCTGTTTCAACCACGTCCTTAATATGTTTAATTTTTTTATATATATATGCTATTTTACCATTATTTGTTTTAAGCCTTTATATTTATCATTTATTTGAAATTGCTTTGCATTAAAATTTTTTATATATTTAAAAAGAAACTGTTTCTTTTATTGTTTAAGATTTTCTTTTGTATATTGTTTTATTTTAAACTATTTTAGATTGACTAGTATTTATCTAAAGTTTTTATCTTATTTATTTATTTGGTTTAAATTTATATATTATCATCTTATATATTATTATCTATGTTAAAATATTTTAATATTAATAATTTCAAATTGTTCATATATTTTTATAATATATATTTCCGTACATACTTTTCATTTATTATAAATATATACTTTTTATATTTTATATTTCATATTTTCATATATACATAGATATAGGTATAAATATACACATTTTAATTCATATATATATATGTGTAGTTGTACATATTTAAATATATTTTTCATATTTCATAATTCTTATATACTTACATTTATGTATACATATTTTACTTCATATACATACTTATATATAGTCTTTATATTCTCAAAAATATTTTTTTATACTTCACATACATATATTCTTATATTATTACAATTTGTAAATATATATACACGCACATACTTACATTTTTATTTTATAATACTTACAGATTTTTTTATTTAATATATATATTTATATATATTTTTATACTCTGTAATTTATATGCATTTCTTATTTTCATAACTTAAAATTATACATGCATGCATATTTTTTACATAATTGTATTTATTCCATTTATTATCATTGTTATTTGGTGTTTATTTATTTATTCATGTACACTTTTACTTTTCTAAATTGTTAGTTCTATTTATTTATTCGTTTGCTTTGTTTATGTAATCGCCTCGTCATTTCATTTTGCCTATTATATTGTTGTTACCTTGTCGTCATTTCATTTTGCTTATTATATTTATTTATTCGTTATTGTTTTGTCATGCTTATTAATACCAAACATCAAAAAGGAAGGTTTTTCTAAACAAGGCAATATTTCGCGTTTGGAAAATCGAGAAAACGTGCCCTAACGTGCTGGGTTTCGATTTCTCGTTCGACCAAATAGCCAAATATCCTTTTTAAACTTTTAAAATAAGGCAATATTTCGCGTTTGGAAAATCGAGAAAACGTGCCCTAACGTGCTGGGTTTCGATTTCTCGTTCGACCAAATAGCCAAATATCCTTTTTAAACTTTTAAAATAAGGCAATATTTTGCGTTTGGAAAATCGAGGAAACGTACCCTAACGTGTTGGGTTTCGACTTCTCGTTTGACCAAATAGCCAAATATCTTTTTAAACTTTCGAAGTAAGGCAATATTTGCGTTTGGAAATTTGAGAGAATGTGCCCTAACGTGCTGGGTCTCAATTTCTCGTTTGACCAAATAGCCAAATATCTTCTTAACTTTCAATCTATTATTCGAGTTTTTTTAAGGATCGTATTTTTTTTAAAATCTTCAAAGTTTTCAATCTTCAACATTAAGACATTAACTAATCAACTAGGTACCAATTTTTGGACGTTACGAGGGTGCTAATCCTTTTTCGTACGTAATCGACTCCCGAACCCGTTTTTCTGAATTTCGTGGACCAAAATCGTTGTTTTAATAAAATTAAATCGTTTATTTAAAACAACCATCTTTAAAGGTGATCTGATCACACCTTATCAAAAAAGAATTGGTGGCGACTCCCGTTTTTCCGTTTTCATTTTCAAAATCCAAGTCGACCCCTTTTCATCAAAAAAAATGGTGTCAACAGCTTGGCGACTCCACTGGGGAAAATAACCATGAGAGTCAAGTCACGAGTTGATTATTTTTTGTATTTTTGTCGAAAATTGAAGATTTGGTTTAAATTTACGGTCCTTTCATTGTATTTCATTCGTCGTTATTTCAGTTTTTTTTGTGATTTGATTACAATGGTAGTTTAAGCTTGGTATTGCTGCATTGCATTGCATGGTCGCGGGTCACACCTTTTAAGTGGGAACGACAAACTAGTCCTTCGTGAGGTTTTCACCTCCGTGCAGGATAGTAGATCGCTTTCGGGATACATCCGTACCTATGTCTTCGTGAGATTTTCATCTCCGTGCAGCCATAGGGAAATGTATTCCCCTGAACTGAACTCGGTCCGTATAAGCCTATAATGGGTGAGGATCGAGGAATCCGCTAGTTCGGGTACCTCGACTTTAGAACCAAACCGCATATAATAAGCCCTAGGAGCCTACCTTATGTAGAACCATCTCGAACCCTAGTAGTTTCCTGAATAGTGGCTTTAATTATTATTTCTTGTATACTTTGAGTTTAAGTTTTATGTTATACTGACTTGCTTTGCTCTGACTGTGATTGCATGGCATTTTCATCATAAAGAGGTGTTGGTTCAAGTTCAGTATCTAAATAGAGAAGCTCAACATGGAAAGGGAGTTTCTTGGTAAAGTGGAAGACAATGCAACTGTCTGAGTTTGGTCCGAAAAGGTTCAGTGAGAAAATGGTGATAGCCTCGTGGAAGGATATGCATTAGAATTATGGGACTTCACTCGCATTAGTGTGACTCAGGACGGTGTGCAAGATTTAAAAGAGATATAGAATCAATGGGATAACGAGCTCAAGCAACTCTTTTATGGTAACTATGGTGACCTGCCCTATTTGCTTGATGTAAGAGTAGACAAGCGCCTATTTCGAGTCCTTGCGCAGTACTGGAATCCAGCCTATAGTTGTTTCACGTTTGGGAAAGTAGATTTGGTACCTACAGTAGAAGAATATACAACCTTGCTACGATGTCCGAGGATCCAAGTTGACAAAGTCTACTCGAGAGCAGCTAATGTCCCAATATTCTTGAAGAAATTAGTGTGCATCACCGGAATGAACGAGCAATGGGTTGCAGCCCGGATTAAGCAAAAGGGGGACAGCAAATGCATACATTGGAAAAGCTTGCGGGATCTGATCTTGGTACATCCGGATATAAAGAAAAGGGTTGATATCTTTGCATTAAGTATTTATGGCTTGGTTGTCTTCCCTAAGGCATTAAGCCACGTGGATAAAGCAATTTCAGATTTATTTGACAGGCTTGACAAGGGAGTCACACCGGTCCCAGCAATTTTGGCCAAAACCTTCAGGTCCCTAAATGCGTGTCGAAGAGCGGGTGAGGGAAGGTTCATCGGGTGCGCGCAGTTGCTATTGGTGTGGTTTCATAGTCACTTTTGAAAGGTGGAAAAGGTCTCATATCGGGTCTTCTCAAAAAGTTACTCCCCATTGAAAGAACTAGCGGCTACACCAAGACGAGACGACATCATGGAAGAGAAGTGGATGGTGATTCTCTAAAGTCTTCAAGAAGATGATGTTGAGTGGAAAACTCATTGGATGATGCCCGATGAGATCTTATATCGATGTGGGGACTTCGACTGGGTCCCTTTACTTGTATTAAGACAATATAGATCGAGACAGTTCATACCGGCAACGCATGGTTTGGCTCAGTGTGAGTTCTCTTATAAGGATGATAACTATAAGAGAAAAATTCGAGAAATACCTAATGCTTGGAAACGAGTTCACCGGATGAAAAGATTTACCGTAGGGGCAATGACAATATCCCTGGGCCAAGAGAAGATTACGTTCAGTCTCTAGAGGAGCGTCTGCAAGTAGCTCCGTCAGAATTGGAAATCATCAAACAGGACTTTGAAAAAAGGAGTTCGGAATGGGGAAAGAGGATAGAGCAGCTAGAAGAGGAAAAGACGCGTTTGGGACTAGACGTCGATATCCACAAGCTAGAAGCCGAAAAACTAAAGAAAGGAAAGAACAAGGCTGAAGAGGATTCGGATAGCCTAATAATGGATTATAAGAAGCTGCGATTGTCGATGAGAACTACCGGTTTGGGTAAAACGTCAGAGTAGTGGCAACAGGAAATCAAAGAAGAAAAGACCAAAGCTGATCAATGGGAGAAGAAATTTCAAGATGCCCTAGTTTGAGAGAGAGCTTTGGAGAAAAACTTGTCAGAATGCCAGAACGAAGAAGCAAGATTAAAAGCCCGGGTAGCATAGTTGGAAAAGTCGTTTCATCTGCACCATAGTCGCAACTCTGTGATAAAGTTAAGAGCGAGCTTAAATAGGATCGAAGAACTGAAAGGAAAGATAGGGGATCTTGAGGACGCATTGCACAATTCTGAACTACGAATGGAACTTCTTGAAAGGCGTAATGAACAGTGCCAAGAGCAATTCCATCATTCTCAAAATCATATTAGAGAAAGGGATTACATTATATGCGAAGCTGTGACTCAAGTACGGGAAGTAGCAGATCATCTACAAACCTTAGCGGTTTAGGCTGATGTAATAAGTTTAAAGTTTGAATCAGAATCGAGCTGAGGTCGAGAGTTAGCTCGGCTCCTTAAGAGTGTTAAGGCTTTAAGTATAAGGGCAAAGCCGTATATGTAGTCCATTTTTTGTGAAGAAATTTGTTTTCTAAATTGAGTTCTTCTAATGAAATTGAATTGGAATCAATGCCTCCCTTTGTATTCATGCATTTACATTACATTTCATTACATGCATTAAGTTTCATTAAGAAGGCCCTAATTAATCAAAATTGTCACAGTTACCCTGGAAACCAACAAAAATCCAACCAAATATTACTACGGTACTCGACGTCAAACAAAAGCAATGGATCAGAGGTTAGAAAGGCTGGAACAAATGCAAAAAGATATGCAAGAAAAGATGCAAGAACAATTGGATAAAATCCAACAAGACGCGATGGAATCCCAAAGAATTATGAGCCAACTGGTACAATTATTGGTTGATAAAGGAAAGAGCCCTGTAATTAATTCGGGAGTTGATCAGGAGGACCCTGTTTATCCTCCAAGTTTTACCCCGACGAGCACTCAGGCACAGCTAGATATGTGCCCCCAAAGAGCACCTATCACTATTGGACCTCAATATCGGGCTGGCACCTTGGTACCAATGCACTTTCAAGTAGGCTCGGGTTCTAATCCCGGGGACAACCCTACCAACCCTGTGGTCCCTGATCTCAATGACATGGCAGAAATGGAAAAAGTAAGAATGGGCATGCCAAAACAACTCGAGGACCGGTGTAGATGGCTAGAGGAGAAATTTAGAGCCATGGAGAACACCGACTACCAATGTGGAGTTGACGCCAAAGATTTGAGTTTGGTTCCTGATTTAGTGCTCCCGCCTAAATTCAAGATGCCGGAGTTTGAAAAGTACAACGGGACTACTTGTCCTGAAGCTCATATAACTATGTTCTGTCGAAGAATGACAGGATACGTCAACAATGATCAACTGTTAATCCATTGCTTCCAAGACAGTTTGATCGGGTTTGCAACCAAGTGGTACAACCAGCTGAGTCGTACTAAGGTTAGTTCATGGAGAAACTTGGCGCAAGCTTTTATGAAGCAATACTGTCATGTGACGGATATAACACCCGACAGAATTACGTTACAGAACATGGAAAAGAAACAAAACGAGAGTTTTAGGCAATACGCCTAACGATGGAGGGAGGTGGCAACGCAAGTCCAGCCACCCCTTTTGGAAAAAGAGGTTACCATGCTTTTTATTAATACGTTAAAGGCCCCATTCATTAACCACATGTTGGGGAATGCTACTAAGAGCTTCTCGGATGTGGTAATATCCGGTGAAATGATTGAAAATGCAATAAGAAGCGGTAAAATAGACGTGGGGGAAAGCTCCAAAAGACCAGCCCCGAGAAAAAAAGAAAGCGAGGGAAACAACATAAGCACATATAGCATAGGCTATTCGAAACCGATAACTGTTGGCCCTCCAAAAACGATAGCCACTGGTCACCAGGCCTCCTCAAGGCAAGAACCCAACACAAGGCCCAACACAAGGCCTAACACAGAGAGACTTCAATTCACGCCCATCCCAATAACATACGGGAAACTATATCAGAAGCTATTTGATGCACATATAGTATCTACATTTTATCTAGAACCCATGCAACCTCCATACCCTAAATGGTATGACATGAATGCCCAATGTGAATACTATGCAGGGATACCAGGGCACTCAATTGAGAACTGCACTGGGTTTAAAAAGGCGGTGGAAAGGTTCATTAAGATGGGGATCGTGAAGTTTGACAACCCATCAGGACCAAACGTAGCAGCGAATCCGTTACCCAATCATTTTGATAAAGGGATAAACGCAATAATCGAAAGTGGGAGAAAGAGAATCAAGGCCGACATTGCAGAGATAAAAACCCCATTGAGTTGGGTTTGAAGACAAATGATAGAAGGAGGTCTCATCAAACAAGATTCAAAGGAAAAGCCCGAAAGAACGAAGATGTACTGCGAGTTTCATGCCGAAGAGGGCCATGACATCCAAAAATGCGCTGAGTTCAGAATCATGGTACAAAATCTGATGAACAACAAAGAGGTGGAATTTTATGAAGAGATTAAAGGAATAGAAGAATGAGAAGTCTATGCCTGGGAGGAAGAACCTACGGGAGAGACCCAAAACCGCCCAGTGGTGATTATTTCAAGGCCAAGGAGCACAGATTTTGGAACACAAATGGCGCCAAGGGTCATAATCCAAAAACCTGTAGCCTTTCCTTACAAGGATAGCAAAAAGGTTCCTTGGAATTATGACTGCAATGTGATGGTCACGGGAGAGGAGAAACTGATAAATGCTTCAGAAGAGGGTAATGATGCAGGCTTCTATACGCGCAGTGGAAAACGCTATGACCCAGTAAATACAAAAGTAAAGACTACAAAAGGAAAAGCCTTGGCGGTTGAACAAGATAGAACCAAGATGGCTAGAATTGAATCACAAGTTAATAAACCGGTGACCGAAGATGAGGCTAGAGAATTTTTAAAATTTCTAAAGCATAGCGAGTACAGCATGGTGGAACAACTGCATAAGCAACCGGCTCGCATCTCAATGCTCGAGTTACTTCTAAGTTCAGAGACACATCGTAATGCGTTGATAAAAGTGCTAAATGAGACTTATGTTGCTAACGATATCTCAGTAAATAAGTTGGATCGCCTGGTTAACAATATAAGTGCCGACAACTTCATCTTCTTCAACGATGATGAGATCCCGCCAGGGGGTATGGGATCTACCAAGGCCCTGCACATCACTACCCGTTGCAAGGGGTGCATACTACCGGGGGTACTCATTGACAATGGATCAGCACTGAATGTTTTACCCCTGTCCATGTTAAACAGGCTGCCTTTGGATAGCTCTCACATGAAGTCATGCCAAAATATAGTGAGAGCATTCGATGGCACTAAAAGGAGGGTAATGGGAACTATAGGTGCAAAAGAAGACATCATTGCATTAGTTACCAATGACATGCCATATATAGAGGCCGATAGTGAAACGATAGAATGTTCATTCCGACCATTGGAATTCGTAAATGCAACATTTGTCATCGAGGGGAGTAAAATTCTAGCGCCTAAAATATCTAAGGCTACGACAATAGGTTTGCAGCTAACAATGAGAAATGGAGCGTTACCTGGAAAAGGACTTGGAAAATACCTCCAGGGATGGGTCGAAGTACCAATCTTGGTTAACAAACAGGACCATTGTGGTTTGGGGTATAAGCCTGACGCAAGGGAAAGAAAGAAGGAATTGGAGAAAAAGCGAGAGAAAAGAAGAGCACGTTTGAGCGGGATGGAAACCAAATGGGAACCAATGACCTTTCCCCATATATCTAAGACATTTGTGTCGGGGGGAATTGTCTACCCCGAAGGAAAGAATGAAGTTATGGAAGGAAGGACCAGAAGGTTGGACATCAGTGCCATATTTGAAGAAGAAAGGGTGGAAAGAAATTTATCGGGCATTCGCCCTTACGAACCTGGAAGTGTTCTGAACAACTGGACTGCAGAGGAGATCCCTGTAACATTTAGAACTAATTCAGAGTAATATTCAAAACACTTGTTGCCCTAAGCCTGGGGGTAATAAGAATCTTTTGTAAAAGGCACATGTCCAAAATCTCATTTCAATGAAAACTTATCATTTAGTCTCACCTTGAGCAAATATTCTTTCATTCTTTTCATTCCATTTATAATCATACTATGCATACAAGTATTCTTAGATTCTTTTTATTTGGGCCTCCCTTTGTCCCAATTACAGGTCTTCAGATATCAATGAGATGAGCGACGCTGTTACTAACTCAGAGTCCCTATTTGAACAATACATGAGTATGGATGATCCTCAGGATTTTGAAGATGACCAAGACGACATTTTATCTCCAAATTTGTTAAGAATGGTGGAGGAAGAAGAAAAATGAATCCTACCCTATAAGGAATATGTAGAAGTCGTGAGCTTAGAAGAGGGCAGAGAGGTAAAAATTGGCGCTTGCATTACCAAGGAAACAAGGCGAGACCTCGTTGGGTTGCTTCAAGAATTTAAAGATGTCTTCGCATGGTCCTATCAAGATATACCCGGATTAAGTACTGATATCGTGGTACACCGGCTACCTATAAAGGAAGAATCCAAACCAGTTCAAAAAAAGCTCCGAAGGATGAGGCCTGATGTTTTGCTGAAAATAAAAGAAGAAGTTAAGAAGCAATTTGATGCTAGGTTTTTACAAATGATCAAGTATTCAGAATGGGTAGCCAATATAGTCCCTGTTCCTAAAAAAGATGGAAAGGTACAAATGTGTGTGGACTACCGAGATTTGAACAAAGCCAGTCCCAAGGATAATTTCCCATTGCCTCACATTGATAGCTTAGTGGACAGCACGACCGGATACTCACTGTTCTCTTTCATGGATGGGTTCTCTGGGTACAACCAAATTAAGATGCATTCTGAAGACATGGAGAAGACCACCTTTGTAACAATGTGGGGGACGTTTTGCTACAAAGTGATGCCTTTTGGGTTAAAAAACACAGGAGCGACATATCAAAGAGCCATGTTAACGTTATTCTATGATATGATGCATAAAGAGATAGAATTCTATGTTAACGACATGATCGCAAAGTCCAGAACAGAAGGGGAACACGTACAAGTTCTGAGAAAACTATTCCTAAGGTTAAGGAAATTCCAGCTAAAGCTTAACCCGGCTAAATGCACTTTCGGGGCTAGATCAAAGAAGTTGCTAGGATTTTTAGTCAGCGAAAGGGGAATTGAGATTGACCTAGACAAAGTCAAAGCCAAACAAGAATTGCCTCCGCCACATACTCAAAAAGAAGTTCGAGGTTTTCTAGGAAGACTAGATTATATCGCTCAGTTTATTTCACAATTAACTGAGAAATGTGATCCCATTTTCTGTCTCCTTAAGAAACACAATTCAGGTGTATGGGATGAGGAGTGCCAGAAAACTTTCGAAAAAGTCAAACATTACTTGTCCAATGCCCCAGTACTAATGCCACCTTGCCCTGACAAGCCACTAATTCTATACTTGACAGTATTTGAGAATTCCATGGGATGCGTGCTCGGCCAACATGATAAGTCAGGACGAAAAGAAAGAGCAATCTACTATCTCAGCAAGAAGTTCACTGAATGCGAAACGAGATATTCATCAATTGAAAAATTATGTTGCGCCTTGGTTTGGACTACTCAGAGATTGAGACATACATGTTGTACCATACGACTTGGTTAATCTCAAAGTTGGACCCTCTGAAATACATGATGGAGTCAACCGCTCTAAACGGAAGGATGGCCCAATGGCAAATTCTACTATCTGAATTTGACATAACCTATGTGAATCAAAAGGCCGTAAAAGGGAGCGCGATAGCGGATTTTCTAGCTAGTAGAGCCCTGGATGATTATGAGCCTTTGAACTTTGATTTCCCAAATGAGGATCTGATGTATATGGCAACTGCCGAAGCAAACACACAAGAAAGCAATGCTTGGAAATTAAACTTTGACGAAGCCTCAAATGCTGTGGGCAACGGGATTGGGGCAATCTTGGTATCTCCAGACGGTGATCATTATCCGTTCACTAGTAACCTAGATTTTGATTGCACAAACAACATGACAGAATATGAAGCATGTGTCATGGGAATTCGTGCGGCTATAGAACGTAAAATCAAGGTACTTGAGGTATATGGGGATTCGGTATTGGTAATTTATCAACTCAAAGGCGAATGGGAAACAAGAGACCCCAAGTTGATTAATTATCGAAAGCTAGTCCTAGAATTGATCGAGGAGTTTGACAACATCACTTTTTGTTATCTCCCACGAGACGAGAATCAGATGGCCGACGCTTTGGCTACGTTGGCTTCCATGATCAAAGTAAATAAACAAGAGGATGTGAAGCCTATCCAAATAAGCATTTATGATGCTCCAGCCCACTGTTGTAACATTGACGAGGAAGAAGGAAAAGATGACTACCCTTGGTATCAGGACATATTGCGATATGTAAAAAATCGTGAATACCCAAACCAAGCAACTGAGAATGACAAGAGAACGTTGAGGAGGCTGGCTAGTGACTACGTCTTAGATGGAGTGATCCTGTACAAAAGAGGAAAGGATCAGGTGCTGTTAAGATGCGTGGACGCTGTGGAGGCCAAGAAAATCTTGGAAGAAGTCCATGATGGTGTTTGTGGAACACACGTCAACGGTTTCACAATGGCCAGACAAATCATGAGATTCGGATATTATTGGTCTACCATGGAAGGAGACTGCATCAAGTATGCTAAGAAGTGTCATAAATGCCAGATTTATGGAGACAAAATTCATGTGCCTCCCTCACCCCTTCACGTCATGACTTCCCCATGGCCTTTCTCCATGTGGGGCATGGATGTCATTGGGCCGATATCACCGAAGGCTTCAAACGGACATCGTTTCATTTTTATAGTGATTGATTACTTTACTGAGTGGGTAGAATCTACTTCTTACGCCAATGTCACAAAGGCAGCCGTCAGCAAGTTTCTAAAGAAGGAAATCATATGTCGGTATGGAATGCCCGAAAGGATTATATCTGACAATGCATTGAACTTGAACAATAGCACGATAGCAGAGGCCTGTAGTCAATTCAAGATCAAGCACCACAACTCATCACCATATCGTCCAAAAATGAATGGCGCGGTGGAGGCAGCTAATAAGAATATCAAGAAGATTGTGGGGAAAATGACTGAGACCTATAGAGATTGGCACGAGAAGTTACCGTTTGCCCTCTATGCTTATCGAACATCTGTCAGGACTTCCACCAGGGCAACACCATTCTCTTTGGTTTCTGGAATGGAGGCAGTGCTACCAATTGAGGTTGAAATTCCCTCTCTTCGAGTTTTATCAAAATTAAAGTTAGACGAAGCAGACTGGGTCCAATCCCGATATGATCAGCTGAACTTGATCGAAGAAAAGAGGTTAAGAGCTATCCGTCATGGTCAAATGTACCAGAAACGAATAATACGAGCTTACAATAAGAAAGTTTGTCCTAGGAACTTCCATGAAGGGGACTTGGTACTAAAGAAGATCCTTCCCATACAAAAAGACTTTAGAGGAAAGTGGATGCCAAACTGGAGGGACCTTATGTAGTAAAGAAAGCCTTTTCTGGAGGGGCGTTAATTTTGACCGAGATGGATGGAAAAAGTCTGCCTAATCCTGTAAATTCAGATTCAGTAAAGAAGTACTTCACCTAAAAAAAAAGGAAGAGGCCAAGGTGAAAACCCGCAAAGGGCGCCTTGAGACCAAAGGGGTTTTGAATTGAAAACCCAGGAAAGGGCAATTCAAATTTGGATCGAATGTGGGGCATGCGGTAGCCTTGTCCTCTCTGAATTGGCAAGAAGGAGAGATACTACATCTTGGGGCATCAATAAGGCCTTCTAGGACTTCTAAACACATATCAGGTTCAAAAGGGTCCTCAAGAGGTTTGGAGCAGAGAAGCTCATACTAGGATATCGGGGGCACCTATTTCCATTTTATTCTTTTTTTTTTGTATTTTGACAAAATACGCCATCTTGATTAATTTATTCTTATTTTGTATTCTAGCAAAATTGGCTACCTTGATTAATTTGTTCATTTAGAGCTTGGCTCTCAACAAATTTCCATCTTATCCATTGTGATAATCTTTTTCATCTTATTCATCTCGTATCTCAGCAAAATTTGCTACCTTGATTGATTTGTTTGTTTAGAGCTTTGC
This sequence comes from Gossypium hirsutum, assembly GCF_007990345.1. Taxonomy (NCBI): domain Eukaryota; kingdom Viridiplantae; phylum Streptophyta; class Magnoliopsida; order Malvales; family Malvaceae; genus Gossypium; species Gossypium hirsutum. The sequence goes on from NC_053444.1 coordinate 10,074,054, forward strand.
TCTCAACAAAATTCTATTTTGTCCATTTTGATAATATTTTTCGAGCATTTTTCATTTAAATAACGATTAATGGACTGACAATACTCATGCAGAAGGAGTTCTGCATATTACTCTAAAAGTTTTTAAATAATATGAGGACCTAAAACAGGACTATTGTTTAGAACTGACCAAACCTGAGAGTTGAAAACATTTGAGAAAGGATAATCTAAATTGAGACTATTTCTTTGAATCTTCTGTCAAAGATACTTGCTGAACGAGAAAACATCAGTGATAGAATCTTGATGAACAACGAGGAACGACAACCCAAACATTAAAAAGGGATCATTCTCATGACATTCTACATTCATGCAAATATCATTCATACACATCTAGTTAGGAGCATTTGATTTATTCTGATCATGTCATCCTAAACACTAGGCATAAATAGGTCCATAAAATGGATTTTACAGGTCATGTTCCCCAGAGAACAGATCAAGGAAACAGATCCTATACCCCTGAAGTTGTAGTGGGATGGATTGAAGTCATTAAAGCAGATCTTGTCTTCATGTATTGGCGTGAAGTAGATCGAAAATAGTAGATCCTATCTTCCTATATTGGTAGGAAGTGGATCGAAGATGCAGATCTTGTCTTCCCATACTGGTTGCGAAGTAGATCGAAGAAAGCAGATCTTGTCTTCATATATTGGCGTGAAGTAGATCGAAGATGCAGGTCCTATCTTCCTATATTGGTAGGAAGTGGATCGAAGATAGCAGGTCCTATCTTTCTATATTGGTAGGAAGTGGATCGAAGATGCAGATCTTGTCTTCTCATACTAGTGGCGAAGTAGATCGAAAAAAGCAGATCTTGTCTTCATGTATTGGCGTGAAGTAGATCGAGGATAGTAGGTCCTATCTTCCTATATTGGTAGGAAGTGGATCAAAGATGCAGATCTTGTCTTCCCATACTGGTTGCGAAGTAGATCGAAGAAAGCAGATCTTGTCTTCATGTATTGGCGTGAAGTAGATCGAAGCTGCGGTCCTATCTTCCTATATTGGTAGGAAGTGATCGAAGATAGCAGGTCCTATCTTCCTATATTGGTAGGAAGTGGATCGAAGATGTAGATCTTGTCTTCTCATACTGGTGGCCAAGTAGATTGAAGACCACAGATCTTATCTCCCTAAGCAGTAGTGGAGCAGATCGCATCTAGTCTTATCTCCCTGAATTTACAGTGGAGCAGACTAAAACCACAAATCTCATCCCCATGGAGTTGCAGTAGAATAGAGTGAAGTCATATCTCTCTAAAGATGTCGTGAAATGGATCAAAGCAACAAGGCGCAGTGGATTGGAGCAGTACCAAGGGTCAAAACTCGACGACACCGGGCAATTTTGGCTTTTCTTCAAAGTCGTTGCTTCATTCCCGTTGCACGACAATAAGCAAAGAGGGGCAGCTGTAAAGCCCAAAATCTGCCCGGGCCCAACAGTCCAATTACAAAAAATAAACCCAAACAATTACAGCCCAAATAAATCAAAAAAAACCCTAGCCCACAAAACTTAAAAGCTTTTCAGCCATCAAAGGAAACCCTAAGCCCCAGCGCCGCATGCCCAGGCTCCAGCAATACGCGCCGTTCCATCTCCTCGCACGCCGCCACCGCCCAAGGCTCGCCTACCACCGGTCGTCCACGCGTCTGACACCTGCAAAAATTAAATGCAATGGCAAAAAGAAGGCACGCGGGTAGTTAACAGACAGTAAAGAAGAAGAAAGTATTTTTTTATTCGACTATAAAAGCCCGAATCTAATCGTTGTATTTTTTTTACGAACGCACATCAGAAAATCGAAAGTCAAAAATTGAAATTCTAAAGGTTGTTTTTTAGAACTGTTCTTTCATTTTTTTATATAGTCTTTTTATTATTATCTTTTTTCTTTTTTAATCTATCTTAAAACACTAAGTATAGATAAGGAAAAAAGGAAAGGAATAAACTCACCCGAATCGGCCCCTGAAGCCGTCGTCGTCGTCGGCCCTTCGCCGTCGTCGGACGCGAGTTTAGGAAGGGGCAGAGGTTTTCCGTTTTCCCCTTGTTTCCCCATTTCGGAGCTTGGGTCTCTGAATGCCCTCCAAAGGCTGGTGGGAGACGGCCTCGCATGGCTCCGGCCACCGGGCGGTGGGGAGGCGTGATAGCGGCGGCGACTAGGCCTGGAACCCAAGCAGAAAAAGGGAGACCTCCCTTTTATTTTTTTGTGTTTTTGCAAGAGAATGAAACTGCGGAAAGTTTTTTTTGTTTTTTAGCTTTTAAGGTAATTAAATTGGTGCCGTTTGAAGGAGTGGGACCGGCGCACTCATGCCCTAATGGGTAATTTGTGCCTTTGGTCCCTCTAATCGTGCGGTGCATTCAATGGCGCCTTTTGCTTCTTTTTAATTTTGGCCACCTATTTTTTCGCTTGTTCCAATCTGGTCCCGCGCAAATCAATGCGCATATGGGACGGGGAATATTGCGTAATCGATCCCCCAGGTCCTCAGCGCCTATTATTTCAACCCCTTTACCACCTATTTCATATATTTGTAGTTTAAGACCTGTTTTTTTAATTCTGTTTCAACCACGTCCTTAATATGTTTAATTTTTTTATATATATGCTATTTTACCATTATTTGTTTTAAGCCTTTATATTTATCATTTATTTGAAATTGCTTTGCATTAAAATTTTTTATATATTTAAAAAGAAACTGTTTCTTTTATTGTTTAAGATTTTCTTTTGTATATTGTTTTATTTTAAACTATTTTAGATTGACTAGTATTTATCTAAAGTTTTTATCTTATTTATTTATTTGGTTTAAATTTATATATTATCATCTTATATATTATTATCTATGTTAAAATATTTTAATATTAATAATTTCAAATTGTTCATATATTTTTATAATATATATTTCCGTACATACTTTTCATTTATTATAAATATATACTTTTTATATTTTATATTTCATATTTTCATATATACATAGATATAGGTATAAATATACACATTTTAATTCATATATATATATATATGTGTAGTTGTACATATTTAAATATATTTTTCATATTTCATAATTCTTATATACTTACATATATGTATACATATTTTACTTCATATACATACTTATATATATTCTTTATATTCTCAAAAATATTTTTTTATACTTCACATACATATATTCTTATATTATTACAATTTGTAAATATATATACACGCACATACTTACATTTTTATTTTATAATACTTACAGATTTTTTTATTTAATATATATTTATATACATTTTTATACTCTATAATTTATATGCATTTCTTATTTTCATAACTTAAAATTATACATGCATGCATATTTTTTACATAATTGTATTTATTCCATTTATTATCATTGTTATTTGGTGTTTATTTATTTATTCATGTACACTTTTATTTATTTATTTATTCAAGGTGATCCGATCACACCTTATCAAAAAAGGATTGGTGGCGACTCCCGTTTTTCCGTTTTTATTTTCAAAATCCAAGTCGACCCCGTTTCATCAAAAAAAATGGAGTCAACAAATTGCATAGAAATAATATGAATAAATAAATAAATAAAAATAATGACATGAAAAATATCAAATAAATGAGCAATAATAATAATAATAATAATAATAATAATATGAAAACATAAATTGATAAACAAATGATTGAAATAAACAAAAAAAAAAAACATAAAGAATAAGAGACACATAACATATACATTGAAATTATGGAGCAAAAAAAACAAACACATGATTTACATATAAAATTTTGAATTATAAAATTTATATAAACATATAATGCATTTATGAAAATAAAGAAAAGTATATAAACATACATATATACATAAATTATAAAATATGTGTTAAAAATATAAATAGGTAGTTAAACATTTTTTGAAAATAAAAAAATAGATATATACATATATATATAAATGAAAAAAAATTCGTTTTAAAAAATAAATATATACACATATACATTTATACAAATATATATAAAAATAAAATAAATAATAATTACGTTATATTAAAAAATATGCATATATATATATGGAAATAAATATTTACATAAATATATAGATATATATATATATATAAAGAAAAACATAATTACATATGAAAATAATAATTACATTATTAATTAATGAAAAAAAACTAAGTTGAATTGTAAAAATAAAAAAAATTGGGGCAGATTCACAAATAATTGAAGATCGGAGGACCTTATTGAACATGCTAATAATTCAGAGGGGCTGGAAGGACAATTTTTCCTTCTCCTCTAAACGGCATCGTTCCATCAGAACGAAATTGAAATCGAAAATAAATAAGGGGTAAATTTAAAAAATACAAAAAAAATCAATTGCAAAAATATTAAAGGGCAGAGGGGCCAAAGGTGCAATTTGCCCATTCTTATAAAACACACGGATCCTAAGGTTGGGTCGGGTCGGATTCGGGTTAACCCGGGCCTTAAACGGCGTCGTTTTGGAAGGGCTATTTAAGCCAAAATTTAGTTAAAAAAAACATTTTCATTTGGTTTTAAAAAAATAGAAAAAAAACTTCAAAAATTCTCTCTCCCCCAGCCCGTCGGTCACCAGTCCGACCATCGGCCACAGCGCCGGCCGCCGCTCTCCAGCGCCGACACCGCCGTCTGTGGTGGCCGAAAAAGGGAAGAATCTCAGATCTGGTTCCTCCAAGGCCCCTAAGCCCAGATTTGGCCCCGAAACCCACAAAACACAACTGCAAGAGCCTCAAATCTCCGAGAAACCTTTCGGTTTCCGACCATTCACGGCGGTTCTAGGCACCACTCAAGTCGTTTTTTTCCTTTTTTATTTTATTCGTATGTACACAAAAAATAGTAAATTAGTAGATTATAGAAATCAACCTTTTGTTGATTGATGTTTGCACTATTAGTATTCTGATGTTTTGCTGTGAGAATAAAAAACCCCTCTCTTTATTGATTGTCCAAATCGGATCCCTATTACAATGCATTCATGTTTTTTTTATAGCCGAATGAAACAAATCTAAAGAAGAAACAAATCTGTTTGAGTTTCGAATCTTTGATTGTGTTTCCTTTTTTTTGTTTTCTCTTGATGCGCAGGTATGAAGATCAGGGATGCTTGGAGGGCATGGTTGCGGCGCAGGTGATTTAGAAACCCTAGGGTTTCTGATATTTTTTCGGGCCATTTTATTTGGGCCTATTTCGTAGTAATTAGGTTTGGGCCACTATTTGTTTTATTAATTGGGCCATATAGGCCTGTCTATAATGCAGGTCTTTTAGACCCGGGCAAAATCTGGCATGTACAAAGCCCATGAAGAAAAACACACAAAAAAAAGCAAATAAAATGAAATGCCCCAAGCCACTCCTCCAGTCAGTAAAATAGTTGGCACCCACTCCTTAGAAAATGTCCAAACCCTCAAAACTTGTCAATACTAGTTTCTAAAAACCAACAGCCTTCTAAAATCAAAACCAATTGTTGTTCATTCCTCTCCCCAAAGCCTACCTCTTCCTCATCTGTCAATCTGATTCCCTCCTTCTCCTCCCCCATAATCTATCATCGACGACTATCGGCACACTTCCAATCAGGTAACTCTCTCTTCCATTCTTTAAGCAATCTCTAGCTAAACTATGTGCTAGGGTATTAGCAGATCTAGGTATGTGTTTGAACTTGATACTATGAAAACTCCTTTTTAGTCCCAAAATAATCGCCCTTATCACCAATTTATCTCGAATGTCTGACTGAATTTTTTAATAATGGTTCTTGCATCTCTTTCTATGGTAACTGATGAAAGGTCCAAATGGTTTCCCAAAAAAAACACCTAAAGGCACGCATATCCTTCCGCTGCAAACGGCGAAACGATCTCCTTTTGTAGTGTATGTTTCGAAACCAAAATCTCACCTCGAGATTTACAAACAACCACTCCAGATCCAGATCTCGCCAAACTTTGATTATAAGCCACATCAAAATTAACTTTGACATAAGAGCCTAGTGGCAGACACCATTCCTCATTAACATATCTGGTAAACTTCTTATCTTCTAAATTGTCAGTCTCTCCAATATATCTTGTTATCCAATCCACTATTTCTTTTCCTTTAATCTGACTCCCCTCATGCAGGACTAGATTTTTGTGTGTCCAGATCTCCAGATTGCACAAAAAAAAATAATCTGCACTGGTCACTGGAACTCATTCGAAAAATCTAGGTAAATCAATCTTCGTTGTTTAGATCTAGATTAGAAAAAATCTAGTTTAGATTTAAATAATTCCAAACTTCTATTGACATAGGACATTCTCTGAAAACATGATACAGGGACTCTACTACTCCACCACACCTCGGACACAGGACATCTCCTCTAATCTTTTTGTTCTAGAGATTACCAAAAGTAGGCAGGAAATTCCAAGTGGTTTTCCACAAATAATTTTTTGCTTTTGAAGGGATGTTTAGAGACTATAGTTTTTTGTATAGCTCCCTAGAATCATAATGTGTATAATTAGGGTTAAAAGTATCTTTATGTAATAGTTTATAGGCGCTTCGGATAGAAAATTCCCTAAAAGATTCCCTTCTCCAGACCCGTATATTTTCAATCCCTTCCCAGGCCAAAGGAGTTCGTAAGATTTTCGACGCAATCTCTTCAGGAAAGGTATTGTTAATTAGATTTACTTTCCATTCCCTAGTACCTACATCAATGAAATTAGAAACTAAGTTTAACCCACCAGTATTAACTTGTTCATTAATTCTGTAGTTCGGGGAACCTGATAGCCAAGCATCATCTTTTACTGATATATTTGAACCTAAACCAACATTCTAACAAAACCCGTTCTCCAGAAGACCCCTAGCCGCCCACACACTTTTCTAGGTATACGAAGGTAAATTGCCTAATCTCGTATTCAAAAAATCAAAGTTTGGAAAATATTTTGCCTTTAACACGCGAGATAATAATGAATTGAGAAAATTAATAATACGCCACCCTTCTTTAGCTAGTAAAGCAACGTTAAATTTTGCAAGGCTGTGAAAACTAAACCCCTAGTCTCCTTTGGTTCATTCAAATGATCCCAAGTACACCAATGTATACCCTTCTTACAAAAACCTTCATGTGACCAAAATTTTTCCATAATAATCTCCAATTCGTTACAAAGGGTTTTAGGCAATAAGAAACACGCCATCGAATAAGTGGGAATAGCCTAAAAGACTGATTTAATAAACACTTATTTCCCCCCTTGAGACAAGTACCTAACACTCCAACTTTCGATCCTCTGCTTAAACTTGTCCTTAAGAATTTGAAAAGAAGCCTTCTTCCTTTTCCTTATCATGTTAGGCAACCCAAGATATCTTTTAGGGTCATTCGAATGCCTAACTCCCAAAATCCCTGATACGAGTCACCGATCACCCACTAACGTATTCATGATGAAGAAAATAGTGGATTTACTAAAGTTAATACATTGGCCAGAACATTGCTCATACTCCCTTAAAATCCATTTTAATGTTTGTGTCCCCTTCGCATTCGTTTCCTTGAATAAAATTGAATTATCAGAAAATAACAAATGCAAAATTTGAGGGCTACTCCTGCTCGCATTTGCTCCTTTAAAAAAGCCATCTCTCATAAATAAACTCATAAAGGATGATACTCCTTCACTACAAATCAAAAACAGAAAAGGACTCAAAAGATCACCTTGTCGAAGTCCTCTATTAGGTCTAAACCTTTCACCAATTTTCCTATTTACTACCATTGAATACGAAACTGTAGAGATACATTTCATTATGGTCTCAATCCATCAATCATCAAATTCCATCCGTACCAACATTTCCTAAATAAATTGTCATTCCACTCTATCATAGGCCTTACTCATATCTAATTTCAAGGCCATGAATCTCCTTTTTCCCACTATCTTCCAACGGAACATGTGCAAAATCTCATAAGCTAATAGCACGTTATCTGAAATAAATCTCCCAGGTACAAAAGCACTTTGGGATTTATCAATGCATGCATTTGATACCCCCTTAAAATGATTAACAATAATTTTGGCAATCAGTTTATAGAGAACATTGCACAGGCTAAATGGCCTAAAATTCACTAAATTTGTAGGATTGGGAATTTTCTGGATCAACACTATGTTGGTCATATTAAGCACATCAAAATCCATACCTTCATTTAAAACATTCAAGCAGAAATCAATAACATCTCTCCCAACAATATGCCAGTACTTTTGGGAAAACAAAGCTGGAAATCCATCGTCTCTAAAGGCTTTAGTTGGACCTCTTTCTTTCAACGTTGTGATGGCCTCATCCTCCAAATAGGTTGTCGTTAGCTTCGAATTGACATCCTGTGAAATAAAATTATCAATACCCAAAAGAATATGGGACATATCTCCAACTCCACTTGACGTAAAAAGCTTTTGGAAATAACCCCGACAACCCATCCTCATATTGTAAGGATCGTATGCAATTCTTGTGCCTCTGATGGGAAGTATGATTATGAAAAAAGTTGTATTTCCATCTGCCCTTCAACTTTCAACAAATTTTCGCGAGCTTTTTACTCCCAATATCTCTCATCCTTGTCAATCTCGAGATTTAAATAGACCTCTGTATCAATGATCTTCGCAAGACTCTAATCATTAACATCCGCCCCCATCAACTCTTTTAACTCCCTTGTCAACTCCGTTTTGAGAGCTTTTCTTTTTAACTTAATTGAACTAGCCTAATATACCAATCCCTTCTTTAGGTCCTCCAATTTAATCAATAAATCACCAGAAGTAGACGCCCAAATATTCACTACAGCTTCCTCAAAAGAATCTTCCAATATCCACCAAGCTTCAAACTTAAACCTTCTCCTTTTTAATATATTAGAACTCTAATCAATTCGAATGAAAAGAGGGCAATGATCCGAGAAAGAACGAGGAAGATGTTGAATCATCGCATTAACCATTTAGCAATAGCCACACCTCTGTCTAACCTTTCCCTAACAATCGTCTTCGGTAAATTCCCCATTTCCCATGTAAACCAAGCCTCGGAATAACCAATATCCATCAACTGACACTCCTCCAACACCTCTCTAAAAGCCTCCATTCTACTTTCTTCCCTTGTCAACCCCTAAATTTTTTAAAAGCATACATGATTTCATTAAAATCCCTACATACCAACCAAGGAAGATCACAAACACGACCTAATCTACGCAATACCCTCCATGAATTACCCCAATTGTGCGCATAAGAGGAACCATAAAAGCCAATGAATCTCTAAATATTTTTTCCTTAATATCCTCCACGTCAACGTTAACGTGCCTAATTGAAAAATTCTTGAGAGTGATCGAGACTTTACCCCTCCAATCCAAACAAAGCCCTCTTCTAGTTCCCTCAGCCGAAACATCAATTCCACTAAAAAACCCATACATTCTCCAAACTTTCTCCATTTTCACACTACTTATTTTAGTTTCCATAAAGAAGACCACTTGGGGATTATGCAACTTCAGCATACACCGAAGTCTTCGCATAGCTCGAGGGCTCCCCAACTCTCAAACATTTCAACTTATCATTTTCATTGCGGCCAGTCGGCATGCCTCTTGGCAGCCGCCGATACAAAAAAATTTCCAACACCTTTCCATCAGTCGTCGCCAAATATCTGAACTCCACCCCCTGACTGTATTCACTTAAATCCCTTCTCGGCTTCTTTTTACCATTCTATCCCTCTAATATAAGCTTTTCCAAATCATGCTCCATAGCCATTAAGCCCAATGGATTAGACGGATCATTTTTATGAAGGGACATAATAGTTTGATTCCCTTCTAAATTCAACCCCAACATTGGATCAATACGGATCCCACTATCCATTTTTTCCTCCGTCGTCCAACTCCATCAACCCAAACTCCAACGTCCATAATTACCCCCTTTCACCCTTACACCCTAATCCCTTAACCACACACTATTCATCGCCACAGCTTACCTAAATTGAGCCTTTAATGTCAAATCCCAACCCATCTTTACTACCTCAACGCCTAAAGTCATCCTTGCCTGAGAAAATGAATCATTATGTCCCGATTGAACACAGAAGAAACAAAACAGAGTTAAATGCTCAAATTTGAAATACACAGATGCACAATTTCCAGATGCAAACATTAGCTTCTTTTTTCTTCTCAAAAGGCGCCTAACATCCAAACACATCTACACTCGCATATAACTCCTTAGCCCCCTCCTTATACTCGCACTATCTTACTCCACAAATTTTCCAATAAAATCACCTTATTGTCTCATCAACAACTCAGAAAAGAAATTTGGTGGAACATCATGAATTTGAACCCAAAAATGGGGCAAAAATCAAGGGCACCTTTAATGGATCCTCCCTCAGAAACAACCGATGGAACCCCAATAAATAATTATTAAACATCCAAGAAGCTTCATAATAACACGCTCCAAATCCATCTTGTGAAAAAATCGAAACAAGAATATTTTTTCTTCTAAATCTAATATCTAAACCCATTTAACAGGGTGCCATAAATTAGCCATCGTACTCTTCATAAACGGAAAGTGAATGACACTAGCCGTCAGGAAACACCCTACCAGCCAGAACTCATTCTCATTCACTGCCAATTCCATCTGTCTCTGCACCTCCACAATCTTATCCTCTTTATCATCCAGAGATAATGCCGCCAATTCCCTTTCCATAATTAAAACCCTGATAACCTACACCCACATCCAACCTTCGTAAATGAACACACAAAAAATTACGCAGCAAATAAAAAAACACCCGAGCCATACCCAAACCCTAAAAACATCTCACCAAAACCAAACACCCAAAACCTAAAACCTAAATTGTGCTAGAATATAGTAAACTAGAAGCGTGCTAGAAAGCAAACCTTTTTATTTGAATGTGGGCCGTTGCATATGTAAATTGTTGAATTGCTAGTTTTTATTAATTTCTTGCATATTGATGGACGTCAAAATAGACCTATGCATAGGCCGGGCCACCCAGCCAAGCCTAAAAGTGTGCTAAAAAAGTGGGAGGGTTTGGGCAAAAAAAATAATGCCCATTTAAAAAACGGGTCTGCCCTTGGGTAAGGCATTTTTTGCCCAGGTTCAACCTGGCCCAATTCGAATTCACAAAAGGACAAAAAAAATCTACTATTTTTTATTGTTTTAATGCTACTTTCTTGTTATTTTCTCCCTATTTTGCTACCATTTACCTATTATGTTGCTCCTATTTTCTTTTATTGTTTGGATATTGTATAACACTTTTTTATTGTTAATTTTGTTTTTATTTTAAAGGCATTTGCTTGTTAAGTTGAATCTATCTTAGTATTTTTTAAGTATACATATTTTTTAAAATTTATTTTCAATTTGTTGGGAAATAGTTATTTTAATACTCTTGGTATTTTGATGTATTATATATATTTAAAAATTATATAAAAAATAATACTAAAAAATTTAATATGGTCCAATGGCTCGCTCGAAATATGGGAGGGTTCGGATAAAAATATAGGCCCGAAATATGGGTTTGGGCAAAAAAATGAGGCCCGTTTAGAAAACGGGTCGGGCCTCGGGCACCACTTTTTTGGCCCAGGCCCGGCCTAGCCCGAATTTAATAAAAATATATTTTTTATTTTTATTTTTTAATTTTTAATTTTAAAATATTTTTAAAATACTTTTTTTTTATTTTTTTATTTTTTTATTTTTAAAATTATTTTTTGGTGTTCATTAAAAAATGGGCTGGGCTCGGGTTTAGGATTTTACTCCAGGGCCAGGCCTAGACAAAATTCCAGGCCCATATTTCTGGCCGGGCCGAGCCCAGGCCAAGGAGGTGGGCCGAAATTTTTTTCTAGGCCCGGCCCGAACCCGGCTCATGGACACCTCTAGGTCGGGCCCAGGTTTTAGTATTTTTATTCGGATCGGGATTGGATAAAATTTTAGATCCATTTTAGCAAACAAATATAAAATTTTGGTTGGGTCTGGACCAACCCATGAACACCTCTACGTCGAAACCACAAAATATAATTTTTTACGCTCTAACTTAATTAAATAATAATATAGAGTACTAGGGTCGATCCCATAGGGACTAGAACTCCTAATTTTCCTGTTTACATAACTAAATTCTTAAGTCTAGGTAGCTTTTTTGCCAACAACCTATACGTTGCAGAGCTGCAAATAATAAAAGGGGGACTTTAGTTGATAAAGAAAATAAAAAAAAACACAAAAAATAAAATAAAAACAGAATTATGATTGCAAAATAAAATTAAGGAAATTAAATTAAATTGGTGAATCAAATATATTAATGCTTAGTCTCAGTCTCGGTACACTCTGAAATCGAAACAATCCTTGAAAGTAGATTTTCCTTTCCAAAAGATAAGCTGGTTATAAAGATCAAGGACGCCCCAACCGCCAACTTTTCCTTAAGTAGTTGGTTCCAATACGACCTACAAACCAACCCTTATCGATTATCTAACCACGTAACAAGCGTCTGCAATTTAAGATCTCGGTAGCCTTGCGATCTAAAAAAAGCCCAACTTGAATTAACGACCTTAACCGCGTGAGTTGTTTAAAATCGATCACTATCTCCCTTGATGGAACCCAACTAGCTTTCTCCAATTGAACACGCCAATTTTTTCACGAGAATTCGAACTCAATAGACGACCGTCTCGTTTCCCAACTGTATGCTAAACAACTCGAACCCAACACGTGCTTTTTGAATTGAAATTGAATTAACTTTAAGGGAGGATTTTGACTACCCCATATACCGAAAAGATAATAAATATCGTGTTGTAAGGTTTTAGTGCAGGTTCATATCTCACGATTTTCGATCGGAATGATAATCGGCCTAAGGCTAAAGGAGAATTTGTTGAGCATAAAATTAATCATACTCAATTGGACTTTAAAAATGGATAATGGTAATAGGTGAAAAGGAGAAAGGGCTTACAAAGCAATTGAACCAAAAGAATGTAAAAGAAAGAAATTGGCAGTAAGCTCAAAAGCTACAAACGTTGGATGAAATAAAAGAAATCAGATGTATTTTTATTCTATTCAAGTCAGTTTTTTCATGCACCCAATACAAGGTTTTATTCTATTCAAGTCAGTTTTTTCATGCACCCAATACACAGTATTTATATATTTTTCACATGCTAAATTTAGCATGATTTATCCTAAGAATAGATCAATTAAAAATTAGATTTTTTTTCTATTTATAGAATTTGAAAACTTGAAAAATCTAATTTAATCAGCCACTAATTCTGCAATATTTTTAATTCGACTCGTTTTCTTGCATCTCGTTCCAATTTAGCCCATTTTTCTTGATTTTGAATTTTGGCACTCCAATTTCATCCCTGATAAGATTTAAGTAAGAAATAATAAGTTTAGTAGCATTCTATTCAAAAATTAGCCAAAAATAGATACATTAAAAGCACAAAATTAACTTGCTATCAAATTCCCCCTACTTAGCCGATGCTTATCCTCAAGCATGATGTATTTTTCTATACTGGAAATCATTCAACAATTTTTTTGAAATCAAATCTTCTTTCTCAGTCAAGCGTAATGCAAACAATTAGGTGAATAAAAAAAAGTTATTGCTAGGTTTAACCAATAAGCATTTTATAAAATCTATAACATTATGCAAAATTCAACTAATTCACTAAATTTAGACTTTATCAAACTTGAGAGACAATCGTACTCAGTCAAATTTTTCCACAAGTTTTAGACGTAGTCGAATCTTTTTACGCAAAATGAGATGACAATCCAAACACCTCACTCTGGTTACTCAATTTGTCACGTCCTCAATCAGTTTATTTTTCCTTACTCAAGGAAGCTTAGTTAGCGGAGTGTTACACGTTTCGGTTCGTCACTTGAATCTTTTTACACAAAATGAGATGACAACACAAGCATCTCATTCCGGTTACTCAATTTGGTTACATTTCTAAAATATTTACTTATAACTAAGCCATTAATGGTTTTTTTATACTTCAATGAAACTGAGTACTTTTATTAGGAAAGTTTAAAAAGCCAACAATTTTTATGAAATGTTGACTTAGTCATAATATTTTCAACTCTACAAGATACTTGTTGATCATAGTAAGCAAGTTATTCATGAATTACCCAATTATTTAAATAAACTAAGCATAGGAACTGGAGGTTCATTTTCAAAATGAATTAAGAAGTAATCTTAATATACAAATTAACTCATACAAAGAAGAAATAGCATGACATGTCAACCCTTCCTAGCCCACATTACCTTCAATGTGCAAATTGAAAGGTATAACAAAAGAGGAAGGTAAAATGTACTCCCCGTGTATATTTAAGTTGGTGGAGGGTGTTGGAAATGTCCACTTTGCAATATGGTGAAAATGTTTGAGATTTGAGCTCCCATTGTGTCTAGGTGAGACTCAATGCGATTTAGTGGTTCTTCGATAGTAGAAAGACGCTGCTCCTCTTGTTCCCTAAGAGCTAGATTGTGTTGTCGATGAAAAACTCTATTGTTTCAAGCAGTTCGTGTACCTAAGGGAACAAAATGCAATGCAATAGGGGTGATGGCACGCAAACCCATAGAAACCAGACAATATTCATCTAAAGGTCCATAGTAAATGCATATGTAAGAGATGAAAAATCAATTCTCGATGGAAAAATGTTTATAGCTAAATGTGTGATATATGGGCCGAGATGAAAAATTTTTCTTGCTAAATGTGTGATATATTGAAAAATAAATTCATCTAAAGGTAGTATTAAAGTTTTGTTAGAAAATTTTATCGTTTCGATAGTTAATTAATTAAAAAGAACTAAATTGAAAAAGGTGCAAAACTTGCTAAAGTGATTAAATAGCATAAATGGTAAACAAAGGAGGACTTAATGAGAAATTATGCCTAAAATAAAGGCATGAGGCAGCATAAGCAGTAAATAAAACAAAAATCATGTGACTAAAGGGCAAAATTGTAATTTTTGTGAAATTAACTTAAATAAATTGAATTCTAAACTTTTCTAGGCTATTCTTCTTGTAATTTTCAGTCCAAAAATGCCATTGAAGGTCCTCTACGCTGGTTTTTCATATTTTTGCATCATGCGAGTTCAACTCTTGGTCTTTTCTTGTAATTTTTGTGATTTTAAGACTTTTACAATTAGGTCCAACTATCTGATTCATTAGTTTTTAATTCTATGGGTAATTTTGAAAGTTACCATTGATGAGTGCTGGACATTTATGATGAATTAACATAGATTTTAAGTTTTAATTTTTATATGAAGATTTTATCAAGTAATTTCCATAGAAATTGATTTTAGGACCAAATTGTGAAAAAGATTAAATCTTAGGGTTTGGTATTAAATTTTGTTTATTAAGGGTTTTGTAATAGCTTATAATATTTAGATAAAGTGCTAATTGAGAAAATCATCTCATTTGATGAGTTAATTGGTGAGGGACTAAATTACAAAAATTGTAAAAGTTGGGGTAATTGTGTAATTTTCAAATTTGAGGGGTAGAAATTATGAAGTGGAATAAAATTGAAGTATATGCTAATTAATAAAAAATTTTATATTCTAGATCAAAAGCTCGTAGATCAACGAGAAAAAGGAAAATTAGCCGAATAGTCTCTAAACTATTACCAATTTTACAATCCAACCCAGGTAAGTTCATATGGTTAAACTTTCATGATCTTTTTTTAATTTAGGAATTGTATAATATATTTATTCATATTTTGTTGTTGAAATTAAGATTATTGTAAAAGTATAAAAATTGAATTGAATGTTTAAAACGAGTAAAATGCAGGATTGAGTATGATCATTCCGTGGCAAAGAATGAATTGACAGATAAGACCATGGTTGGACCATGGCAATGTTTAAATTTAAGACCATAGCTAGGCTATGACATTTTAATGAACAGACCATAACTGGGTTATGACACCTTGAACGTAAGACCATGGTTGAACCATGGCAGTATAGATACATGTGTAAGACCATAGTTGGTCTATGACATTCTGATGATAAGACCATAACTAGGTTATGGCACTACAAATGTAAGAGACTTATGTGATTGAATTGAAAGTTTTATAGATTATTATTGATATTGATCTGAAGGAAGTGTGTTTATTAATTATATTGTATTTGACAGGGAAAAATGTATGATTTATTTACAATTTAATTTCTTATATTATATTAAGTTCGGTAAGATCAATGTTTAACCTATTGAACTTACTAAGCTTCATTAAGCTTACTTGTGTTGTTTAATGTTCTTGTAGATTAACGTGTAGCCGAAAGATCAGATCAACACATCAAGCTA
Organism: Gossypium hirsutum; assembly: GCF_007990345.1. Classification (NCBI taxonomy): domain Eukaryota; kingdom Viridiplantae; phylum Streptophyta; class Magnoliopsida; order Malvales; family Malvaceae; genus Gossypium; species Gossypium hirsutum. Next base: position 10,090,288 of record NC_053444.1, read on the forward strand.
CACTATCTAGTTTATTCCGGTAGTTTTTGCAATGTAAATTTTGCTTTATATGGCATGTATGGGGTTGGTTTGGAAATGAAATAGTTTGAATTGTGGTTCTAAATATAAAATGTTTTTATGTATGTAATTAGTAGTAGAATTTGATAAATCAATGAAATGAGTTAAATAGGTAGGTATAAGTAAATGAAATATTTGTAATGTTATGCCATGTTGAGAATACGTTTTAGCTTGTATTGATTGATTGGTTTGGATATATTTGTGTATGTGAATGTTGAGTACAGGTTAATGTCAAAATGGGTGAGAAAAGTGGCTTTAAAATGGCCTAGTTTCGTTCACACGGGTAGAATCTCAGGCATGTGACCTCTATTTTTAAGGAAAATTTTGAAATTTTGGGAAAAATTCCCTGAGTACCAGTTTAGTCCCGATTTACTTCTAAGGTGAATATTGGGCCTCGAAGGTCCATCTAATGGATAATATAAGTGTTATATGATTGATTCTTAATATGTGTAACAAAAGTTGGGAAATATTCGTATTTAATTCGTAAAATTTGGTAATACTCCGTAACCCTTTTCCAGTGAAGGATAAGGGTTAGGGGTGTTACATTTATGAATCAGATTGAACTTCATCAGGGTCAGCAAAACCCATAACTATGTTAAAGTCTAGAACTGACATTCTAAATGTTTTACCAAGTTATCAGAAACAGACGATGTCTTGAGTTTCTATTGTCCAAATGGTATAAAATTCATATACGAGTTCGTAATATGCAACACAGTTAATATTCGCAAAAGAAGTCCAAGCAATAGCATCAAAATAATTAAAAATATTATCACATAAATTAAGTTTGTCGAGGGTGAAAAGTGTAATACTCTTACAGACTAGGATAAGGCGATGTCGAATTTCATCGTATCTCATGCGGTGTTCTAGGGATGTAAAATTTAGAAATCCTCAAAATCTCTCCTTTGATGGCATTGTGTAGGTACGCCCTCACTGGCCTTGCCTATTATTCTTAAGTGGTTGGAAATCTTCTTCGGTTGGACTAGTTTGTGCACTCAGCATATCAACAGCCTTGGTACTATTGTTTAGAGTTATTTCTGGCTCATCACTTGGCTAGTGTGATGGTGTTCGTCAAGCACGTGCGGTGACTGACCTTGTTTGGCACAAAGGCGGTTGCACATTTCGATTCGATGATTTTAGGTCATCGTAGCCGGAGGTGCTAGTTTTGTCTAAATGACCTATAGGATATGTAAGTAATGGAAAAACAGGTTGGGAATTTGTAATGCTATATCTTACTCTGAAAGAAGTGTCTGAACGAACTTTTATCTCGTGTAGTGTCAAACTCCTTTGACGACGGTGTCGACTTGGTCCAACAACTGGTATCAATGGTGGAGAATGTGGTTATGAATCTTCATCATCAATGTCAATGACTGGTGGTGTTAAAGATCGATTTCAACCTTGATTAAGTGAAACCAAAAAATCGTCGGTCGTTTGGTTTGTAGTGTGAACCATGACCGATATTTCAGGTTTTTGGTAGTGAATGACGGTATCTGTTGTGGCTGCTCACAGCGATAGTTCATGGTGGTGGTTCATGGTGGTTCGGACAGTGTCAATGTTTGGCGTGACAGTGTTCGAAAGGTGGTGGTTTTAAGTCCGACGTCATTTATGGAGAAATGTATAGTGGTTTGGTGTTTCAAAGGTTGGCAGCGTTATGGGTTTTTATAAATGATGGTGGCATTTTGGTTACAGGTAAGTGTGATGGCGCGTGGGGATTTTTGGGCGTGAGGAAAGGTTGTCAAACGACAACAGCGTTAGGGGAAAAGATAGTGTACCTTAGGCTTTGTCGATCATGGCTCTAGGTAACAGTGAAGCGATCGACGATGTCGATCGTGGTGATGGCGGTGTATGGCAGCGGCAGCGTAAAGGATAATGGAGTTTAAGGTTTTGTTGAGAGTAGAAGAAGAAGATGTAGAAGAAGAAGAAGAAGAAGAAGAAGAAGGGTTCATAAATCTATTTCTTGTTCTTTTTTTCTCTCGTTTTTATTTTTTTCCCCTTTCTTTAGGTTGGTTTGGGTTTGCGTCGATTTTTGGGCCATTTTCTTTTCTCTTTTTGGGCCATATTCGACCTATTTGGGTTTCTCTTTTTTCTTCTTCTTCTTTGGGCTGGTTTTAGGAATTTGGGTTCCTTTATTTTGGGGTTTTTTTTATTTGGGTAGTTTATGGGTTAGGGAATAACAACACTGAGCATGTCGTCTCCACGCCTTAATAGAAATCTAATTTGTGGATGAAAGAAATGTCAACCTCTACTGATGTTCCTGCATACCAACATGTCAAAACAGATTAAATAACAACCTTTTTATTTTCATTTTTAACATAAAGTAAATTGAATTCAAAGTTAAAATAAATTAAAATAAATATGGGTTACCTTCCAAAAAGCGTTTTTGTTTAACATCGTTAGCTCAACGACCTGAAACTTTATTTATATGGCTCTTCTAGAATTAATTCTTCCACCACGTGCACTTGGAAATTTTAGTAAAAAGGCTTTAACCTTTGCCCATTGACCTTGAAACATTTTTCGGACTCCTCGCTCGTAATTTCAACTGCACTGTGAGAAAATAATTGAGAAACAAAAAGACCAAGTCATTTGGTTCAAAGTTTACCTGCAAAGATCCTCAATGTGGGATTGTAAAGTAACACCTTCTGTCCAACTAAAAATTGTTCACGAGATATCTTCTCGCTACTAGCTTTTCGCTACTAAAAATAGATTTTCGTCCGAAAAATCATCATTTAGAGGCATATTGTCTTTTGAGATTGGTATTCGAGTTAAGTGGTTTGCTACTAACTTCTCGCACCTTTTTTTTATCTTTTATCTTGAGGTCAAATTCTTGTAAAAGCAGAATCCATCTATTAAATCTCGACTTCGCTTTATTTTTTCCGATCAAGTATTTCAAAGTTACATGGTTAGAAATAATAGTGATTTTAGTGCCTACTAAATATGATCTAAGTTTTTCCAAAACAAAAACAAGACCTAATATTTCTTTTTCAGTGGTTGAATAATTACTTTTAGTGGCATCTGATGTTTTAGAGGTGTAAGAGATGACGTGGGACTCCTTTCCAATTCTTTGCCCAAGAAAGTGGTGTTCCTCTTTTCGAATAAGTTATGCACAGCGGTTGTTGCTTATTCGGTGCTGCAACGAGCTGTCGAATGGTTTGATTCTCTATTTCTTCTGGTTCACTGAGCGTATTGTCTATTGCTTTCATGTAAGACAGTGTTTCGTACTCGACCTCTCTCACTTGTTGTTGTTTCCTGCGTCGAATAGCTTCTCTTCGTAGTGTTTAAGCTCATTTCTCAATTTCTTATTCAAACTCTAAGGTCTCCGATTCTGACCTGGTCATAAGTAAAATAAATTAAAATTAAAATTATTTCCACTCACCAGAAACGACATGAAAATTTGATGGGCATTGAAACCACTAAATATAATTTCCTAAGCTCTAAATTAAATAATATATAGAGTAGTAGGGTCGATCCCATAGAGACTTGGACTCCTAATTTTTCTATTTATCTAACCAAATTCCTAATTTTCCTATTTTGCAGGATATAAAAAACATACATTGGTCCTTACACTTAGGCAGGATTTTCTTCTATAAAACTGCAGATACATTTTCTCTTACATTTATACTTTCGTTGCCTAAGAGCTTTTTTTTGCCAATGCACAATTCTTTTAAGAATTTCGCATAATATAGAATTTGTTTGATCGTATCGAGTAAGGGGATATTAATTTCTACCTTTCGAAACGTCTCTAAGATCTCTTTCTCTTCCCGATCCCTTTTACATTGGGCGAGCCTTTTAGAGAATGGGGGTGGTACCACAAACGATTTCAGTAGCGCCAACCCTATGGGAGCTACTGGTTCAAGTTTCTGTTCTTCCCGTTTAATATCGTGATCACTGCTCATACCAGGTACTGGTTCCAAAACCGTTCCATCTTTTACGGTCATAACACTTGCATTTTGTCATGGGTTCGACTTAATTTGATATGGCAATTTCCTTTGGGTTTCCAAAAGACTAACCATAAGCACAAGCTTACTTATTTGTTGATTTATTTCTTGTAGGTGCCCTTCAATCTTTTGTTGGAACTTTTCAGTGATAACGGCTAACCTCTCCACTATGGTCTCAATGGATGACTTCAGGGGTTAAAACTGTTGAGGCAGAGGTGGCCTTGACTTATACGACTGATTGTATCGAGGGTTCAATCCATAGCTTAGATTTGGGTGATCCCTCCACCCTGCATTGTAAGTGTTTACACGTGGATCATAAAGCCTTTGAGGTGGCCCTGGGAAGTTCCCAACGGTATCTAATTGTGTTGTTGTGTCCTCGTGTAAGATTGGACACGAATTTGTCGAATGATTAGGCATGGCACAAATCCCACATAACCGAGCTGGGTTCATTTTTCCTGTAAGCAAATTTTGAACTACATTAGCGAGCTTATTGATTTTATCTTCAAAGGATGGAGTACTTAACCCATGAACCTATCTCATGGATTTTGTAGTTGGTCAAAATTGTTGAGAATTCGTAACCATGGTCGAAATTAATTTCCTTGCTCTTTGAGAAGTCATGTTAACAAGTGTCCCTCAACAAGCAGTATCAATCATCTTCATTTCCATAAAGAGTAACCCCTCATATAAATATTGAAGAAGTGATTGTTCAGTTAAGTCATGTTGTAGGCAACTAGCATACAATTTCTTCTATCGCTCCCAGTAGTCATAGAGCGATTTGATCTCCTTTTGTCAAATTCCAACAATATCTCTCCTTAATTTGGCTGCCCGAGCTGCTGGAAAGAACTTGTTAAGAAACAAAAGAGACATATCAAACCATGTATTAACAGACCCTAGAGGTAAACAAACTAGCCATTCTTTGGAAAAGTCAGGTAACGAAAAAGGAAAAGCTTAAAGTTTAATTTGATCCTCGGTTACTCCCTGTGGTTTCATGCTTAAACAAACCATGTGAAACTCAAAGTGTGGAGGTTTTCATTTTGCAAACCGCGAAAAATGGGCAATAAATGAATTCAACCCAACTTTAATTCAAACGGTGTTCCTCTTGTTGGATAAGTTATGCACAGTGGTTGTTACTCATCCAATGCCGCAACGAGCTGTTGAATGGTTTGATTCACCATTTCTTCTGGTTCACTGAGTGTATCGTCTATTTTTTTTCATGTAAGACAGTGTTTTATACTCGACCTCTCACACTTGTGGTTGTTTTCCGTGTCGAACAACTTTTCTTTGTAGTGTTCGAGCTAATTTCTTGATTCTCGATTCCAACTCTAAGGTGGGGTTCTAACTTGGTTATAAGTAAAATAAATGAAAATTAGAATTATTTCTACTCCCCAACAACGAAAGTCAAAATTTGGTAGGCGTTGAAACCACCAAATATAATTTCCTAAGCTCTAACTTAACTAAATAGTAGTATAAAGTAGTAGGGTCGATCCCACAGGGACTAGGACTCCTAATTTTCCTGTTTACGTAACCAGATTCGTAAGTCTAGGTAGCTTTCATGCCCACGACATGTGCATTGCAGAGTTGAAAAAAATAAAAAGGGGATTTTAGTTGATAAATAAAATAAAATAAAATAGTACAGAATTATGATTGCAAAATAAAGTTAAGGAAATTAAATTAAATTGGTGAATCAAATATATTAATGCTTAGCCTCAGTCTTGGTACACTCCGAAATTGAATCGATCATTGAAAGTGGATTTTCCTTTTCAAACGATAAACTGGTTATAACGATCAAAGATGCCCCAACCGCCAACTTTTCCTTATGTAGTTGGTTTCGGTATGACCTGCAAACCAACCCTTACCGATTATCTAACCACGAAACACACGTTCGTAATTTAAAATCTCGGTAGTCTTGCGATCTAGAAAAGCCAACTTGAATTAACGGCCTCAACCGTCTGGGTCGTTTAAATTCGATCATTATCTCCCTTGATGGAATCCAACTAGCTTTTTCTAATTGAACATGCCAATTTGTTCGCGGGAATTCGAACTCAGCAGATGACCATCTTATTTTCCCAATTCTACGCCAAACAACTCCAACCCAGCGCACGCTTTCTTAAAGGGACGATTGTGATTATCCCTTATACCGGAGAGATAATAAATACTGTGTTGTAAGGTTTTAGTGCAAGTTCATATTTTACGATTTTTTATCAGAATGATAATCGGCCTAAGGTTAAATGGGAATTAGTTGAGCATGAAATTAATCATACTCAATTAGGGTTTAAAAGTGGGTTTGAGTGTAATGGTGATAGGTGAAAAGGAGAAAAGGAGAAAAGGAGAAAGGGCTTACAAAGCAATTGAACCAAAAAGAAAGTAAAAGAAAGAAATTGGCAGTAAGCTCAAAAGCTACAGACGTTGGATGAAATAAAAGAAAGCAACTGTATTTTTATTCTATTCAAGTTCATTTTTTCATGCACCCAATACAAGGTATTTATATACTTTTTAGATGCTAAATTTAGCATGATTCATCCTAAGAATATATCAACTAAAAATCAGATTTTTTTTTCTATTTATAGAATTCGACAACTTGAAAAATCTGATTTAATCAGCCACTAATTTTGCAATGTTTTTAATTCGGCCCCTTTTCTTGCTTCTTATTCCAATTTAGTCCATTTTGCTTAATTTTGAATTTTGGCACTCTAATTTCATCCCTAAAAGATTTAAGCAAGAAAACATAAGTTTGGTAGTATTCTACTCAAAAATTAGCCAAAAACAGATACATTAAAAGCACAAAATTAACTTACTATCACATATAAATTGTTGAACTACTATAGGCCAAAGATTTAATGGCATTTTTTTATTGGAATAACTTCTCATTTTTTTGTAGAATACACGGATTAAGTTCTGACAAATTAAAGTAGAAGGATTAATTTTTTAGTTTTTATAAAATATAGTGACGAGATTCATAATTAGACCAATAAATTTATTTGATAAAAGGATTTGTCATACTTGTAAGTATGAGTTTTGAGTTTATTAGAAGACTTATATAATAAATAAAAGATTTATCAAACTTATAAATTTAAAATATTAAATTTTCATTTACCAGAAATGTAAAAAGGAAAAAAAATATTTTTTTAGTTTTAAATATCAAATTTTAATCATTTATATAATAACTTCAGGGACAAGGCCCTAAATATTTTAAGGGATTTTAAAATTTTTAAAAGATGCAAATATAATTTTATCATGTATTAATTATTTTTAAAGGAACTAAATAGAATTATTTTTATATTTAAGAGTCAAAGTGTAATTTTATTATAGATTAATTTACAATTTTATTATTTTTAGGGGAGCTAAGGCCCCTGCCAGCCTCTTAACTTCGCCTATGAATAACTTTATAATTCATATATATAATTTATAAATAATATATGTAATCCAAAGTGATATATTATATTTGTATTAATTATATTTATTTATAAATTAGTATGGTTAATTTATCAACTATTAAAAGGAAACAAATAAAAATTGAAAAGCACAAACTATTAATGTATATTCAAATTTTAGGTATTTTTAATTAGTAATTAAAAGTCACTAAAAAGTTGCATTGTCCTCTTATTTATGGATATTGTTTTTAATGTAAGAGGACGTGAGTTTGAGTGCGTTAAAACATATTATCTTCATATTTATGGGTTGGGGAGGGGTGATACCAGTTTTAGGTATTGTGTCAAAAAGAGCAGATATAATCAAAACTTATAATGAGGTTGTTAAAAAAATCACTAAAATTTTCTTAATTTCATTATTTTAGGTTTTAAATTATTATTATAATATTTTAATCATCAAAAGTAGTGAATATATTATAATTATGTTAAACCATTTTATGAATATTTTTTACATTAATTACATGAAATACAAATATATTATTCAAAGAATATAAAATTAAAATTAAACACAAAATCAGATATGTAATACATATAATTTACAAACTAATAATTTTGTAAATGAAAATTGTTTGTTGTAGAAATGGGTAATAGATGCATGATTTCCCTTGAGAATGCACATAGGCCTTAGGCTTATATAATAAGGTTGTGTTATTCACACCCATTTCACTCCAACACCAACTTTCTTTGATTGCTCAAACCCTCTCGCCATGGCAGTTGCTAAGAGTACAGTGATTTTCGTCTTTACAATGGCTCTCTGGGGTGTCTCCATGGCGGCTATACACTGGGTCGGAGGCTTCGCTGGATGGACCACCGTCGCTGCAGGCTCCCCACTTGATTACAGAATCTGGGCTTCAACCAGGAACTTCCATGTTGGCGATGTTATTGGTATGTAATAGACTGGTCAAATTCTATATGAAGTCCCTGTACTTTGAGTTTATGCCAAGTTTAGTTCCTCTATTATAATTTAGTCAAATGTGTATTTTCAATCCTTAGGTTATTTTCTTCCATAATTTCCAATAAATAATTTGATATGACTTGTGATGAAATGACATATATAGTTTCCCATTTTTTGTATATTTGAATTTTTTTTGGAATTTTTATAATATATAATATTTATCCAAATGTAAAAAAAGAAAAGCTAAAATATACATGCCACATCGCCACATATTTAAAAAAAAGTCAGGAACATCAAATTATTTATGAAGAAAAGGACCTTAATATTCAAAACGTAGAGAAACTAGAAAGAATCAAATTATAATAAAGGGACTAAAACTGGCAAAATGAAAAAGTATAGGGATCTTCCATAAATTTTACCTAACAGATATCTCACCTAAAACTCTTCTTCCTTTAAACCTGCTGTCTTTCCTCACTATGATTAGGAAATACATGATGGTAAATTAAGTTCGTTTATCAATACCCCAATTGCAGTTTTCAGGTACAACAATAAGTTCAATAACGTGGTCCGTGTGACTCACCAGAACTTCAAGTCATGCAACGCAACATCTCCAATTGCAGTCTACTCATCAGGTGCCGACACCATCAACCTCACAAGACCCGGCCACTTGTACTTCATTTGTAGTATCCCAGGCCACTGTCTGGCCGGCCAAAAGGTTAACATCGAGGTCACACTGGCCATGCAACACCTTCCATCTTCGGCTTCCGCTGTTTATCAATTACCACAGTCAGCCTCCGTGTCTGATGAAGCCTTGGCGCCCAGTCCAGAAAGCTTGGAACCAATCCCTGGCCCAACTCAGGGCAGTGCTCCCGCTCTCAGATCGCTCAACTTCTGGTTGTCTCTTGTTGTGCTTGCATTTGGCTTTGGTGTTACTGGCATTGGCACTTACAGCCTGGTTGAGTTTCATGTTTAAGCAAAAATTTGTGTCAACGTGCATGCATGCCAGCAGTCTTCTATTTATAAATAAGCTTAAACTGCTTAAGCTGATGAAAGGACTGCCATGTCTGAATAGAAAAACACTATGTGATGTTAACCTGCTCTTGTTAATTGATCAAATAAGTGTTTGAATTGAATCGTGATATCAAAAACTTCTGCAGTTCTTGAAAATTCATGTTATTCAACTTCCATTTATTTGGAAAAAAAAAACTCTGCTTTTTGACAGTTCTGATCATTGATAGAGTATTTGCCAAATCTTGATATTCACCATACCAGTTATAGAACAAATCCTTGACAGTGCCATTTATGAGAATTTTTTTTCTTCATTTTTTATTCCCTTACATACCATTCATATTTAATGGAAGGAAACTCAAGCTAAATACTGTTATAACAGTTTTATAGAACAAGAAAAACGAAGTTGATGAAGAAAGATGAGATTTGTTTAAGGAAACAAGATATCTAGATAAATTTTAATTTAAATAATGTTTTAATCTTAGTCATAGGTTTATTAATAATTTTTTAATATTAATTTTAAATAAGTTATACTTGTTTAAGGGTTGGGTTATCTGTCTAAGTCTAAAAGTCTAAAAGGTTGGTCTAAAATTTAACAAGATTTAAAAAAATATATATTAGGACTCAAATTGAGTTTGAGAAAAAAAAAATCTTTAAAATATAGGTCAAACTCAAATATGAATATTCAATACCTAAACCCAACCTAATCATTTCTATAATTTTATATTATTTTTATATGTTATATAATTTATTACACATAAAAATTAAATATATAGTAATATATAAAACTATAATGTAACCATAAAAAATTGTTAAGTTATATATTTTATTTTGATAAATGAAATATATATAATTATTAAATTTTAAATTTAAAAATATAATTTTTTTTAAACCAAAAATATAGTATTGGTGGGTCTAAAATAATATTGGGTTAGTCATCTATAAATATAGACAGATTTAAATAAAATTTTAGGTTTATATTTCAAGTCAGACTGAACTTGGGCAAAGTATAAAATATATTAAACCTTACTTAAGCATGGCATGAATCTGACCCGACTTGACTCATGGACACATCTAATTTAAGTAGATCCCTATCCATTAATTAATTATGATAAATATATGGCTCAACCCATAATTTGGTACCGCAGTTTGACTTTTTTTTTTCTAATGCGGTACCTGTGTTATTTCTTGCCCAATGTGATACCTGTATTTGACAAAAGTTATACATTTTGGTACCTGGAAATAACAATGTTAACTTTTTAATATTTAATTCAGTTTTAGAATTAATTTGATGAAAATTCTTAATTAGCTAATAAAATTAGAAATTAACTTTCATAAAATTGACAGTAAACCCCGAATTAAATTATATTCATCAAAATGTATTTGATAAATTAAACACAAAATTAAAAAAATTCACAATTAACACCAAATTTATTCTATTAACAAAATCATAAGAATTTAAACCTAATAAGTAGCAATTAACTTTCATTAAATCAACTCTAAAACTTAAATTAAACACTAAAAATTTAACATTATTACCTTTAGGTATAAAAATATATAATTTTTGTCAAACATAAGTACCAAATTAAATAAAAAAATTAACACAAAAACTGCATTAGAAAAAAATATAAAACACGAGTATCAAATGATATATTAAACCTAAATATACTAAAGAAGTCAAAGTCTCAATAAATTAAGGGGTTAAACATATTAACTTAATTGTGGTAAATAGTGTGATTAATAGGGTCGTCTCAATTAATATCAAATCCATAAGAGATAACTCTTTTGCCCCCCTCATTTATTTCTATATGCATTCATTACTTTGCTGAAATTCTAAATATTATTTTATAAACAAAATTCTTTTATTTATTTATTTCAAATTATAGTGTCGCCAAAATCAAATAAAATTCTGGAATTTTTAATGTTGATAGAAATTCTGGAATTAATATGCGAAGGTTTCAACTCTAACATTAATGCAGTAGTGAATTCGCTGTATTTAAGACTGTAGTGATTGTAAATATGTTGAACGTATGTATTCTTCTCGCTTGTTTTCCCCCAAAATACAACGGCTTCTTACCTAAACCTTGTTGTTTTAGCTATGGTTTCACCTAAACATGTTATGTTAATGTTCACCATAATTGCTCCTTCCGCTATCTGTTTTGGGGCTGTTTACAGGGTTGGTGATGCTTCAGGATGGCATCCCATGTTTAATTACACTAAGTGGGCTTCTTCCAACAAGTTCCACGTTGGTGACACTATTCGTAAGCTCTTCTTCAACCTACTTCTATGCCCTCTTTTCTTTTTTTTTTGTGCTAAACATCCTTTTAAAGTGGTTTCGATTAGCAGGTTTTGAATATAATGCCATCTTTCACAATGTGAAGGAAGTGACGGAACCAAATTACCGAGCATGCAATGGAACTAAGGCAATAGCCACCTATTTTTCTGGCAATGATTCATTCACCTTGGACCACCCTGGACATCGTTACTTCCTTTGTGGCTTTCCCTATCATTGCAGATATGGGCAGAAGGTTGAGATCTACGTCGTCGGTGAAGGTACCAGCCCCAGCCCCAGTCCATCTCCGGTTGCTGATAAGAATCCTGCTAATAGTGCATCATCCTCACACCATAATTTTAGTGTTCAGTTTGTTACCAAATACTTGGCTATGGTCATCCTCGTCCTTTTTTATTTATTTTGACTGAGGAAATTGTAGGTTGCAATGATAGATTGGGGTATTGGACATTTCTCCTAGGTGTTAGCCTAAGTTCTCTGTAATAATCTCTCTTTGGATTTTGTTATTTTCCAAATTTAGCTGTGGTTTGGACAGACCTCATTTGACATTGTTTCAGTCAAGGGATTGGAATGCTTTAATACTTTAATGGTCGTATCGGTAAGGATTTAGCGTCATGGCTTAGTGAAGGGAAGACACGAATTCTGCATGGCTGTAGTTAGCTTTGCAGCCTTGACCTCACCATATGCAAATTCCATCAACATCGGTAGCAATATCATACTCATTAGATGTATAATTGAGAAGTATAACAATTTTCTACCAACAATTAACTATCAAATCAAATTTAGAATGCTACCGAGGTTCTAGCACGTTTTTTTCAAGGGAAACACAGCTCCACTGAGGTGAGATTAGTTATCTGGAATTCTCATTTTCCACCAAAGCTTTTAGGTGCAGTTGATTCATATGGGGAATAAAAATAATCTTTTTTTGAAGCACTGGAATTGTTGCTGCAATGGAGGAACTAATACGAATGACCCAATGGAGGAACAATTCTACAAATGTGTTCAAGGAAGATGCATACTTCCTACAAGGGAATCTGCAGTTGTAATTATGAATCATGTCAACCCAGTGATATAGCTAGAAAATTCTTTTTGGGCCGAAATATATTTTTACGATAGTAAAAATATAATTTCATCATTTTAATAGTTTATATCTTTATAATTTTTAAAATGTTAAATCAAATTTTTATCATATTTGAGGGGCCAAAGTACAATTTTACCATTACTAATTTAAAATTTTATAAATTATAAAAGGCCTAAATTAAAAATCTATTTTAGAAGGGTCATGGCACTTGGGTCTCTTAATGGCTCCGCCACTGTGTCAACCTCTCATGGATGTGGTCGTGAGCATTAAACTTATAAAAATTTATTTGATGAAACTAATTTTTAACTCAATCGAAAAATAACGTCTCAAGTTTTAAGCTTGTCTCTGGACTCACACGGCCCATTACTACATTGAAAAACCAATAAAGGAAACTGTCTCCACTTTCTCCCGTCAAGCTACCAAATACACCCAAGGAACTACCTAAAATGGAGCTGCGTAAGGTAACTTTGGAGATCTTTACCAAACTGGAATAGACATGGTTATCGCACTATGTAAGAAGATTCGAATTCTCAGCATTGACTGTGGTGGAACCACCAATATTGTTGCTGATGTTGCCCTTGAACACTAGAACCACATCAAAACTGGTGATCTTAATGTTCATATTGGCGATTTTGTCGACATCATCGATGGTATTGTCATCGGTGCTATTCTTGCTACCATGCTATCTGCCAATGATAGTACCGGTCGTCCCATTTTCACTGCTGGCGAAGCTGTCAAGTTTATCACTTAGAATAACTCTGTGCTCTTCAAAGTTAATAAGCTCGTCAAAGTTCTTCATTGCCGGAAGAGATTCTCTGGCAGAAGTATGGATAAAGTGCTGCAGGAAATCTTTAGGAGAGAAGACGGAACGTTGTTGACACTGAAAGCCACGTGTAAGCCTCTCCTGGTTCCTTTCTATGACCTCAAGACTTACGCTCCCTTTTGTTGGATTTTTTATGAAGGAAAGGTTGAAACAGAGGCAAAAAAGGATTAAAAGTGGATAAGTTAATTTTAGTGAACTATTTCATTCATGAGAAGAAAAACTGATACAAAATTTACATGAAAAATTATGCTTAAAGAAGCTGAAAATAATAATAAACAATTACAACTTGGCTTAATCTACTGACTAGATTCGTATTTCTTTTTCATTGGTTTATTTCTATCTAATTATTTCCCACAATGTCTAATCAAAAAGTTATTATTAATTCAATGCAAGTTGACAAGTTGGCAACTTGTAGAGTGAAAAGCTCTCATGTTTGGTGAGCTCGCAGTCTTTGGTGAGCTTTGCACTTTTGTGAGCTTGCAGTTTTGGTGAGCTCGTAGTTCTAGTGAGCTCATAGTTCTGGTGAGCTAACAATTTTGGTGAGCTCGTAGTTCGCAATTTGCATAGATGGTCATTTCGCAACACTCTTTGACCTCCATACTTCGAACTCCAATACCATAGTGCAGCGTGTCAAACCTCATCTTCTCAAGAAGTTTTGTTAAGATGTCAACCAATTGATCTTGTGAACTATAGTGAACCAATGTTACTTTCTTGGCTTGCTCCATTTCTCTCACAAAGTGATACTTGATTTTGAAGTGTTTTGTTCTTCCATGGAACACTAGATTTTTTGCAATTGCAACAATAGATTGATTATCACACTTAATCTCTATTTCTTCTTCTTGCTTCAAATTTAAATCATTCAGTAGTTTCTTCAACCAAAAAGCTTGATTTACAGTTGCTGCAGTTGTGACATATTCAGCTTTTACAGTTGACTGCACCATTGTTTCTTGCTTCTTCGAGCTCCAATAGAACACATTTGATCCTAGAGTAAAGAAATAACTTGAGGTACTCTTCATGTCCTCAGTGGATCCAGCCCAATCACTATTTGAATACCCAAGTAGCTTAACCTTTTCAGTTCTTATAAACTTCACTCCATGATCTAGAGTTCCTCTTATGTATCGTAGAACTCTTTTTGCTACTTTGTAGTGGTTCACATTGCAGCAATGCATGTACCTTGACAATAGACTTACAGCAAACATTATGTCAGGTCTGGATGCTATCAAGTAAAGCAGACATCCCACCAAGCTTCTGTAGCTTGTTTCTTCGACCTTCTCAACATCTTCATTGCTGGTGAGCTTCTCACCTTGAGCAATAGGTATGCTCCTAAGTTTACAATTCTCTATGTTATATCTTTGCATGATTTTTATTGTGAATTCCTTCTGGTTTATAAATATTGCATCGTGAGCTTGGTTCACCTTCAGACCGAGGAAATATGTCATTTCACCTAAGTCTGACATTTCAAACTTGTCTTGCATCTAATCCTTGAATACAATCACCGATTTGTTGTTGTTGCCAATCACAAGTAAATCATCAACATATAATGAAATAATGAGAAGTGTTTCATTACTAGTTTTCTTCTCATATAAAGTGGGTTCGCTGATGCTTCTTTCAAAACTCATCTTTATCAGGTGACTGTCAATTCTTTCATACCACGCTATTCGTGCTTGTTTCAAACCATACAATGTTTTATGCAGTTTGTACACCTTGGCCTCGCATCCAAATATTGAGAATCTTTGCGGTTTCTCAACATAAATTTCTTCCTTCAGAAAACCATTAAGGAAGACTAACTTCACATCCAACTGATGCATTATCCAACCTTTTTGAGTAGCAAGAGTTATTAACAGCCTTATGGTGTCTAATCTCGCAACAGGGGCAAAGGTTTTAGTGAAACCCAGTCCATATTGTTGGCTAAACCCCTTCACAACCAACCTCGCTTTATATCCGTTGACTGATCCATTAGAATTCATCTTAGTTTTGAACACCCATTTAACTCCAATCACTTTCTTGTGAATTGGTCTATCCACAAGCTCTCAAGTTTTATTTTTGTTGATCATGGTGATTTCATCTTTCACAATTGTTCACCATTCAACTTCTTAAGAAGTTTCTTCAAAGGTGACTGGTTCTAGCTTCACCAGATTACACTGTTGATAGATTTCAGTGTTGGACTTAGTTCCTCGTACTGGTTGTTCATCAACTGTATCATTTTCAGTTTGGTTTCCAGTAGCTCGCAAATCAGATTTTTGAACCCCTTGTTCACACATCTTTTCCTCTGTTGCAGTCCAATTCCAAATTTTTCTTTCATCAAACTTCACATATCTACTTATGATCACTTTCTTGGAGAAAGGATTATAGATTTTGTATCTTTTATTAACACTGGAATATCCAACAAATATCACTAGTTGCGATCTACTGTCTAGCTTACTTCTTTTCTCTTCTGGAACATGAACAAAATAAGTGCAACCAAATAATTTTAAATGTGAAACAAAAGGTTTAAAACCATACCATCACTCAAATGGTGTCTTCCTTTCAACAACTTAAGTAGGTAGTTTGTTTAGCAGGTAAACAGCAGTGTTTACTGCCTCTGCCCAGAAATCATTTGATAGTTTACTTTCGAATAGCAAGCAGTGAGGCATGTTCATCACAGTTCTATTTTGTCTTTCACTTACTCCATTCTAATGTGGAGTGTACACATTGCTCAATTGATGATGAATACTAGATTCTTCATAGAACTTGTCAAACTTTTCTGAGGTATATTCTGCCCAATTGTCTGATCTTATCATTTTGAGCTTGCAATCGCTTTAGTTCTCAACCATAGCTTTAAACTTGAAGAAGATTTTAGCCACTTCAAACTTGTTCTTCATGAAATACACCCAATAGAACCTTGTACTATCATCTATAAACAACACAAAGTACCTATTTCCATTTAGCAAAATTGTTTTCATTGGTCCGCAAATGTCAGTATGTACTAAGTGCAATTTTTCAGTGGCTCGCCATGCGTTCGCAAGGAATAGAAACCTCGCTTGTTTTCTAAGATAACACACTTCGCATACATCATCGTGATCAACCATATTTGATAGATTTTCAACCAGGTTATTCTTGGACATTTGTCTTAAGAATTTGTAGCCAACATGTCCCATTCTTTTGTATCACAGTTTTGTTTCATCCAGTGAGCTGGTATATGCTACCAAATTTGCTAAGTTCCAATTTACTGCAAAACTTCTTTCTGCCATTTTTGTTGATATAAGATTGCATCCACTAGGATCAAGGATTAGACATTTGTTGTCCTTGAATACCACAAAGTATTTTTTTCTCAAGCAGTTGTCCTACACTTAGTAGGTTTTGGTCTATGTCAGGAACTAAAAGAACATCTGTGACAAGGTTAGTACTTGATGAAGTTTTGATTAAAACATCTCATTTTCCAACTGCTTCGATATACTGGCCATTTCCAACTTTCACCTTGGAATGAAACCTTTTGTTAACATTCTTGAAGATGCTCGCATCTGCTGTCATGTGACTTGTACAACCACTATCTACAAACCAATTCTTTTTTATTCCACTAGAGATTTCGCATGGTGAAGCGAGTTGGGCTTCCCAAGAAGTAGTGAGTTTAAGTTTGCAAGAGGCTGTGAACATCAGTCCTTCTACTTCTGCTGTCTGTGCCTTTGGATTTTGTTGTTGAGTATAGCCTTTGTTTTTGCATACTTTCTTTACATGGCCAAACTGCTTGCAGTTTTTGCTTTGGACATTAGGCTTGAACCAACTGAATTTTTTAGGATGACCCAACTTTTTGCAGTGCGAACACGGTGGATATTTTTTCTTTCCACTCTCTTTCTTTGATTTTTTCTTTTTATCTGACCAGCTCTTTTTTCCTTTCTAACTTGGGGAATTCACAGCTTCTCTTTTTCTGGCTTGAAAAGCTCCTTCAGCATATCCTTCTTTTCTACTTGCCCTTCTTTGTTCTAGAGCATACAAAGCATTTATTAGCTCTGAGAGTGAGATGGTTGATAGATCCCTTGAATCTTTCAGTGAGGATATCTTTGATTCATATCTCTCAAGAAGTGTGGTAATCACCTTCTCAACTACTCGGCTATCTACAAAATGGTCCCCCAACAATCTTATCTGGTTCACCACAGCCATGATTCGATCTGAATATTGCTTCACAGTCTCAACTTCCTTCATCTTGAGGTTTTCAAACTCTCATCTAAGATTTATCATCTGTTGTTGCCTTGTCTTCTGTGAACCCTGGAACTTCTCATTGAGCTTATCCCAAGCTTGTTTGGGAGTATCACAGGTCATGATTCTTGTAAAGATCACGTCTAAAATACCGTTTTGTAGGCAAGACATCGCCTTGTGTTTTTTTAGCATATTTCTCGCTATGTTGTTTCATTTGAGCAAGAGTGGGATTTGGCCTCAACATTGTTGGTTCTATTTCAGCATTTATAACCTCCCAAAGATCAAAGGCTTGAAGATAGGTTTTCATTGTCTACTAAGCATTTTTATCACCATTCTTTTGAAAGTCATGAGTAAGGGAAAATTTTGAGGGAAATATATTTCGATCTCTTTAGGAGTTTCAACAATAATCATAGCAAACTTTAATCATGATTCTTCTATAAAAACACAAATAGGTATTTTGGATCATTTTATAATCCTTCTTCAACTACTATTTACCACATATGTTCAAATTATTTCAATTTATATAAATGAACAATTTTTCGAGAATTTCAATATGCTTCTAACATCCTAAATCCTTCAAGGATATTAATATAAACTTTACTATATAGCTGTTCATAAAAGGTTGTAACAACAACCATTAGACGTAAGTTAAATCTTTTATAAATTGTCAAAATAATATTTCTAAAGGTTATTGCATCCACTACAAAAGAATATTATATATTTTCATAATCAATGCCAGAACTTAGCGAAAAACTTCATATTTTTATTTCACTCTTGCAAAACTACTTCATTTGCACCCTCATTGACTTTATACCTTTAGATATTTGGACTACTAGTCCAAAAACTCCACGAATTTAATTGTATTTGAGTTGTGCCTTTCTATTTTGATCAATTTATTTCATATCTATATTTCTCAATAGATTTATTCAAGATCTTCCTTTTATTTCATTATTTCAATAATAATATTGCATGCAAAATCATTGTTGACCACTTTTATTATTAAGTTCCATATTTTCTGGAATTGACTTAATTTATCAAGATATCTTATTTTCATTATTTTAATCTTCAGTTTCAGGTACCTGAATCTCTTCTAGAGTTTTACTTATTAGTTATGTCTTGGGTCTCTTCTAGAGCACACATCTAGAAGAATTTTCATCTTTGGAACCGATCAATCTATTATTTATTCTAACTGATTGTCCTACTAGGACTTTGATTAAAATTAAAATATTAGATGGTATATAACACTTGGTTATTCTCATTAAGTTTATAAAAAACATCTAACAGTTAACTTTAATGAGTTATCCTTGTTGAACTTTTGGTTCAAATTACTCTCCCCCTAACTCATTACAAGTTTTTATTTATCTCCCCCAAATGTCGGGAAAACTATCGAATCAAAATAGTAATCACGGATCATGTCATAATTGAATCTCCAATACATTCAAAACATCTAATAATACAAGGAGACTTGTAATTAATATATATTCTCAACTTTCTTTAAGGATTCACTCATATTTGTGCGTTGTGGTGAAGCAATTAGAACATATACGCACATACAAAAATTCAAAGATGAGAAATATTTAGCTCTTGACTAAAAACCAATTGAAATTAGGAGTATTTATAACTTATTGGCTTGATGCGTATAACATGTAAGTCAACATAATCTCATGTTGAAATAGGAAGTTTAGTTATCATAAGTAATGGTTTAGACATTAACCAGAGGCATTCAATAAATAATTTCTCTAAACCATTATGCGCATAAATAATAAGCTTTTATGAAAGTTTTTCAAACTCGATCAATAAAAGATCTGTGATATAAACTCATCAGTATTAGCAAGATGAATTGTCTTAATTGCATGACCTGAAATTAATTATTTAAACAAGCAATCTTGCAAATGACAGGTTGCAAGTTGATAACACATACATGATTATTTTGTAGATGCATCTACCAAAATCATATAATATCAAAATTATTCACATGGTGGATGAATGGACCCATATTCATTTTAGAAATGTAAGACATTAAATCTCAACTTTAGCTAGTGAGTTTCTAACAATTAATTTTCATTGAAAACAAGCAACAAATGAGAATTCTTTAAATTAAAGACTTTTTTGGTTCTTAAATGAATGTTCATATGAATTCTCAATTAATTTTTGCATCATATATGATCCAAGATGGTCTAACTGGTCATGCCAAGTAGTAAATATATTTGTATCAGTAAACTTCTAGTTTACTTTAATATGCATTTCAATTGTACTAAATTATAACAAATTGATACTTTTACTATCATTCCTTTTACTTTGAATCCACATATAAGTACTATTATAACATTTACTACTAGAAATGTTTAAATCAATATGAAGTCTATAATGCCACTAAGTCAATAAATATAATTTCCAAATAATTATATGCAATATTCGCTTCAGAAAATATGTCAGAATTTTCAAATATCCAAAAAAAAATTATTAATAGCAAACTTTGAGAGTGGATCTTATTTTTCAGGTATACAACAGGTACATAACCAATGACTTTCCATATATAAGTTTTCTCTCTTACAAGTTCTCATCAGTAATATTTTTCCACATAATTTTAATTGAAAACTTATTCTGAATACTGTAGAGTTATACTCATAGTTTAAAAAAAACTTGCAACTTCAGGTGCATCCAACCATAACGAGCTTGAGATAGAATTACCATATTCTATTGCTCATAAGTAGATCTTTCACAGTTAAATATTTTACTTTTAATCCCTTAAAGGGGATGATGACAAAAGAGATCACAAAGATAATCAAAGTCAATGCAATTTAATATAAAGAGTAATCAATAATTTAATCTTCTTTTGATTCATATGAAATATAATTTTTTCCTCATTCACAATTTCCATATGAGATCCATTATGAATATATTTTAAAACCAATAGATTAACCATCACAAGATATTAATATATGAGCTCTTCTGGAGCTTTTGACTAATTTTGTACTGCCAAATATTGAAATAATGGTTTTTATTTTCTTTTATGTTTGCGTTCACTTTGGGGAATGTAATAGATTTACTAGGATGAACTTATAAACATCCTAATAGATTTTTTTTTCATAATCACCATCGCAAACATGCGTGGATTTCAAATCAAAATCTATCTATTCATGTCGTCATGATTAGTCTCCAATTATAAACATGATATAATAAATAAATCATAGTAAAATATACCTGAAGATCTTTAACATCATCATCATCACCCTGGCTATTATCACGAGCACTAAGTGGTTAAAGGCTCTAATGATTA
Organism: Gossypium hirsutum; assembly: GCF_007990345.1. NCBI lineage: Eukaryota > Viridiplantae > Streptophyta > Magnoliopsida > Malvales > Malvaceae > Gossypium > Gossypium hirsutum. Next base: position 10,111,255 of record NC_053444.1, read on the forward strand.
CCCATAGTGCGCAAGCCTCAATTGAAATAGCAGCAACTCTAGGAGGCAATCGATAACAGTAAACTTTAGGATATTTTTGTGACTTATGGAGAAAAATAATTAAAAGAGAACCGTGTTGATAGCATGTTATAAAATAAATAGACAGGGAGTAAAGAACAAAGAAAATGGGAGAGCAAAAGAGAAAGTGTATTTTATTGATCAATCGGAATATTTACAAAGCTTCTCCAAAGTCTCTAGGCATAAGAAGTATAAATGAAGTAGAGATTTAGTGCTTATTACTATTAGAATTTAAAGTATATCAAAACTTATCTTGATCTTAATGGGCATCCACTTAATAAAATATTCATAACAGTAATAATATTTTTGTTAAATAAAATTTTAAAAATAATAAGATTTAATGAATTATTTTGAAAAATATAAAATTTAACAATTAATTAAGCGTTTGTTATAAGAAAGTTAATGTGAAGAAGGCAGGGTGTGAAAACAATTAATTGATGCAACCATAGACCAGAACTAAGTCAAAAGATTATGTAGCTAATAAGCCAAGGAGGAGGAGCTGCGACAGTGACAGTAGTTCACAAAGCAAGTGGTAGTGGCTGGCAGGCATGGTTTCAATGTGAAAAGAAGAAATAGATTTGGAATGGGGACTGCCTGTACTTACTCTTGAGCGCTTAAAGATGGCTGCTATTGCTTTGCTGATGCGGTGGAGTGGACCGACATTCTGCTCTCTTTTCTGCATCTTGGAACATTCTATATCTCATTTCTCATGCATTGGGTATGGATAATTAGAAATATATTCGGCCTCTATTTTTTTTGGCGCCTAAGACGTGTGGGGAAATCAACATGAGTTGTAAGAAAGTAGATATTTCAAGTTGAACTAAATTTGTGTATATTTATTTATACCTTCCATATCATTAAAAGAAGAGAAAAAAAGCTATGTCTATCAAGTTATTGCTTTATTGCTTTAATAACTTTTGTAAACATTAAAATTTAATCCAAAAACCAACATTAAAAGAGGGAAGCTTATTGGCCCATGATGAGGCTTTAGAATGTGATTTTTTACGTACTCCCAATTAAAAGTTCTCTATCATAATTAAATCAATCAAATAATATATTTTCTTCTTGCACCCAGTATTTTAATTCTCTCGTTCTCATAAAAAAAATAGCTCTGTAAAAGTTTTTACTGCTTTTTGGCCTCAGAATTAAAACCATCTCATATATTTTTCAACAATTAAGATTGAATTCTCTCTCTTTGAATTTGAATTTCTCTGGTAATTATTGGAAATCAACTTTTAACCTGGTTATCTTATTTTAACTTTGAAAGTTATATTATTAGTTTGTATTTTTACCTAGTCCGAAGTACTATAACGAATATGCTCATTATTTTCTTCAATGAAAAGGTGGAAAATTCTACAATATCATATATTGAACCTAACTCTTAAATCACTATCACAAACACATTGACAAAGTTGTATTTAAAGTGTTAAAGCTATAAGTGTAACATCCCGATTTTGGGCCTAGTCGAAACTGTGGTTTCGGGACCACAAATCCAATGAGGAAAAATTTATTTTTACTATATTTTATGGCCTACAATTTCACGGAATGATTTCGTGAAAATTTCGTTCAAAAATTTAGACGTTTGGGCACTCAATTTAGTCAAAAGGACTAAATTGTAAAAAGTGCAAAAGTTGAGTTCTACATGTTAGAGGTGTCCAATTGTTATGAAATTTTAAATTGGAGGTCTTTATATGGTAATTAGACCATTGGTTGAGTTATGGACAAAAATGGACATTATATAAGTGAAATAGGAAATTTTGAAGTTAGGGGCATTTTGGTAATTTGGTAATTAAAATGAATTAAAAGGGAAAAATATGGCAAAATTGTGCTCATCTTCTTCAGTTGGCCAAAATTAGCAAGGGGGAAGCCATAGTTAGGGTTTTCAAGCTTCCAAGCTCCATAGTAAGTGATCCCAAGTCCCGTTTTTAATGTTCTTTACGTTTTTGAAGCTTCGGTAACTTAATTTAGCTTATTCTAGCAATAATTTAACCTAGGGTTCATATTTGGAAAATACCCATAGGTGAAATGTGTTTATTTTGATGTTTTATGATAGAATATGAAGCTTGAAATTATGTTAAACAACTTTTGCCAAGCGATTTTAAGTGAAAACGAGTAAAACGACATAATCGGTAAAAATACCTAATGTTCATAAGTAAGTGTTAGAATGGGAATTTGATGTTACCATAGAAGGGGAAAATGTTCGGCATGTTATAAAACATAAGAATATGAGATGAAGTTTAATTTCCGAACTTTGGGGTAAAAGTGTAAATATGTAAAAGTTTAGGGGCAAAATTACAATTTTGCCAAAGTTAGAGTCGAGGGCTGTTTTGATAAATGTGAGTATTAAATAAACTAAATTTGCTATTATAGATCAAGAAGAACGAAATCTGGGGTTAGACTGAGGAAAGAAAACAGTTGAAGACTAAGTTGATAGATTTGGCCATATTTTGTACTGAGGTAAGTTTACGGTAAATAAATGCAATATTTTGATAATTATTATTAATGCTGTTTTTTTTAGCAATTATGTATTTATTTCATGAAAATATCTAATGTTGACTCAAGTATGAGATAACAGAGAATTAGTATTAAAAAGTCCCGTTGAAACATTAGGAATGTATCGGATACAAATGTCATGATATTTGCGTAAAAAGATCCCATGTAAGACCATGTCTGGGACACGGCATTGGCATCATTGAGGTTATGAGAGGTCCCATATAAGACCATGTCTGGGATATGGCGTTGGCACGGAGATGAGAGGTCCCCCGTAAGACCATGTCTAGGACATGGCATGGGCACCGATATGAGAACTCCCATGTAAAACCATATCTGGGATATGGCATTGGCAGTACAATAAACATCTCATGTAAGACCATGTCTGGGACATGGCTTTGGCATGTTATTATCAGAAAAGAGACCCAAGTATCCTTATTATTCCAATAAGACTCAACGGGTTAGTAAACAAATTATGTTCCATGAAAGTTCAGGTAAAAGCATAAATAGCAAATTCAGGTGAGTTATAAGAGTTAAGAACATATTATGTTATCAATAGAGAACCAACATTTCAGCAAGAGAAGAGTAAGTTATAATCATGAATTATCTAAGTAAACAAGTAAGTGAACGAGTAAAAGAGTAAGTAAAGAGGAAATTAAAGATCATGACATTTGAGTATAATTATTTGTGTTAAATGTTGTTATTTATTTGCTTGTAAACTTACTAAGCTTTATGCTTACTTCTTTTATTTTCCTTCTTTTATAATATTGCAAAGCTAATTCGGGGATCTTAAAGATGTCAGAGAGCGCTCACACTATCAACAACAACAACTCTATATTTTATGATGATCAATGTTTGAGCTATGGTATGTATAGGGACTTAGTCATTTTGAATGTATGTCCTTATGATATTGCTAAAGGATGATGTGTAAATATGTGATAATGTTTAGCTATTAAAATGGCTAAGTAAGAATATGTTTGGTATTATGAATGCCTAGGTGATAGTTTATACCTAGAAATTATGAAAGAGTAAAAATTTGCAATGAAACAGTTTTGGGACAGTAGCAGTGACGTGAATTTGAAAAATCACCAAGGATAGTATAAAATGAATTAGAGAGTGAATGATATATATAATTAAAGCTTATCGAGTCTATTTTCATAAAAAAAATAATGATGTGGGTAAAGGAATTTTATATTTTGAGATATTTGAATTTTGGTTAGACAGGGTCAGAATGGTTTTTGGAGTCCCCTGTTCTGACTTTATAAAATAATTAAAAATTGTAAAAAAATAATTATGAGTTATAATTTATATTTCTAGATTCCTTGGTGAGTCTATTTTCTGTAGAAACAAGTGAGAACACCATATGAAAATCATACGATGAGAAAATTGATTTTTAGTGAATAAAGGTCAGAACTGTCAGGCAGTGAAACAGGGGAGACTTTAATGAATAAACTGTACTAATTGGCTAAACCAAAAATTCTAAAAATTTTATGGTAAGATAATATATAAGTCTAGTTTCAGGTAAAATTCATGGATCTAAATTTCGAGTTTCGTAGCTCGAGTTATAGTTAAATTAGTGACTGTTGTGCAGGTGCACAGCATTATGGTAAACAGTGAAATAAATTTTAAAAGTAAATTTTTATGCCCCGAACTAATAAGTTAAGTCAAGTAACACCCCATGCTCAACTCCGGCAACGGTCTCGAGTATGGGGTGTTACAATAAGATTTCAAGCTCCTCAAATAAGAGATACTTTATTGAAATTAGCTAAAGTTAGTGATGATCCTAAAGTCAAAAGTGAAATCGATGACAGGTTTAGTTCACTGGAATTGAATAGGGCTGTAATGGAAATAATGAAATAGAACTGAAATGGAATAAAGTTGTAATCATTAATTCAATTATTTGGTTGAATGTAATAGATATTGTAATAGTATATGAAAAAAACTAAAATGACCAGAGTACCCTTAGCAGAATTTTGTTATGTAGATGATTATTGTTATTGTTATTGTTATTAAATATTATAGGATTATTATTAAATATAATTTAATAAAATTTGTAATATAATTATTTTTATATTAAAATAGTTTTTAGTTTTATATTAAATTATATTAAAATATTTTATTTTTATATTTTAAGTCTAGATTTTAAAGGATTAGTTTGAAAATTAATTTTGTTTTGTGATTAAAAGTTGCATAAAATAACTGTAACGGGAAGGTAAGTAAAAGGGAAGCAATAAACATTCCTTAAATGAGTATTGCGTTCAACCAAACAAATGAATGGTTTACAATTCAATGAATAAATGGAGAATGCTATTCCATTCCCCCAACCAAACATGTTGCTTGAAAATTTTGAGTTCTTATTAGGCATGATTATTTCATATGAACTTGGTTAGCAAAAATTTATAATCAAAAGGTATGTGAATTGATATAGCTATAGAATAATGAAAAGTTCTTCTTTCAAATTTCTTTTTTTTTTTGAAAAATACAGGAAGGTTGGATTCCAAAATACTATAATGCAAATAGAATCTAAATTTAATGAAAAACATATGATTGAAATATTTGATTTGACGAGAATGTTGATAATGAAACAATAAAAACTCCTTAATAATTTTTTAGAATCGATTTTTTTTATACATAGTAGATCAAGCAATTTATTTCTCTTATTTCAAATAATTATTTAATTAATTTAAAAGGCCTCATTTTACAAATTCACTTTAAGCTTGCACTTGGAATAAAATTAAGTTAAATAAATTTATTTGAATTAAAGAAAATATTTAATTATATTTGAGCATGATAAATTAAGTTGGATAAAAAATAAATCATTTAAAATAAATGTGATGCTCACAAAGTTAATATACAACATGCCTTTTTGCACTGCAAAGCAATGAACACAAAGGTGCACGCTAAGAAACAAACAACATCATGAAAAAGATGGAAACAATCAATGCTAACTAATAGGCGCATTCAAATGATGCAAAAGCTTGCCGTTTCTTCAAGAATCTTGGCATGACTGCGTAGCTTCATCTTGAAATTGTGGGAGCGCATTGCGTATCACTTTTGCTTGGCCAACTATCTTTGATTCCACAGGCTCGAATAGGCCGTTCGATTTGATTACCTTCCCAACATTCCTTTTGCAGCTGACAACAGTATCCTTGGAATGTATTCACAGTTACTTGAAGTCTGAAATCCAGACCAAACAGAAAGCTCATCTCCAACCTGTTGAGCTCCGCCGTGCTTACCCCTCCCACTCGCGCATAATATGCATTGTTGAAAAACCTGCAAAACACAATGGGAAGAAATGATGCAAACTATATCTAACATCAACCTCAACCTCAAACTACAATCTCATAACACTCACGCATCATCAATAAACTTTGCGGCTACCAATACACTGGTTATGAGGAGTCGGTGAACATTAAGGGAAGTCAAATGCACATCCGTTTGTTGAACAAATCTATCGACATAAATGTATGCAACGAGAAAGCACGACGGACTGCAGCCAGCATACTTGAAGATGCGATCGATATAATGCTGAATGCTTATGGTGGGAGCTCTTAACCCATGAAACATGGCAACATTATCTTTGAAGTTCACCGTCTCGGACTCCATCTCGTTTCTTTGGACGGATTCCTCAAGAAGCGAAGAAAGAAGTGATAAAATCCGTGGAGTTCCAACAACTCCTTTACCCAATTCTTTGAATCCCAAAGCACGGTATATATCAGAATCCACACACTCCGTATCGATTGCAAGAGTTCCCATAGCTAGCTTAACCTGCAAAAGATGAAAAAGGTCATTAGTCAGATAGTAATAACCCCTTTCTGCTGGATCTACAAACATGTGCAGGAAGCATGTTTAGAGGCCAATTGCAAAGCCACAAATCCAGTTTGCAAATGAAAACCGCTAGCTCGGCGCCACATTAATCTTGTTTCAATGGACCATGTTAAATATCAGATCTTTTTGCCAACATTTTCATTCTTCCCTAATACATAATATATTGAAATTTATTTCATATAATTAAGTGATGTATAAGCTTTTTCACCGAATAGGCTCGCCATGTTCCCAAGCCTCAAAATTCAACACCCAACAACCATCCCAAAGCAGCAAATCAATTAACAAGCCAACCAACTGAAAAAGCTATAGAAAATCACCTAAAAAAATTCCAAGTTTCCTTGCTCACATACAAGAGCTCAAAAAGAATTATGAGAACTTAAGCAAAACCCATCAAACCAAATCTGATCAAAACACACACCCAAAATTAGGTAAAGAAAACAAGTGAAGACAAAAAAAAAAAAGGACTTACAAAATCTTTAGAAACTTCTTCTCAATATCCTTGAATCTGCTTCTTCTGGACTTTATACAAAGAAAAAGGAAAACATAAGAGAGATGGATCAAATCTTATCCTTTGATTAACTTAGCCATACTGTCTCCCCCACACCTCTCTCTCTCTCTCTCTCTCTCTCTCTCTCTCTCTCTCTCTCCCTGTCTCTGTGTCTGCTCCTTCCAGTTTATTGCAGAGACAGAGAAAAAACAGTTTTTTTTGGGGGGGGGTGAAGTCCCACAAGTAGTTTTCTCTCAATCTCTGTACCCTTTAATGGTATGTCTGAAGCTTTACACGAAAGACAGTGTCGGTAGTGGATTATTCATTTCTCACCCATTGTTGAAGTGGAAGACTAGGAAGGAAAGTTAACCCTCTAAACTCCAACCTCCTTTCAATTTGCCTTTCCCCTTTGGTTAAACTGAAACACCCCTTGGGGTTGGGCCCCACTTCTGTAGCCATCCCACATTTCCTACCCTACTTCATCGCCTTTCATTTTGGATTAACTTACAAAAGTGGAAGATAAAAAATAAACTTTTAATTAGAAAATAAATGGAAAAATATGTAACAAAAATTGCAAAACAAAGTGTATGAAACAATTTATAAACCTGTGTATCGTGATGTGCATACAACTTTAAAAAAGAAAAAAAATGGTGACATCATGTGAGTTGGTTTTATTTGAAGATGTAAATACAATGTATTTCTTTCACAAATTTTGGCCACCGCCAGTGCCTGGCTTCACTCATTCTCCTCGCCATTAAAGTTAAAAAAAAGAAAACTCAAGTCTGATTTCAGAAACTGTTCAATTAATGTGTAATATTTAGAATTTTATAAAAATATTAAATTCAAATTGAATAAGTACGAAAAAATAATTGGTTAATTCAAATATAAAAATGTTTATTTTATCCAAACATCCAACTAAATTAAACTACTAAATTACCAAATAAAACCTTTTTTTCTAAAATTACGAAAATTGGACGTTTTTGCTAAAACGCGTTCAATTGGTGTCATTTTTAAGGGAAATTTAGAAAAATGCTTCCAATTGGAAGCGTTTTTCCCCTCTAGCCATTAAAGCGTTTCCAGCTCAGCGCGTTGAGCAAAAACGTGTCCAACTCAACGTATTCCCCTCAACGGTAAAAAAAATTATAAAACCCCTCCACCTACTAATTTCTCACATTTCTCTCTTAAATCTCTCAAATTTCTCAATCAACTCTCAAAAATCTCTCAAATTCTCTCTTAAATTTTTTACTAAAATTCTATTTCTATCTAAATTCTATTTTTTATTAATATTTTGAAGAAATATTTTTTTATTAAAGTTTTTTTTCTTATTCTATATAATTTAGCAATGGCTGGGTCTCTAATCCGTCTTGATAACAAGCACATCTAGTCAATCAATTGCAAATGGTAAGAATAAATTTTAATCTTGTTTAATTTTTTTATTTCATTGTTATATTTTAACGTAATATTTTTATAATTTTTACGTAAATAGGCGGAAGATCAAACTTTACAATGCCATATTCACAATTTACCTGGTCCTCCATCACCGTTGATTGAACCGTTCTTGAGGGAAGCCGGTTTTTGGCATGTGGCCCTTGTAGTTCGGGGGTGTAAGTTGGACCTGAAATTCATAAGCGCATTGGTGGAAAGGTGGAGACCCGAGACACGCACATTCCATCTTCCATGTGTTGAATGTACTATCACTCTAGAGGACGTTCATTTATAGTTGAGGTTACCAGTGGACGGGTTGGTAGTCTGTTCAGTCTGCTGATTGGGGAACCGTATGTGGTGATTTTTTGGATGTGGCTCCAGAGACGACGTACGGAGGTCGAATTAAAATGGCTTGGATACAAAAACATTTCACGGAACTAGTTGAGGATTCGACTGAAGCCTAAAGAGAACGATACGCTCGTACGTACATCCTTCAGATCATCGAGGGTATCCTGATGCTGGATAAGTCATGAAATCTCATCCATCTAAAGTGGCCGCTGAAACTCGTTAATTTTAGAGTAGCGGGCGAACTCAGTTAGGGGTTTGTCGTGTTGGCAACATTGTTCTAAGAGATGTGTCAGGTGACGCAAACAGGAAAAATCAATATTGGTGGTTGTCTTTTACTACTACAGTCATGGGCTAAGTTCCGATTTCCATTTTTACATCCTCGAGCGAACTACTTGTATACATTCTCACTCGCAACAAGGTAAAATTCAGTAGATATTACCATGATTAAATTGATTTAAATTAAAATTATTATGCTAAGAAGTTATTTAAATAGGTGGAACCATGTGCCGAGTCATGTCGGATTACCTACTGAGCATCAAGATATACGACTTCTATTATACCAACGATCGGAAGCTGAGGTATGTATTTGTTTAATTTTAAACTATATACAAATAACATAGTCAATTTCGTATTTAGTAGTGTATATATATAACTAATATTTTTATCACGTTAATATAGTTTGAATGGACATTAAACGAGGATCCGACAATTCAAAAATAATCACCGATGAATTCTTTATGAATCCCAACGCTTGGCATGTTAAGGTCCCATTGGTAGTGTACACTACCGTTGCGATGCATAAGACCAATAGAATGTTGCGGCAGTTCAAATTCCTGCAGTTGATTCCCATGACACCTTAAGACCTTGATGATCTGCATCCTATCGACTTGCGGCGGCCAAATGAGAATTGGTCGGTATTCCACTCCCAACATATCAACATGTGGAATAATCGGTATGATTTTTCACCTACTCGCAAACCTATTATCGTTTTGGAGTTAGCATGCGATCCGGAGTACATGTCATGGTTTAGGATCCATGGCAAGCCATATTTGTACAGGGAAGAGGCAAGGAGTGGCATCCCCATACAAGTAGGCCACGAAGGCCCCATTTAAATTTAAGGGCTGGCGATGCGGACCCATTATCAGAACCCACGCAAGAACCGGCTCCAACGACCTCAATACCGATGCCCACGCCACCCCCGTTCAATATTTACCATCTTATTATGGTGCGTATTTTAACCCTATTAGCTTCACACAAGCATCATATATTGCACCACATTTTTCTGCTTCTAGTCTTATGTCAAGTTGGATTGTTGGTCATCCATCCCCAATGTTTTACACGCCTAGCCCATCTCATTTTTCAGTAATGCCGACACCAACGATGATGTATAGGTCATCTACGTATCAGGCACTAACGAAGAGTCCACTCATCTTCTTCGCCTTCGGTCGATTGCGATCCTTGCATTCTCGGTTGCAATCGTTGAACCAAGAAGATGAGCAACTGAGACCACAACCCCACCTAGAAGTTGAACCAAGAAGGAATCAAGCGCATAACCATCGACCACCCCGATGTGGCACCGATCCTAACCGGCATATGCACTAATTAATTTTATATTGTATCGATGATATTTGTTATCATTTTACAAAATTAACATTGTAATTTGTTATAATTTCACAACATGAAAATCTTATATTTGTTATTATTTTATAGAACCGCGCGTTTACATATTATAATGGAATTGATATTTGTTTTCTAGTTTTCATAGTCCTTTCAATGTGAACATGATGGCATTGTCTGGCCCGGGTTCCTACACCACCCGAGATATTTTTTAGACCCATCTCGTCAAAATTATTTTTTCAGTTCTTCAAGTTTCGATTTTTAATCAAAAATAATATTCTATTGGTGTAAACACAAATATTTAAAATCTCAAATTCAATTATTACAATTATTACGTTAAATTTTTAATCAATTAAAACCATAAACCCTAACCTTAAAACCCCTAAAACCTTAACCTTAATAATAAAACCCTAATTAATAAACCATAAAACACTAATTAATAAACCCTAAAACCTTTAAAATCCTAAAAACCTTAATAAAAACACAAGGAAAATGCTTTTAGGTGGAAGCTTTTTTCTGAGTTTCCCTTGAAAAGGACACCAGCTAGATGCGTTTTAGCAAAAACGGCCCATTTCCATCATTTTAAAAAAAATTGACTTATTTCCGTAATTTTAAAAAATATATATTTTATTTGGTAATTTAGTCAAATTAAACTCATTTAAATTGATGTTGTCAAATTTGATCAGAATCTAATAAAATCAAACTCATTATAATATGTTAAATTTTTATTTTTTAAATTTTTTAAAATTTAATATAATCAACCATCTTTGTAATAATTTATTTGTTTATCAAGATTTTAGATATTATATAAATATAATTGTTATATGCCTACAATAACATTTGAGATTTAAATTTATTTAGACTTTTTTAATTTTCAAATTAAAAATCTATTTTATATAACAATATTATTAAACAATAAGATTTAGATAAAAAGTGAGTAAAAATAAAATATAAAAAATTGATTTTATAACAAAAATGCTGTTATTATAAGAAAGTGCTGATAATGTAAGACATTTCTTGAAACATGGATCTCTTTAACTTATTTTCCATGGATCTAATATCGCTGGCTATCGAGAGAAGTATTGGTGAAGTGTAATCCTAAAACTTCGACATCCAAGAGTATAAGGTTCCTTACGTTATTTATGTTAATTCATTTGATTTAGAGTTAATAAAGTGATTACCAAACTTTTATTCAGAGGTGTTTATACTGATTGAGTTAAGTTTATACATGATATTATCATATTTTATATTTGTTTAAGTCCAACTTGTTTGAAATATGAATCTAAAATTTTGTCAAACCTCGGCTCAACCAGCTCATTTTTGTAAATTGCTAACTCGTGCTCATTTTAAGTTTGCCCGTATTATTTTTATTTTTTAAATATTTATATTTTTAATTTAATTTTTTTTTCATTTCTTGAATTTATATAGGCAACTTAGTATTTTTAATAGCTACATTATATAATTATAGATTAAATTTTATTTATTATAATTTACATAATATTACAAACTTAGAAAATGGGCTGAATCGAGCTAAGCTTCACTACACCAAAACAGGCTTTTAGCGGCGCCGCTAATGAATGCGCCGCTAACTTTAGCGGCGCTTTGACCAAAAACGCCACTAAATTTGGCAGATTTGTAAAATAAAATTTTTTATATTTTCAGCCCTCCTGTAAAAACAAATCAAAAGAAATCATATCTAAACCAGCCAAAAGTAATAAATCAATATATTAAACAAATAATATAATAAATATCAATAAATAAAATAAAAATCGTATTATTATTACAAAAATGTTAAAAGTTAAAATGATAATTAAAAGTCAAAATCGAAGTATATTTACACGATAGTCTAAGACGACGGCTGTTGCGACTGTTGAAACATCTTCATCATACTCTGAAGCTGCTGCTGGAGTTCATCGAACTTTTGACGCTGCTCTGCTTCCCTCGCTGCAGCCTCTGCTTCCCTCGCTTTAGCCTCTGCTTCCCTCGCTGCAGCCTATACTTCTCTCGCTACCGCCTCTGCTTCTCTTACTGCCGCATCTGCTTTAAGCTGCTGCTGGAGCTCTTCATACTTTCGTTGAACCTCAGCTTCTCTCGCTGCTGCATCTGCTTTCAGTTGTAGCTGGAGTTCTTCATATCTTTTTTGAACCTCAGCTTCTCTCGATGTTGCCTCCGCTTTAAGTTGTGTAATTTGCTCAATTGTTGTCGCTTGTATACGAGCCATCTGGTCTCTTAACCTCTGAACTTCAGCTTTGGCTCGACTCCCCGAAGGCATATATTGTTGCGAGCTAGATCCAAAAAATTGGGATGGGTTAACAAAAGATCCTTGAAATCGAACCCGACCATACCTTTCAGGACCCAAAACTTCAGTGATAATCCGGTTGTCAATGTCGTCAATATGAACAGAACTATCACTGGAAGCAATCGCTTCGTACTCCGCCTTTTTATCCTTTAATTTTTCCTAAAAAATAAATCAAATAGTTAGGAACGCAATATATATTAAAAAACCCAATGCAACATAACTTAACAATATTTGCATTACAATAAATGGAATAAATCATTAGAAAATAAACACTATAAATAATTAAAACAAGTGAAATTGTATTAATTAAGCAAACGTACCATAATTTCTGTAGCTTCAGGAGTCATAGGGTTTCCATCTTTCTTCCTATGTGTAATGTCAAAAAGTTGAAGGCGTCCAACTTTTTGACCGGACGACAGTTCCTACAATACAATAGTAAAAATATTAATGTAAGTAAGTAGTTATCATCCTCCAATATATAAAAATTGAAAATACCTCTGCATGAGCTACACACGCAAAACTTTTCGACCCAGCTGTGTGAGTGAATTTTTGTTGCTGCCTACTTTTTTTTCCAACTTCTTCACGATCCTACATTATGAAATTATTAGTACATTAATTAGAAAATACTATACACCACAATAATTTCAAAATTTTATAAGTTACACATACCTCTCCTTTCTTTGAAGCCCAAAATCTAACGACCTCTTCCCACTGGTACCTCAGCATTCCCGGCGGGACATTTTGTAATCTCTCGTCCAGTGTTGTTTTTGTCTTAAAATAGTCTTTCTTTAAAGTGCTCTTATGGTCTCTCCATCTTTTTCCCAATGCCTTCTTTACATAAGCATCGGAGACCTCTAGAGCAAATCTCGCCTACAAAAAACACAACTTAAGAAAGTAAATGTAAACGAAACTTAAACCCAAGTATTATAAATGACATACACGTTTTGTTACCTTAATGTTATCGAAAGCTTGGTTCTTGTTACTCTCGGGCACTTTATGCCATGACTCGAAGTTAATTGGCAACATATTTGCATTCCGTGCTAGAATGCCCATGTATCCTGCTAAAAGGTGAGCTTCTGATCCAACAGGCTGACCAAAGCTATTACTGGATACTTGGACACGCTCGACTGGATCTAGGTCGTATAAATCGCTCAATACCGTACGTCCGCGACCTCTCCGCGTCCCACCAGTTTCATCTGAAAAATAAAAGTATTGTAATATACGAAATTTAAAAAAAAACAAACAAGAAGTCAACACACATGTAAATTAAATGTTAAATTACTTTGAACTTCTATAGGTTCCTCAGGTGTAACCGGAATATTCGAAGATCCAATAGCAGTCTGTTGTTCAGTGCTGTTTGTTTTCGCCGAGTTTGGAGTACCTTGAACAATGCGGTGCGATCGCACTTTTCTTCTAGGCATTTTATCTGCAATACAAATAAATTAGTTGAAAACTTAGTATACAATTACAACAATAATATCCCATATAAAATAGTTGAAATATCATCATTCGTAGATGTAATTAGATAATCGTAAAAGCTTACTACATTATAATTCGTAAGTCTCTTCATCCGTATCCTGGCGGACCCATTAAAAATGTGTACTAGTACCAGGGATGTTTTCGTTTAAGTTCTGTTCTGGAAATGGCAAAGTTTGTGTTCTGTCGTCAATGTCATCTCTACTTCCACTGCCCATGTCAAACAAGTCTCTAGAGATGTTACGGAGTACAACGTACCAACCCTCATTAGTTGGGTCTTTTGAGTAAAAAGCTTGTTTAACTTGAGAAGAAAATACATACGGCTCATCAATCAATTGTTGTCCTTTGTGAATCAATCGATCGAAGTTTACCATTGTGAAACCAAATTAATCTTGCTTGATTCCACGTGCAGTATTAACATCAGCCCAATCACATCGAAATAAGACAACTTTCCATTTGCCGTAGTAATCCAACTCAATTATGTCAGTAAGAAGTCTAAAATATTCCACATTTCCCTCCACAGGATTATTGTCCCTAGCACTAGCATAACTTGTAATTGAGGAATTAACCACTATTCCACAATTTTGCGTTCTCCTCAATCTCTCGCGATATTTTGTATGAAATCTGAATCCGTTTATGAGGAACGCACTATATCTTTTAACCACCCGATTTGGACCTTGGGAAAGCAATTTAACTTCGTCAATGACGTTCTTCCCACTCCAAGCCTATTGAATGGAAAGTAAACTGACTAATTAAAAATGCTTTGAGTAAATATTATTATTTGTCGATGAAAGCTCCAATTACATACTGTTTGGCTTAACCATTCATGAAAAGATTCTGTAAACAACTTATTGATATCTCGATGTTGTGTTCTTCGGGAGCGCGAACGAGATTTCAATATTTGTTTGTACTCACTATGTTAAAAATATGTTCAGTTTGTTAGACTATAAACAATTTTTAAACGATGAATATTTATCAAATTTCTAGAACTTACTTGCGTAAAGGTTCCATTGATTCGTGGTGAAACAGAACATATCGATGTGCTTGAACCCACGATAAATCATCTAATTCTGTAATTTCAACTTTACCGATTGGTTCTCCAAAACTTTGGAACAAATAAGTATCGGCAAAGTTATGATCCGTGAGTCCAGCATTTCTATTTGGTCTGTTCAACCTTGTTTCAACATCTTCCAAATATCTTGAATAGAAGGTCATACATTCCTCTGCCAAGTAGCCTTCGGCAATCGATCCTTCTGGATAACGCTTGTTGCGACAATAAGACTTTAATTTGGATAAGAACCTAAACACGGTATACAACGTTATCAAAAGTTGTAACCAAAAATACATAGGTGAATGAAGGAAAATTTTAAAAATTGTAATTAACACCTTTCTATGGGATACATCCATCGATAGAAAATGGGTCCGCCAAGAATTGCTTCATGCGGGAGATGGATTATCAAGTGAACCATAATAGTGAAGAAGAAAGGTGGGAAGATTTTCTCCATGTTGCATAAAGTTAAAGCGGCTCGATCCTGTACCTTCTGAAGTTCTTGAACATCCAAAACTTTGCCATAAATGACTTTCATTATATTGGATAGTTCAATTATACAAGACGTCACCTTCTTCGAAATACAACATCGTAGAGCAACTGGCAGTAAATCTTGCATCAAGATGTGATAGTCATGTGATTTTAGCGAATATAGTCTTCGATCTTTAACACTAACACATCGAGATATATTAGATGCATACGCATTTGGAACCTTTATATCCTTCAACACAATGCAGAACACTTCTTTCTCTGTCTTCGACATTGAGAAAATAGAAGGCGGCAACCGATATTTACCATTCGGAAGTGGATTCGGATGAAAATCAGGTCGAATTCCCATCTAAACTAAATCAAGTCGACTCTGAAGATTGTCTTTTGATTTTCCGTCTACATTCAAAATTATACAGACAATGTTCTCGTAAACACTTTTCTCAATATGCATAACATCAAGATTGTGTCGTAAAAGGTGGTGCTCCCAATAAGGCAACTCAAAAAAAAATACTTCTTTTCTTCCATAAGCCCGCCTCATTAGGATCATCCTCTTCATCGGAGTTATCATCAGCTTCATCATTTGATCTTCTATTTCTTTGCGTGTTTGCCGGTTGATTCATCTTCCCATAACTGGAATTCATATCTTCCAACATTAACAAGATTTCAGATCCACTTGTCTGCGAAGGAGCTTCTTTGAACTCTTCAGTACCGTCAAATGCCGAACTCTGGAATCTAAATCTATGATTTTCCGGTAACCACCGACGATGTCCCATGTAAGAGAACTTTTTCCCATTGTATAATCATTGCGAACATGTTTGTGCAGCACAACAAGGGCACGCATAACGACCCTTGGTACTCCAACTGGATAAATTGGCATAAGCGGGGAAGTCATTAATGGTCCACATCAAAGCTGCACGTAAATTAAAGTTCTCCTTTCTCAGCACATCGTATGTCTCGACACCTGCCCATAATTGTTTTAACTCTTCAATAAGTGGCTGTAAATAAATGTCGATATCATTCCCGGGCCCTTTCTCTCCAGGGATAATCATAGATAAGATAAGGGAAGATTGCTTCATGCAAATCCACGGAGGCAGATTGTAAGGAACAAGCACTACTGGCCAAGTACTGTATGCAGTACTCATGATCTTGTAAGGATTAAATCCATTAGATGCTAGGCCAAGCCTCACACTCCTTGGATCGCTTGCAAAACTTGGAAATTTATTGTCAAATGATTTCCAAGCCAAAGAATCTGCCGGATGCCTTAATAATCCATTATCAGTTCGTCTTTCATGGTGCCACGTCATTGACTTCGCTGTCTTCGACGACATGAAAAGCCTTTGAAGCCTTGGTATCAGCGAAAAATACCGCAAAATCTTGACCGACTTCTTTCTTGGCTGTGCATCATTTTCATCGTCGTTCCCATCTTCTGTGTTTCTATTTATCCAACGGGATTCGCCGCATACATGACAGCACTGTTGGTTTCTCCGATCGCCCCAATACAACATGCAATCATTCGGGCAACTATGGATTTTGTTGTACCCAAGACCTAAGTCTTTTATAATTTTCTTCATATATTTGCAAGACTGAGGGATTTTTGTAAACGGAAACATTTCTCTCAAAAACTCTAACAGCATTGTCAATGAGTTCCCGGTCCACCCTCCCAAACATTTTAACTGGAAAAGACGAATGCAGAATGACATTTTTGAAAATTTCGATCCCTCATATAGTTCTTCGTTCATCTCATTAAGTAGCGCGTAGAACTTTCCCGCTTCTCCATTCGGCTCTTCATGATGTACACTTCTTCCGGGTTGGGCTCCAGCATTTCCACCGAGATTACAATCATCAGATGGCAGAAAGTCAGGTGGGAACGACTGTAAACCATGACTCTGAATATTAAATGCTTCACGCAACATCCCTTCCATGTCATCCCCTCTAACAGACTGATGGTAGGCAGTACTATCATAAGATACATCCATCCTTGAAGAGGAAGTACTAGGCGGGCATTCTCCATGGAAAAACCATTGTTTATAACCACGAACAAACCCATCAACAATTAGATGCTCGTATACAACTTCACGATAATGCCAGTTTATGTTGACACACTTCTTACACGGGCAAAGAATCATGTTCTCTTGGCTTGCATATTGAAATGCAAAATCTAGAAAAGTTTGTACTCCATTTCGATAACCGTCGCTTACCCTTGACAAATTCATCCAAGACCGGTCCATTTCTTATTTCTTGAAGCCTAATCTTGAGAATAAATTGCACGGGTTTAGGATTTAGGAATAAGTATAACTAAGCTACGTAAGTTATGTATTATGTAAGTTATTTATTATGAAAATTATGTAAGTTGTGTATTAGTCAAATTATGCTATGTAAGTTATGTATGTCGTATAAGTTATGTAAGTTGTAAGTTATGTAAGTTATTTATTATGAAAATTAAGTAAGTTATGTAATTTACGAATAATTAAAAAATTGTAAGTTATGTAAGTTGTAAATTATGTATAATATTAATTAACTAAGTTATGTAATTTATGTATAATATTAATTAATTAAGTTATGTAATTTATGTATATTAATTAATTAAGTTATGTAATTTATGAATAATTAAAAAAATGTAAGTTATGTAAGTTGTAAGTTATGTAAGTTGTAAGTTATGTATAATATTAATTAACTAAGTTATGTAATTTATGTATCATATTGATGTAAGTTATGTAACTTATGTATATTAATTAATTAAGTTATGTAATTTATGTATAATATTAATGAAAGTTATGTATAATAACATAAAATTCAGTTATGTAATTTATGTATAATATTAATTAATTAATTAAGTTATGTAGTTTATGAATAATTAAAAAATGTAAGTTATGTAAGTTATGTAAGTTGTAAGTTGTAAGTTATGTAAGTTGTAAGTTATGTATAATATTAATTAACTAAGTTATGTAATTTATGTATCATATTAATGTAAGTTATGTAACATATGTATAATATTAATTAACTAAGTTATGTAATTTATGTATCATATTGATGTAAGTTATGTAACTTATGTATATTAATTAATTAAGTTATGTAATTTATGTATAATATTAATGTAAGTTATGTATAATAACATAAAATTCAGTTATGTAATTTATGTATAATATTAATTAATTAATTAAGTTATGTAATTTATGTATAATATTAATTAACTAAGTTATGTAATTTATGTATAATATTAATTAATTAATTAAGTTATGTAATTTATGTATAATATTAATGTAAGTTATGTATAAGAACATAAAATTAAGTTATGTAAGTTGTCAGTTATGTATAATATTAATTAACTAAGTTATGTAATTAGAGATGGGTATTACTGCTCGAATTGGTGCCCATATGCATGTAGAGATTGACAGCAACATCATGTAGAGCAATAAATACCATGCAAATTATCAGTGATAAGGTACTGCAGATTGAAAAAAAAAAACTTAATTGTTTTAATATATAAACCCATTTAAAACCTAAAACAAAACCCATTGCTTTTAAATTTTTAATAAAACTTTTATTATGCTTTTAAATATTCTATAACTAAATAAAAATAAATCAATGTCAATATCTTATAAATTTATTACTTTTTTTTTATTGTTGTTAAAACTTTCAAGAATATGTGTTCTCCTTTATATTATTATTGTTATTAAAACTTCTAAAATTTTGGTCGTCATTATTAACATTTTCAAGTTTGGTACTTTTTTTTGCTATCATTACACAATAATGCCTCGTTTGGCTACTAGAGTAATAATATGAGGAAAAAACTTATTTATTATATATGTATTACAATGGTTAGACATAAAATAAAACAAAATAGTTAGTACAAATTTAAACTTGATGAGTAATAACTCTTGTAAAAAAATAAGGCTTGTTCAAAATAAGCGAAAAATTCCCCTCTTTTGCTAAAAATAAATCATAAAAGTGGCTAAATATTACCAACTGAATTAGTTTACTGTTAACCCATATGCTAAAAACATGAGTAAAAAATAATACTCCAATCAAAAATAACCTTTAAAACTTGTTCTTTGCAGTACATGAATGATAATCTTGCTATCCAAGAAAATGAATATTTTGAAACACAAAAATAGACAAATTCGCCCCAATTCATAGAAGTGTAGGCCAAACTTTTTGTCATGCATAACCATCTGGAAATATCCAAAATTCCACATGTTTGATATCTTCATATACAACTAAATATAGTGACAAGATTCAGAGGCCCCAACTGCCTATGTCCAAACTCGTGAAGTGCACATTTCACTCTCTCAAGACACATGTTATATGCAGTGCAATTTTTTAATGAAATATTATTACAATCTAGCATCATACACTATCATAAGATACATTCAGGGCAATCATATAAGAAACTAAGAATGTATGATAACGAAAATAGATGTCTACAATGTAGACAGTTGCTTTCAAATGGAAACATAAGTCAAGAAACTTACAGCAAATCTCAAAAGAAGACAAGATTTTCCAACACCAGAATCTCCAATAAGCAGAAGCTGGAACAGGTAGTCACTGCAAAATATTGCAACCAGATAATCTCAATATATGTTCCAACGATGCATAAGAATAATAGCTACAACTTTAACAGGTGAGTTATGTAATTTTATTTTCGCCAAAAGAGGCCTAATCCCCAAACCCAGTCTCTCATAAACCAAACCTAAAGTTTAACTTGTCAGCGTTAAAATGCCAATTAACCAAATTAAGTGCCCAAAGATTAACCTTAGAATGCCAAGCAATTATCGGTTGACAGCGAAGTTTACTGGTGCATCAAGAAAGCGCAATTCAAAATGAATTTCAATTTCAAACAAATTAGAGCAAGTCACCATCATTCGTAAATATATACATACATAATGAGCACATTTTTTAAGACAGATTTGCCTCTTCAATACACATAATCGATTTAGCAACATGTTAACAAAATATAACAAATTATTTGCAAAAGAATACCCCGACCACAATTTATTATGGCATCTTACAAAATTAGAAGCCTATGTCCCTCCTGAATGTTAACTGTTAATGTTAACTCTTCAACAATGAGAAGAACAAACTAGAAAGCAAACACAGGATCAGTACTTCTTCCCAAACCCTAGACAAGAAAAAATTCCCAAATTCCCCGAATTCCCAAACAAACAGGCCAGAGCTTGGTGATTGAATTTATTATTTAAACCCCAATTTACCAAATTACACTTAACCCAAACCCAAAATCAAGATACAGCATTTTAAAAGAAAAAAAGCTTGCCTTTTCCCCAAAAATTCCGCAACTTTGATAGTATCCTGTCAAGATTGGCTCAGCTGTTGCTTCGTTTCACCCGATTTATGAGTTCTCCTCTCCCTTTTTTTCCTTTGTTTTTTCTCTTTCGTTTCTATCACTTCCGTTTTGTCTGAAGGCTGTTTGTTTCTGTGTTTATTGTGTTCTGCCTTATAGAGAAAATGATAAGTTAAAACACGATGAAAGAAACGGCGTCGTTTTGCCAAAATTTTAAGACACCAGTCCGGCGTTTGTTAGGAAAACGCCACTATTTCTTGTATATTTGCGGCGTTTCCAAAAAACGCCACTAAAAATTGAATTTAGAATCTGAAACGGCGCCTTTTAATAAAGCTTTAATGCATATTTCAAACTATTTTTTAACTTATTAAACTTAATTCTATTTAAAATAATATTTAAATGACAAAAACATTAATATCAATTGGTACTTTAAATTGATTTTTTAAAACATTATTTAAAGAAATTAATCTAAACTAACCTAAAACCTTTATCCGACCCCTGAAACCCTAAACCCTAAATTCTAAACCACTGTCCCTTAGCCCGTAACTTGTAACCCCTAAATCCCTAACCCTTATATCCCAAACCTTAAATTCATATATACCCCATAATCCTTAAAATAGCACGGCCATCCAAAATAATCCCTAAATCTTTAATAATCATAAAATAGCTATAATTGATTAAACAATAATTAATAGTAAAAACTTTTAATTTGTAATATTACATTTATAATATTCATTTTTTTGTATAAAATTTGAAATTTATAATATTTAATTTTATTGATAAATAAATAAATTTAAACTATATACTCATAATTTCAATATATTAAATTTATTATTATATATTTTAGAAATATATAAGAACATATTTGATATAAAAATTAATAAAACTAATTAATCTAATAACTTAAACTCTAACATAACCGTTGAAACCCTAAACCCCAAAGCCATACCCCCTAACCCTTTACCCCTAAATCCCCTAACCCCTAAAGCATAACCCTTAAACCCTAAATCCCCCTAACCCCTAAACATCAAACTTTCAATTACACAAACAAACGGTGACGTTTTCACAAAATTATAGACATATTTGCGGCGTTTTCCCAAAAAACGCTAGTAATAGAGTACATCATTCAACTGAAACGACGCCGTTCTGATAGAGTATCAAGAATATTAGCGGCGCTTATCTATAAAACGCCACAATAGAAACTGATTCCCTAACACGTAACGACGTCGTATATTGCAATATTTGTGGCGTTTTTGACTACAACGCCGGTAAATGCTACCTTTTGCGGTGTTTTTCTATAGAAACGCCGCTAAATTTCTTTTTTTTTTGTGTGGATCTTACATTTAAATAATTAATTACCTATTTATTTAAAAAATACATAATTACCTACTTATTTATTTGTTTGTTTATTTATACCAATATTATTTTGGTCCTATATATACAAATTAAATAGTTAATTATAACTATATATATCCATATATATCAAAAATATCAAATGGCCGTTAAATATTTCGGTTAAATGTTTTTAAATATACAACGTTACTATATATTATTAGTTAATTGTATCATTTAACAATCTTCAAATTATAAATTAACATGCATCCATAAAATGATCATCTAACTACCACGCACCTATTATATCTATTAATAATTATAATATAAACTATACTAAACTTCATTAATATATATTAATTAAATTTATTGATCATCTGGATTTATTTTACAAATATATATATTTACCATAAAAATTAATCAATCTAATATTAACCTCTTAAGAAACTCTATCATGACCCCGACCAAACCCAAAAAATTCCCTAAATTTATATTAATAATCACAAATTAATATAGTGAAAATATATTAAACATGCAAGTTAATTATATATATATAGTAGTTTAAAATGTTGTGTACAAATTAGTTGAATTATGCTAGCAATATTATCTTTATCATGACAAAAATTTCCGTATGTATGGATCTAAATATAAGTTTTTATCATTTTTGAACTTAAGTATCAATATTTTTGCATCTGGTATATTGCTACTAATTAACCATATATATAGCCATGCATATATATATATCAAAAAAATCAAATAGTTATAAGGGCCGGTTAATTAATTTTTTTAAATATACAAGATAGTTATCATTTAACAAGTCTCAAATTATAAATTATCAATCGACATGCATAAAGTGATCATGATCTACCTATTATAATATTCAATATTTTTGAAATTTATTCTGGAATATCTATTTTACATATAAGAATGTATATATTCACCAAAAAAATAATAAACAAATCTAATTAATTAAACCCTAATTAACATATGCATGACCGTTGAAATTAACCCTAAATCTCAAACCCTTAAACATCTAACCCCTAAATTAACCTTAAATCCCAATTACCTTAAATCTATACCCCGTACTCCTTAAAATACCGTCCATAAAAAAAATTCCCTAAATGTTTAATATATATATTAATCATAAAATATAGTCAATAATTAATTATTAATATATATATTTTGTATAAATTAGTCGAACAATATATATATACTACCAAAATTTATTACTCTTATAAAAAGTTAATTCTATTTTTAATTTATTCTTTACATTAATACAACAATTTAAGTTTTATTATATTTTATTTTATTCATAATTTAATATATTTTCTCTCGTAAAGTAGTAATTTAAATCAACTGTTATAAATAGGTCGCACGTTATATATATACGACTTCTCTTTAATAAAAACTTTTTATATTAATCAATATTATTTGTTAATTATAATTTAAATGTAAATTGTCCCACTATATAATAAATAGAACAAAATAATAATTATTTCAACTTATAAGATTTTTGTTACTATTAGCGGCGCTTCGGTAAAAACGCCGCTAAAGGTCAATACATTAGCGGCGCTTAGATACAAACGCCGCTGAAGACAAGAGAATTAGTGGCGCTCAGTTAAAAACGCCGCTAAAGATCCGAGTATTAGCGGCGCTTGTATAAAAACGCCGATCCGAGCATTAGCAGCGCATAGACAAAAACGCCGCTAAAGATTCGAGCATTAGCGGCGCATACACGAAAACGCCGCTAAAGACTCGAGCATTAGCGGCGCATAGACAAAAACACCACTAAAGATCCGAGCATTAGCGGCGCCTACACGAAAACGCCGCTAAAGACTCGAGCATTAGCAGCGCCTAGACAAAGACGCCGCTAAAGATCCGAGCATTAGCGGCGCTTACACAAAAACGCCGCTAAAGGTTTAAAAAATCGCAAAAAGGACGCCGTTGGTCTTATGTTTTTTTGTGGCGCTTTATGTAAAACGCCGCTAATTCCTATTTTTAGCGGCGCTTCCGGATAATCGCCGCTGAAGCTCTACCTTTAGCGGCGCTTTGGATAAATCGCTGCTAATGCTTGATTTTTTGTGGCGCTTTTGTTCCAAACGCCGCAAAAAGTGCCGCTAAAAGCCTATTCTGGTGTAGTGCTTAGACCTTAAATGTTTGAGTTCAAGACTGTCCATATTTTAAACAATTTTTCTTTTGCCCAAACTCAATTTCCAAGTTTAATATTTTGTCCAAAGCTCTTCCTAATTTCAAGCAAGTAGGTCGACCCTTAAAAAAGTCTAATTTTATCAACATCACACGTAAATTACATTATCATAGACAACAAAATTTATAAAACTTATTTAAAATAGTATAATCCATATCACATTACAATATAATAACATAACATTAGACAAATAAAAAACATACCTCATTTCATTGAATCATTGAACTTTAGAACCAAACAATGTCTTATAAGTATTGCTAAAGTATTCACTTTCATTTTCATTTGCAAAAAGCATCTTTTATTGATTCTTTCTCTTCACCATTTTATAGTTAATTCGAAACCATTGTAATCAACCTTAGTGCCAATGAATACATCAAACGATTTAACAAGTAATTTTCCCATGTTGTGATTAAAATGGCATGTTATTACTGGTAGCATGTTAATAACGTTTCATCTTTACGTGTTATTCAACACTCGTCACATGAGAGATGAAAGGTATAAATCTTAAGTCTATATCATTCAATCAAAGTTGAAATAAATGAAAAAATTAAAGTCTTGTTCCCAATTTGACTAACATGATTGAAACCAACTTATCAATGATCAAAGTAAGAGCTATTTTTGTTTTCATGTTATTTACAACATTGAAACATTAGGGTTTCACCCATTGTTGTTGCATATTAAGCAACACGTGTCTTTCTTTCTGTTGGGTCGAACCTGAATTATGCTATAATCACAAACGAAAATCAAGAAAATTGGACACAAATATTTACGTGAAAAAACCCCTCCAAAGAGGATAAAAAACCACAAGTAAAGAAAACTTCACTAAAACGAAAAAAAATCAAAAAGGGAGTACAAAATGGAGAAATAAACCTTGAACCCGAAGTACAAAGATTCCCCAAAATTCCCACAAACTCTCTCTTAATTTTGTTTTTGTTATATTTTCTTTTATCTAGGGTTGCTAAAAGGCCTATTTATAGCCTGAATTTTGTGTACAAATATGACTAAAACATCCCTAGAATAATTAGAGTTAGACTGGAAAAATATAACAGAGTTTAACTAGGAGAAGAAACTCAGTTGAGTAGAGAACACGTTTCCACGTCAAGATACCCTTCATCGCGTCATCGGACGTGACGGATCTTCTCGTTGTGACGTCAATGTCGTGTCATCAAGACGTCGACTCTTCCTTGTCCCAATGTCAACCCTGTTTCATCTAAAATGCGAGGCACACTCCACAAATCTCCACCTTGACTCATATTTTTGAAACACCTTCTTTATCGAGCCTCGTCAGGGGCTTAACTTGATCTCTGTCGAGTGCTTATCAAGTCTAAGCAATGCTCAAACTTGGAAATTAGAAGACTCTTTGTTATATGTCTGTTGGATTGCTCTCTATACCAGTTTTATGAATCTGAACATCTCATTGAGTAATCACCTCTCGAACAATATGTATCGAATATCTATATGCTTTGTTATTTCGTGATGCATCTGATCTTTCGTGAGATGTATGGCACTTTTACTATTAGGATATACGATAGTTTTGTCATTTTTATCAACCAACTCCTCGAATAGACCTCTCAACCAAATGGCTTCTTTCACAGCTTCTATAATTGCCATGTACTTAGTTCCGATAGTCGATAGAGTCACAGTGGCTTGAAGGGTGGGTTTTCAACTAATAGTGCAATTTTTGAAGGTGAACAGATAACGTGTAAGAGATCTTATTTTGTCTAGGTCTCCGGTATAATATAAATCTACATAGTCAAAACTAGACTTTCTGAACATCTTCCAAATTCCAAAAAAGAACTAGCAGTCCATCTTAAATATCTTAGAATCCATTTAACAACTTGCTAGTGTATTTTTTTGGGTTTTGCCATATATATACTTACTACACTAACAACATGTAAAATATCGAGATGAGTACAAACCATTGCATACATTAGGCTTCTGACTACACTAGAATAAGGAACCGAGGACATGTACCTTTTTTCGTCTTCGGTATATGTCCTCGGTTCGTGGCGAGTTTGAAGCCGAAAGTTGGAAGTGTGTAGCTAAGGGAGTCCTAATTGGTTTAGAATATTACATTCCAAACCACTTGAGAATCTTTTCGATGTATCTCTGTTGTGACAAAAATAATTTCTCGGAGTGACGATCTCTCAAAATTTCCATCCCTAAAATTTTATTAGCTATACCAAGATCCTTCATCTCGAACTTATAATTAATCATGGTTTTTAATCAATCAATTTCGAATGGATCCTTACCCGCAATTAACATATCATCCACATAAAGCAACAAGCAAATGAATAATCATCATGAAGGCGGTGTAAGTATACACGGCTATCATACTTACTTCGTACAAAATCATGCTTATCATGAAGGAGTCGAACTTCTTGTACCATTACCAAGGAAACTGTTTCAGGCCATATAATGATTTCTGAAGAAGAAAAACATGGTCTTCCTTACCTTCAATCCTAAAGCCTTCAAGTTGCTGCATATAAATGTCCTCATCTAAAATCTCATGAAGGAATTCAGTTTTCACATCTAATTGCTCTAACTCGAGGTTGTTTGATGCAACAAGAGCTAACAGTGCTCGAATGGATGTATGTATTACAATTGGAGAGAAAACATCATGAAAATCAAATCTCTCCACATGACTGTAACCCTTGCGACCAACTTTGCCTTATATTTTGTCACTTTGATCCAAACCTTCTTTCCTTTTTAACACCTACTTGCAACCAATTATTTTCTGCTTGGGGGTCTCATTCTTTTGAAGAGACTCCATTTCTTTTTCCATGGCAATAAGCTACTTGCTAGAATCAGAAGCCTGAACTGCCTCTGAATAATTTGAAGGGTCAGCTAAATTGATGCTCTCCATGACACTTAGAGCATATGCCACAAGATTTACTTCAACGTATTTTTGCAATGGTTTGATCTCTTGCCTTTTTCTGTCTCGGGCTAACTTAGAATTTTGAAATGTTTCTGGTCGAGATGGAAAAGCTTCGAAAACCTTATGCTGCATCGAAGAAACGACAATTTCAAAATTTCTACGTGATGTCGTGATGTAACAATTCTCCTCGCCAGGATGTTACCCTTGTTCGTCGTGCTGTTATGACATCGTACTCTGTGACGTCACGACGTCACCGCCTATCTTTGTTTTTGACTCCATGTTGCTTGAAACACTAAACTTTTCGGTTTTGTTTTTACCCAGTGATCTCATTTGTGACAAAATCATCGATATTTCATCAAATGTAACATCTTTATTGACAATAATCTTACTCATTTCTAGGCATCATAACTTGTAACCTTTTATCTCAATCGCAAAACCTAGAAAAATACACTTTACTACCCTTGGTTCAAACTTTCCCTAACTAACTCGAGCATAATTAAGACAACCGAATACTCTAAGGTTAGAGTAATTAGGAGGATTACTTGTAATACCCCAAAATTTTTTACAGTAAGATATTATCTTTTATATAATAAAATCAGGAAATAAAGTGACAAAAAGGGGAGATTTTGGAGTTATGTCAACATTGGGAAGTGTATTATGACATATTAGTTCAATAAAGGATTAAATTGCAAAAGTGAGAAAAGTTTTGTTGCCCAAGAATAAATACTCAAAATTTGAGGGGTTAAAGTGTAAATATAAAAAAAGTTGAAGGACCAATGGTGTAAATATTTTAAGGGTGGAATCATCTAGAAACTAAGAAAAATGGATGGATTAGGACCAAATTGAAAAAGGTGAAGACTTTTGAGGGACTAAATCATAATTTTACCAAATTAAGTGATAACTCAAGGATAGAATTTTAAAAGATCATAAAGGGCAAAATGGTCAAAATGATGATGTTGGAGATATTTTAAATTAAATAAATAAATATTAGTTTATTAATATTTTAATTTGATTTTTAACTGATGTTTTATTATTTTATTATTATATTTAGTATATATATAAGAAAAGGAAGATGAAGAATCATCCAACCCACCATTTTCCCATGCACCAACGTGAGAAAAAGAGAGAAAGAAAGAAAGTTTTGCTTTCTTTACAATTTCGTCCTTCCGCAAAAAATTCACCATTTTCATCTAGAAATCAAAAGAATTTCCATATCCATCAAGAGAGAAAGATAACAAGGAGACTATGGGGAGCTAGAATATCAAGTTAGATTCAATAAATAGAAGCTGGAGGAGAGAGAAAATTAAGTTAAAGATTGAAATCAATATGACAAGGTAAGAACATCAAGATTTTAATATATTTTTAAGTTTGATATTATTGAAAAAGTAAAGAAATGATGTTAATGTAAAGTTTTCGTATATATGATCCTATTTTCTTGGTATGTTAGTGAAGAGAAAATAAGAGAAAGTGATGAGAAATAGTGTAGAAAAAGGAGATAAGGGTGTTATAAACATGGTAATAAACATCTTGCACTAAAACAGTTTTGGACAGCAACAGTGGGCTAACTTTGAAAAATCACCATAAATTATGAAAAAAAATATGGAATTAAAGCTTATTAAGTCTAGTTTCTTATATAAGAAACGGTGTGAGTAATGAAATTATAAATCATGAGATATAATAAATTTTGTAAGACAAGGTCAGAATGAATTCAAGTTCCCCTTTTCTGATTTTGGAAAATCATCAAAAATTGAATAAAAATAATTAGAGGCTTAAATTTATATTTTTAAAATCCTGAATGAGTCTATTTTCAATATAAACAAACAGAAACATCATCTGAATTCTTTACAAAGAGATAATTTATTTTTAGTGAAGAGGGGACGAAACTGTCAAATAGTGAAATAAGGGAAATTTTAAAGAATAAACTGTACTTATTGGATAAACCAAAAATTCTAAAAATTTTATAGTAAGAATATATGTGATTCTAGTTTCATAGAAAATTTTCGGATCTCAATTCGGAGTTCTGTAGCTTAAGATATAATTAATTTAGTGATTATGACTCAAGTGAACAACTTGTTATGAGTAAACAAGTAAATAGTGGTATTATGTATATATCAAGGATGTGGAATGGAGTGGAGGAGGAGGAAAAATATAGGTGAATATTCAGCCAATATGAGTTTATTTTAAAATATCTAATTTACATGTTTTAGGTTCAGGGATTAAATTGAATAAAAGTAAAATTTTAAGAGTAATTTTGTAAAAATAAAAAAAAAGACCAAATTGCATGAAATGAATTTTTTTATTATTTAAATTAATAAATTGAATGAAATATTAAATTAGATCAAGATTGGGTGGAAATGCGAGAAAAATGGAAAATTTATAAAATGTCTCTAAATTTTGGTATTTCTGCAATTTAACCCGGTAAGTTCGTGTAACTTGAATTATATTCTTAAATGCTTGAAATATATTTTTCTTGATGTGAATATGATTTGGATGTTTATTGTATGATAATTGATGAAGTATTGATATTCTTGATGAAAAGAGAAAATAAATCCCGGTTGAATGAAAGGAAAATTCGATAGATCTTTGAAAAGGAATTGACGGTAAAAAGAATCTAGCCCAGACTGGTGATCCTATCCTGATATTGCCCTTCCGAAGAATATGTGGAAAATGGATTTAGCCCGGATGGGTAATCCGAATTAGGGTCTGAATTTAACCTGGACTGGTAATTCAGATCCAAGCTCATTAGAGTAATTGTCATTGTAGGGGATTTAGCCTGGACTGGTAATCTCGACAATACTCTATGAGTTTATATCGCAAGGGATTTAGCCTGGACTGGTAATTCCGCTGTAAGGATGAGGTTTGCGGGAGTGTGCTCTCTGAAATGAAAATGTGCGCACATGAATATAAATTGACAGACTTGGATTTGTACACTAAAAGTGTACCTTTGAAAATCCATCGAATTTTCGAGAAATTCAACGGGATAAATATGGAAAATAATAAAGGTAATAGAAAAACATGGAATTGAATTATTATTGGAAATATATTATCAAATTTAATACCTAGTTTGGATTGAACGCGGGATTGAGTACAATCGTTCTGTGCCAAAGGATGAATTGACGGATAAGACCATAACTGGGTTATGGCATTACAAATGTAAAGGATGAATTGACGGCAAATTACCCAAGTAAACTGAGGTTCAGCATTTGTTACGGACTTTCGTGTTTACCATCTGTTTAGCTCTCATAAGCTTAAGTTCAGCCTTCGGGCTTTTGAAAATGATGTACTCATATCCATAAGTTGTTCTTCGAAAGGTAAAATATCGGGAGTTGTCTTGAATGGTAATATAATTATTTATATGATGCATTGAATTGGTAAGTATTTAAGTCAAAATATGCTACTGCTCATGAAAAAGTATTAAGGTTTAAATTAAGTAATTTTCTTATGAAATGACTTATCATGTGATCAGTTCGGAAAAGACTTTGGGTAAATGCACTAGCTTGTAACCATGGTTGAATGATATGTTTATGACTTGTGTGACATGCATATGGAACAAGCGTGGAAAGTAAAGAAATGCAAATGAAAATAAAGAAATTATCAAGAGTTAAAGTTATATAAAATCCTACTAAGCTTGGGATAATATGTTTAAGTGATACTGTGGATTTATTCACCTTGTAAGTTGATGAATATAGCTTCATAGATATTATGGTATCAATATTGGTTTATCCTTGATATGTATAGACTTCATATTTTAAAAGAACTAATATGGTTAAAGACTACACGAGCTTACTAAGCATTCATTGCTTACGTATTTATTTTTTTTATTTACCCTACAGATTATCGGAAGCTCGATTGGGTTGGAAACTTGTCGAAGATATATCACACTATCCATTGGTTTTATCGGTAATTTTGGATGATTTGATTCTAGTTATAATGGCATGTATAAGTTAATTTAGCCAACGTTGGCTCATTAATATTTTGATTTTGGTTGGTTTAAAATATGAATGTTAGATGAAATGAAATGTCTGAAAATAATTTGTAAATTTTGGTAATGCTCCATAACCCTGTTCCGGCGACGGATTCGGGTTAGGGGTGTTACATTACTTGACCAAATCTCGTCGGAAAACTTTCCATCCAAAACTCAATGTGGAGATTCACCAAGTAGCTTGTGAAATTAACTACTTCGACCCAAAACTCCTTTTCTAAACCTGTATTGGAAATTATATGTCAGGCTTTCTCAAGTAATATTTTGTTCATCTGTTTGGCGACACCATTTTGTTGCAAGGTACCAACAATTGTGCAGTGTCTTTCAATTCCTTCTCATTTGCAGAAATTATTAAATTCAGTTGAACAGAACTTGAGTCCATTATCCATTTTGAACCGCTTTACAAACTTCCCAATTTGTTTCTCTAGTAGGGTCTTCCACTACTTAAAGATCTCGAAGACTTTTTTTTTGTGCTTCAAAAAGTATACCTAAACTTTTCTAAATTGGTCATCTATAAAAGTTAGTAGATATCTACCACATTCTTTGGAGATGATTGGAGCTAGACCCCATAAATTAGAATGAATATAGTCAAGGGTCCCTTCAGTCCTGTGCACTACCGAATCAAAGCTGACTCGAGTCTACTTCCTATAAACACAATGTTCAAAGAAATCTAACTTTCCCACTCTGGTGCCTGTGAGAATACCTCTTTTGCTTAACACGATATACATTTTTTCACTCATATTATCGAGACATAAATGCCACAGCTGGTTTGATTCAGAATCCAAAAAGAACGAATTTTGTCACATCATCACGACGTTAGAAAAGTCCTCATCGAGACATGGAGACGATCTCACCTCTACTTTCGTAATTTCTATCAAACCGAACATCTTTGCACTTTACAGAACGTAAAGGTTGTTGACTTTCTGCCCTCTCATCAGAACAAAGGCTCCACAAGATACCTTTATGTCATTTGGTTCAATGACAATCTTGTAACCCATTTGAGATGAGAATACCCAAAGAGATGAGATTTTTCTTTAAATCAGGCACATGTCTGACATCTGACAATGTTCTGATTATCTCGTCATACATCCTAATCTAAGTGGTACCAATGCCGGTTATTTTTCAAGGTGAGTTATTTCCTATAAGTACAACTCCCCATTAAATCGAACTATATGTGGAAAACCAATCCTTATAGGGACACACATGAAAGGAACACTCTGAATCTAAAATCCACTTGGATGTGAACTTAAACCTTTCGACTGTTGATACCAACAACAAATCATCACCTCTATACTAGACTACACTAGCATCGGCTACATTGGCCTTCTGCTTTCCTTTCTCATCATGTTTGGTGACCTCTTAATTTTATTATAAAGTTCATAACATTCTAATTTATTGTGATTTATTGACTTAGATCTCGCCCTTGATCTTCTTAGACCCGAATCATTATCTTGTCCATCTGACATGTTCTTCACACCTATCTCGTTGTCGAGTTTATCCATACTTATAAGATTTCCCTTCAAGTCCTCAAACGAAAGTCTCTCTCTACTGTAAATTAGGGTTTCCCAGAAAGTTTTGTATGAATGGGGCAAACAACAAAACAATAACATAGCTTGATCTTCACATCTATATGGGCCTCGACAATCTTGAGGTCATTGAGGAGAGTGACAAATTCGTTGATGTGAGCCCTAATAGACTCACCTTCTGTCATACGAAATGTATATAATTAATGTTTCAATAACAAGCGATTTGCAGGGGACTATCATATAAAAGAACTTTTAATTTCCTCCACAAGGTTGTTGTCGTCTTTTCCGTAAGTACCTCTTGCAATACATTGTTAGTGAGGCACAACTGAATTGTTGACAATACCTTTTCATCAAGCTCTTACCACTGTATTTGATTCGCATCTGCGGGTTTTTACCATGTAACGACCTTTTTTAGGCTATTCTGAACTTGAATTATCGTTATCCAAACTTGCCACAAGCTAGAATTCGTAGTTTCATCGAACTTCTCGATGTTGTACCTCATTACCAATTCTAAACGGGTTGAATGTAAAACTTGAACCAAGCTCTGATACCAATTTGTTAGGTCAAACCCAAGTTATACAACAATCTCGAACGAAGACTAAGAAAATTGGACACAAATATTTACGTGAAAAAACCCCTCTAAAAAGGATAAAGAACCACGAAGAAAGAAAACTTCACTAAAATGGAAAAAACTGAAATGAAAGTATAAAATTGAGAAATAAACTCTGAATCCAAAATATAAAGATTCCCCTAAATTTCCACAAATTGTCTCTTAATTTTTTTTGTTCTATTCTCTTTTATCTAAGGTTGCTAAGAGGCCTATTTATAGGTTAAATCTCGTATACAAATATAACTAAAAAATCCCAAGAATAATCAAAGTTAGATTGGAAAAATATAACAGAGTTTAACTAGGAGAAGAACCCAATTGAGTAGGGAGCACATCGCCACATCATGACATGCCATTCTACCTCGTTGGGATGCCCTTCATCATGTTGTTGGGACATGATGAATCTTTTCGTCGTGACATCAATGTCGTGTCGTCAGGACATTGGCTTTTCCTTGTCTCGAAGGTAACCTTGTTTTGTCTGAAATGCGAGGCACACTCCACACTTTTAATCTCAATAAAAATGCACTCGTTAGAAAACTTCGAAAGCTTAAATTTAGGATTTTTAGTTGCGTAGGACAATCTAGAATATATATATGCACACACATATGAGATTTTTGGGCTTTTTGTGAAAAATAAATAAGTAGGATAGACTATTTATGATATTTATGGTTAGAGTTCTAATGATTTTTAAACAAACTTTGGCACTCATAAATGCAAAGGTCTATTTAATTTTTTTTTAGAATCTCTCTAATTTTAAAGAGACCATTTACTATAAGGGTTCATTATGATTTTTAAACATACCTTAAGACCTTTAAAATTTGAAACAAATCATGTTTGTAAATTTTTAGGATTAGAGAGAAGATTAACAAAAGAAACTGTGAAATTTTTTAAAAAAATCTCAGCACTTATAGGTGTTCGCATCAGTTAACATCATTACTCAATGATTGAATTTCAAATTTTATCATAATTCTCATAAAATATAAAGAACCTCCACACTCATAAATATCAAAATATCTCTTAAAAAATCACATGCTGGAATTAATCCCAGTACTCCTTATTTTGGATTTCTATTTACAACAATAGGATAATAAAACTGAGATTCTAATATAACCTCAAAAGTAACTTATAAAAGAAATAAACATATAAGAAAACATATTAACTATGTTCAAGTTTTAAAAAAAAATAGATTTTTTAACAATAAACTGATTCTTTATTGAAAAGAGATATCAGATACAGTTCTCATACCCCACCAACCAACTTTTCTTCTACCTTAACCTGATTGGTCAAATGGGTGATACATTGAATGCAAAAGAATTAAATCAAATGGATATAAACGAAACCTAAAATAAACCAGAACAAAGTTTCGAACAAAAAACCAAAATAAATAGTAAAAAAACTATGGGAAACGAACCATTTTCCTCACCATTTCACATTTTCGATCAGTACATCAGTGATTAATCGAGTAGATCCTTTTTTCTCCCTCCGATCGCAGGTGTGATTCCGTGTGTAGCTCGATCCCTCCATGTCAGTCTGAGTTCATCGGAGTCCAGATGGTTGTAGTTCTTCTAGTCTCAGAAAATTTATTTGTCGATCCTCTCCTTGTAGTCCATCCCGATCTTGATATGCTATTTCTTCCACTATCACTGGGCTTTTTCGATCCAGTACATGGGGGTGTCATATAGCCTTCCCTCCTCTACCAAGTCATGTGCTACTTCATTTGCTTTCCGAGGTACATGTTGAAACTCTATGTTGTCAATCTTTGAATTCTTTCTTTTAATTCTTTCACTAGAATGATGATGTTTAATTTATCCTCCTCAATGACCCTTACTTTCTTAATAACAGTTAAGGCATCCCCTTCTACCAAGATCTTCTTAAAACCGAATTCTTCCGCAGAAATTAAGGCTTGCAAACATGCTCATGCTTCTACCATGATTGAGTCTAACACATGTTCATTCGGGTGATTACACGCTGCTACAACAAGGCCTTCCCTATTTTTGATTAAGATCCCTGAAACGATCTATTTGATTGTTGATGAAATGAGGCGTTAAAATTTCCTTTAATGTTTTTGCCATCTGGCGGCTCTCATTTGGTTGCTCTTGGGTTTTGCATTGGTACTGCTATATCTTCCAATTTTTTCGTTTTTAAAATATAAGTATTCATAAACGCTAATAATTCATGCATATTTTTTCTTCCACCCTCATGATATATTTTGTTTTGATTGTGCCATAGTGTATAATAGATGATTGCTACTTTTTTTCACTTAGGTTGACTATTATTTACAAATTCCCTTACTAACCAAAATTTTCAATTTTACTCTCCATTTGTGGTTGAGAATGCCACACTGAGCCTATGCAAGATTTTTCGAGTGAATAGGCATTCACGAAACAAGTGCTCTACTGATTCCTCCTCACCTCAGGTTGGCAGACAAGACAAAGGCTTTTTGCTGCAAGCCTTATTTTTTGTAAAATTTTTAAAGTAGGAAGATATAAATTGGCTATTTTCCACATTGCAATCTTGATTTTGGTTGTGATATTTAAATTCCACAACTTTGTATAGAAGGCTTTTAGTATTGTAGAACGTGTTGGACAATCGTCTCTTAACAAACCCAAGTCCTCTGTCACAAGTAATTTGTCTTCACGCCACACCACTTCATCAGTTTGTACACTATTAGAGAGAAGGATTGCCAATGTCCTTTTCACCTGTTCTTCATCAAATAATGACCTTAATACATCAAATTTCCAGGTAATGGTGTTTGTATCTACTAAAGTTGAAACAGTTGTGTAATTTATGTTGATGTTATGAGCTTGCGAACTCCCTAAACCAGGTCCCAATAGCCAAGAATCATTCCAGAGATTAATTGCTGCTCCATTGTCGACTTTACAACTTATGCCTCGCTTGATTAGTCTTTGGGCACTCCATATTCTACACTAGGTATAAGAGCGGTAAGAACCCAAAATTGTATTCATAAAATCTCTCATTGAGAAATATTTTGCCTTCATAACTTGTGGTAGCAAACTGTTGGATTTCACAATTGATCTCTAGCCCTGTTTCGCTAAAAAGGCTACATTGAACTTTGATAACTCCCTAAATCCCAACCCTTTTTGCTTTTTTTATTTGCACATTAAACTCCAGTAGCACCAATGTATGCCTTTATTCATTTTAGCATTACATCACCAAAATCTGCCAATTATTTTTTTCTAAATCATGACATAACTATCTTGACAAAAGAAAGTATTGCATTGCATAAATTAGAATTGCCTGTAAAATTGACTTAATAAATACTTCATTTCCACCTTATGACAGTTGACGTATACTTCAATTTTCTATCCTTTTGATAAACCTCTCCTTAATATTAACAAATGCATCATTCTTTCTTACCCCACTATTGTTGGTAATCTGAGATACTTTTCCAAATTACTTGAATTTGCACTCCGAGTGCATTTCTAACTTGTTATTTCATCTCCAAAGATACATTCCCACTAAAATAAATGAGTGATTTATCGAAATTAACCAATTGTCTTGAGACTCCTTCATACTCTAACACTACTTCTTTCATGACATTGACTCCCTCCATATTTGATTCACCAAACAAAATACTATCATCTGCAAAAAATAGATATCTTAATGATAAACTACATCTCCCCACTCTTGCCCCATGAATTAATCCTTTTCGCCTAGCCATATTCAGTAGATTAGAGAAGCCCTCCTCACAGATTATGATTAATAT
Source organism: Gossypium hirsutum (assembly GCF_007990345.1). Lineage (NCBI taxonomy): Eukaryota > Viridiplantae > Streptophyta > Magnoliopsida > Malvales > Malvaceae > Gossypium > Gossypium hirsutum. Next base: position 10,148,376 of record NC_053444.1, read on the forward strand.
GGACTTAATGGATCCCCTTGCCTTAAACCTCGTGTAGGCCTAAACTCCTCACCCTGAATTCTATTGAACACCACCAAATAAGATACTGTAGTTACGCAATTCATCACTAGAGAAATCCATTCATTGTTGAAACCTAATCGAAGCATCATCTTTTCAAGAAGCTTTATTCTACTCTATCATAGGCCTTGCTCATGTTTAACTCATTATAACCTTCCCTCCCCCTTTTTTTTGAAAGAGTGTAATATTTCATATATAATAAGTATGTTATTTGTAATTTTTCTTCCCGGTACAAACATTCCTTGAGTTTCATCAATACACAAATTAAGTATTTGTCTAAATCTATTAACCACCACTTTAGAAATATTCTTATAGATAACATTGCAAAGACTAATTGGTCTAAATTGAGCCGTGTTTATTGGTGTATTAATTTTTTTATTAGTACTACATTTGTTTGGTTGATAGCTTTAATTTCTCTCCTTTCATTCAACATGTCCATACAATACTAAGATATATCTCTCCTTATGATATGCTAATATTTTTGAAAAAATAATGTTGGAAAATATCCTTATCTGATGCTTTTAGAGGAGCCATGCTCTTAACTGCTTCCACAATTTCCTCAGCTATCAGTTCTTCATTAAAGTTTCCAAAAATGCAATGTTGAATCCCAGATAAAACATTTCACAGTCTTTCACAAATGTCGGTGTAAACAAATATTTAAGATAATTTGTTACAATTCCAACCATTTCCTTTTCTCTAGTTACCTAACCTCATTCTTATCCTGCAACCCCCTAATGGTGTTCCTTTTCTTGTGATAAGATGCAAAATTATGAAAAAAATGTATTTTAGTCTCCAAATTAGAGCCAATTTACTCTTGCTCGTTGCTCCTAAAATATCTCCTCCTTATTTGCTTTCATATTTAGAGCCAATTTAACCTCTGTTAGTTCAACTAAAATGTCCTCATTAGGATCTGTCGAATTCAACTCACTTAATCGCACATTTAGTGTTAACTTTATGCGATCCCTATCTATTTAATTTGCTTTCACCCATTGACTTAGCTTGGATCCTAGTTTATGTGGTTTTGTAAGAATATCCGTGTTATTTGACTCTCAAAAACTCTGTATCTGATGCTCACTTGTTTCTTTAAGTACCCAGTTCGCATTAAAATGAAATTGAGATTGTTTCCTTAACATCTAACCTCTATTACTTCCAATCATATCAATCAATATCAGACATTGATTAGAAAAACCATGAGGGAGATGTTTAACCATGTAGCTCGACAATAGATCCCACCAATTCGAATTGGCCACCCCTCGATCTAGTCATTCTCATATATTATTTATCGGTAGCCTACCTCTCTCTCATGTAAACCATTATCTTGAGAACCTTAAGTCACTAAGATCACATTCCTCCAAAACTCCTCAAAAAGATAGCATTTGTCTCTCTTCTCGAAGGCACCTTCCTCTTTTCTCAAATGAATACATTACTTCATTAAAATCTCCTATTGCTAACCACGACAATGTATTATTTCTACTAAAATGTTGTAATAGGTTCCATGATTCTACCCCTCGACTTTCCAATAGTAATCCATAAAATCCCGTGAGCCTCCATGATACCGTCTCTTCCCCTTAGTTTAGTTCAATATCAATATGTGATAAAGAGAAACTCCTTAAATTAACATTACAGTCGTTCGTCCAACCCAGTGATAAACCTTCTATTGAGCCAAAAGCTTCCACATTGATGTCATTCACAAATCCATATTTCATTCGTACTTGTTTCATTCATTTTGCACTAATCTTTGTTTTTACGAGAAACAACAATTAAGGCTGAATTTGTTTCAATTTGTTCTTGAGACACTTAACTACCCATGGCTGCCCCAGGCCACGGACATTCCAACTTAATATTTTCATTGCAACCAACTAACCTGCTTAATAGCAGCCGTTGATATTTCATTAGATACTCTGATTCCATTGAATAATTATTGCTTGAAATAGTTGGAATCATATGATATATGCGTGGTCTTTTCTTGCCGTCAATGACCTCAATAAGGTTATCCTCCATGTCCAAGCTTAGCTCTGTTTGCCCATCCAAGTTTGGCCGATGATTCGATAAGTTACGATAGTCCTTGTTTAACTGAATATCAATTTTTGTTGAGGAAGCTAAATAATCTCTTGTTTTCCTTCCCCTCACCAGATAAAGATGAGGAGTTTGGATGTCCCTAAAACTCCTCTCATCTTTTTCCCAATCCAAATCTATCTCTATCATATTGACATCCCTACTGTCGTCCTGTAGCCACCTACTTGCCACCGGCAGCGCCCTCCTTGATGGTGCTCTCAAGGATATGTCCCATCCAAACACCACCTCTTGTGATCCTAACGTCAATCAAACCAGACAAAAGCCTTTACCGTGACCTAACTTTCCACACAGAAAACAGACTAATGTGATTTTTTTCATATTGAAACAAGGCATAAGTTAATCTATTTTGATTTAAGGCTATTTGTTTCTTCCTTTTCAAAGGAAGTCAGACATCTAGCTTTACTCTTATGAGCATAAATCTCTTAACTCCCCTTGTAGCTAAAGCAACATCATATTTTAGGAACTGGTTGATGAAATTTCCAAATTGCCACACCATTCCCTTTGACATAAACTGTCATTGGCAAATTGTGAACTTAAACCTAGAACTCGGTAAAAACTAGAGAGACGAGTAACGAGTCTTCTCCCTTTTCTAATAGATGAAATACGATGAGATGCCTATTGAAGAACCAGGGCATACCTTCAAGTACTCTCTTCATATCTATCATGTAATAAAAACGAAACAAGCTTCCTTTCCCCCCAATATTTGTAATAGACACCCCTCCCAACGGATGCCACAAATTTGCCAATGTGTTTCTCATTGCTGGAAAATAGACCACACTGTCTGTTAAAACTCGCCACACCAAGCATAAATTATAATCTTCCTTGACCACATTTGCGTTTCTGTGGGCATGTAATGGCTCTTCTTCCACATCAACGATGTTAAGATTTGCCAATTCCTCCTTCATATTTCTCGCTTAAAGAAACACCTCAGATCTCGTAATTAAAACGAACAAAAACTATGGAAAAAAATGTGCTGTAAAAACAGACAGAGAAAAATGTGCTAAGAGAGTAGACCCAAAAATTAATCTAAAATTATAAATTCAATTAATGTGAAGGGATTTTTTATAGATAATATATTTTGTGGGGAATATGAAAATAAAATAAAGTAATAATTATTGCTTATGAGAAATGATGAGAAATACTTTAAGCTTTTATTTTACAAAATTAAATTTTAATTTCCCAATATTGTTTTTGGAGCAAACTCCAGCCATAAAACACAGTTCAATATTATTAATTCATTTTGTGCGTGGTGTGCTGTTAGCATTGAGATTTAGGGGTTTGATTGGACCACACCAACACAATCGATGTTTGTTAAATGTTATCATTTTTGTTAGACTTTCAAGTTCATGTTCCTGACTCAAACACATTGTTAAAAATAATCAATTTTTACTTTGGGTAAAGTAAATAAATAAATTAATAAAAAATATATTCTCAATATTTTTTTATTCCTCATTGAAATAAATTCAGTATTTTTCGTGTTGTTAGTAAAAAATTAAAGATAAGAGGTGTGTCCTGATTAAATCCGAATTTTATAGTTAAATATTTTATTATTTTAATAATAATTTAGTTGACATTGATTTTATTTAACTAAATTAAGGATGATTAGCTCATCATCCTAAGGAAATAATAATAATGTAAACTACTAATATAAAACACGCTAACGAGAGCATGAAATAGATGTAAATTACGTATAAAATGGGGAAAAATAGTTGGCATGTCCATTTCATCCATACATACGGTTGAATGTTCATGTTCTAAGAACAAATCCCATGTTACTTACAGCTGGCAATGTGTCGGTTTTAACTTTATTTATATGAAAGAGAAAAACAAAAAATATCATTTAGAATTTAAATTTAATTATTTTAATGTTTATTTTAAAATAATGTGTCGGATTTAATATAGGATATTCTACTAAATTAAGCATTGAAACCAAATACAATTATCAAATGGCCTTTATCTCGCTTATAGGGATTTGAAAGAATATAAGATTAAATAATATTTTAATAAGCGAGGATAATATAAACACTATTTACCTTAAAATAGTTTTTGAATGAAATTTATATATTTAAATTATAAATTAAAACTATATCTATTTAATGAAACTAGAAATGATTAGTTTTTATAAATTGTAAAACGGACATGAACGATACCTTGATCATATCCAAAAAAATATCATATAACTTTTAGACAGTGCTTGGTGCTTTATCGTATTATGATTTCAAGGAATGTGATTTCTGAAAATATGACTTTAAAATGTTTGTTTACATTAGAATGTATTAATTAAAATCTTAATAAACTTATATTATATCATTTGGTTCACTAAACACTCTGCTGAAAGTATAATGATAATTTTCAAAATGTATTCTTATTTATATATTTAATATTTCACAATACAATTTATTATTAAAAATATTTTAATTACAATAATATTTCACATTACCATTTAACAAGTTAATGCCCTAAAGCAAAATAAAATAGGGTTAATTTTGTCTTAATATTTTTTTACAATTTTTCTTCTACATAAAAATGTATCTTTCCCATATTTTACCATAAGAATCACATTGTTATGTTCACGAGAATATTAAATTCTAAGTAATTAAATTATAATATAACAAATATTGGAATCACTTTTCAATTAATTAAGTTTCTAGGAAAGTGATCACTTTTTATTATACTAAACGCTGCCTTAATGTAAAATGCATTTCCCTTTGTAGGCTTAGTGTGAAACATACTTACCCTATGGTTTCAAGAATATTTAACGCTCAGTTTGGCTCTCGAACTATATTCGTTGTCTCAATTTAACATCTAATTTTATTGTCCCACATTTATGTTAGACAACCATTTCGTTACCTGGCACAATCCAATTTTTTGTAACCACGTTAGAAAACTAATTAATATATGACATCAATAGAATGTGGCATGTGGCACATTTATCTGTTTAGAACTTGACTTATGATGCTCATGTTTAATGGAATTGAAATATATATAAATTTCAATAAATAAAAAAAATCAGAACAATAAAATATTTAAATATATAATATCCATTTACATAAAAAATATTACAAAATAAAAAAATATAATTATGATTGATAATATTTTCTTTTTAAATTTACCTTAAATGAAACCTCAACTTAATGGTAAGGTTAAGGCCAAACGAACTTTAACTCTATATAAACTATTTATTCTAATTTATGTTCCATTAATGCGGACTTTATGTAGATTTATTCTAGGTATAAGATTGATCGTATTTTATAATGATTAATTTTAATTATGATTATTTAGATGAATTCTCTATAATTGTAATTGTAATTATAAGTGTAACTCGAAAAAAACTTATATATTAATTGCAAAATGTATTAAGTCTAATATTAGAATGTAATACAGTTTATAATAATTAAAATATTTTTATAACTAATTAAAATTTTATTATTTATAATTGAAATATATTAAGTATAAAAAAATAGAAAATATAAATATTTTTCATAAAAAATAAATCCTTTTTATCAAGTCCATGAGTTTGAATATTTTAAATTAATACTCTTATAATTTTTACACAACAAGGTTAAAATAGATCTTGGCAGCCTAAAGGCTAAAAGCAAGTAAACAACTATGTTGGGTGGTTACTCTGTCTTGTCAGGTCAATGTTAGTTAGGTGCTGCTAATGACAAGATAGTAACAGAAACTGTATTTAAAAAAAATTATCCATCTAATACAATATAAAAAATAGTTAATATTTGATAAAAATAATTTATAATATTTTTCATAAAAACTTAAAATATAATATAAAAATAATGCTAAGATGGTATAGATATATGAATATTATGAATTTTTTTGAATAATTTTATTATAGGTTTGAATCCTATTTTTTTTTATAAAATGTCTAGAATTATCTATAACCCTTCCTTAAATCATAAATAAGAGGATAATGCGCTTTAGTTTACTCAAACTCATGTCATCCTGTATTGATTTTATTGCCCATATCAATCGAGCTTTAACTCAATTGATAATATTATAAAAATTTTAAACATAAAAATATCAAAATTTATTAATTCTCCAGTTAATTCATTTGGGTACTGTTTTCCTTGTATTTAAATAAACTTTATAAAGCTTAGGTGCCATCAGTAATTGATGATCATTACTCTACTACTCTATCTTGGGTCCAAAAATTAGGTAATGCCAAAATTTTGTTTGTTGTGCCTTTTTTTTAACATTTATTTATGTTATAATGTGAACTCTAATAAATAGAAAAATATAGAGAAATTAATATTTTATTGGAATTATTATTTTATTTTATTTAAATACCATCCTAATTTAAATTATAATTATTTTGATTTGTATGAATCTTATTAATCACTTATTTAATACGAGTTCAAACGATAACCTTGATTCACTACTTGATATTGTATAAAAAAGATACATAGCTAATTCAACAAAACATTTTTTTGTTGTTGATTTCAATGATGCATATAAAAAGTTTGACACGTATATTTACTCACAAATCGATTTACCATTTAGATCCATTCATTTAATTAGAAAATAAAAATTTCTTTCTAAATTTATAAATTAATTAAAAGTAAATTTTTTTATTTGCAAAAGAGGGCCTAGAAGTCAATTTTAAATTCATGGCTAACCCAATTTCTTGGTAAACATAGACCCAATGGTTTTGAATTAGATTGAAGCCCAAATATAATAATGGAACTGAACTGTTAAAAACAGAAGAAAGTAGGGGCTAACTAGTAAATTGACATTAAAATGGAAGCGGAAAACCTACGCATCTCTTTTTGAAGTAAAAAAGCCGTCATTTAATTTCCCTCCAATTCGCTCGAAGGGCACGCATTCATTTTTGGGTTTTTCTTTATCCCCCCCATTTCCATCATTACTCTCGCTTGCACCACTCTTCACCATTTAAAAAGGCTTCTCCCTCTTTCCTTCTTTTCTAAAATCCCAATCCTCAAAACCATGATACTCTGAAAGAAAGCGGAGATAAAGGTGTTTAATTTAATTAACCCATCCTTCTTTTTTTCTCTTCCTAGTCTAGGGTTTCGTTTTTCCTTCCTTCTTTCTTTCTCGAGAAAAACAAACACTCTAGGGTTTCTTTCATTTCTTACCTGCTTCTTGTTTATACTACTTGTTTAGTTGGTTTTATATAGTCGCGAGCAAGAAATTTAAGTGGATAAACTATTGGGTTTTTTTTTCAGGTTCTCGTTGAATCGGGTGGTGCAAGGTTAACAAAGTTATCGATTTTTTGTCCTTTTTGCTAACCAGTTAGTATTAGGCGTAAGAAATTGAACTCTTATTTAAATGTATTTATTTATTTTCACTTACATATTATGCATTCAGTAATTTTGTGAGTTCACACTTTTAGGGTTTTGATTTTCGGGTGGTGCAAGATTAACAAGGTTTCTCATTGTTTGTTTGTTAAGTTGACGTGGACTCTTAAAGCCCAACGTTTGATTGGATAAATTAACTGCAAGTTTATCTTTTTTCACATGATGTTTTATGTCATCTCTATATGATTTCTTGACAACATAATGATTGGTAATGAAGGATTAATACTAAATCAATGTGAAATAGGCTTGAGATGACTCTTCTTTTCGGAGAAGAGAGATGGCTTTTGATTACGTGTGCAATATATTTTGCTCAATAACTTTAGAATTAGGGGAGAAGGGCATATGTGCACAAGAACCTAAACTCTCTATTCTTGATTGGGTGATCTGTTTGCAAATGCGGAAGTTTTAACTTGTTTGTAAGATGTTGCTACATATGATGTTCATGGACCAAAGATACAATGAATCTAGATCTACTCTTATCGGTTAGTTTCAATTTTGTATGCCCCCTCCCCCAAGGAATGTAACTTTATCTACAATCCTCCATAATTATCATTGCCTTTACTGTTTCACTTTTGCTCATTCCATCAAAACTCTGGTTTGTAGAATCTAGGATTTGCTACTCAGCTATCATTGATAATGCTTACATTTTTCTGATCCTTTGATGGCCGCATGCTATCACCGTCAGTATTGCTAATGTCATTTTGGTAATTGGTTCTGCTGTAAGAATAACATGTAATTGAAGTCATTCTGGTTCAGTTAGAATAAAATAAGACTGCTTTTGGTTATTTCTTACTAAAGTTGCATAAACTGCTTGTGAAGGAATTGGCTAATGGATCTATCATGATAAGAATTTCATAGCCAGAACCTATATGCTGTTCATACGGGGTGGATTTGGAAATTAAGTTTCCTTTTTAGTGTTACAAAATTGCTGAGATTTTGGTTTCTTCAATTTTTATTTGTTCTATGCCATTTTTAGGTGTTCCACTCATGTTCTTACTATGTTGTATAATTACTTAATTTAACAAGAACTTCAGCTTTGTTGATTGCTTTGGTTTTTGTTACATTTATGGGTCCTATATTTTGTCATCTCATCTTTATTATGTATTTGCAATATCTGGTGGTCCTAGGTCAATTAGATATGGAATCTGGAACGCAAGCATTTCAACAACGCTCGCTGTCAGTGAAATTGTGGCCACCTAGTCATGGTACAAGGCTGATGCTTGTAGAGCGGATGACGAAGAATCTTACAACCCCATCCATTTTCTCTAGAAAGTATGGCCTATTAAGTAATGAAGAGGCTGAGGAGGATGCTAAGAAAATAGAAGAGTTAGCTTTTGCTGCTGCAGATCAACATTACAAGAAGGAGCCTGATGGTGATGGTAGTTCTGCAGTGCAAGTATATGCCAAAGAATCGAGTAGACTGATGCTGGAAGCTATTAAAAGAGGCCCTACTGTAAAGGATGAAGAGATAGCTGATAAAACCAGTATTCATGAAACTGTCTTTGATATATCTGGAGGTCGCAGGGCATTTATAGATGCAGAGGAGGCTGAGGAGATTCTGAAGCCACTTAGAGAGCCAGGAAATTCATATACTAAGATATGTTTTAGCAACAGAAGTTTTGGCTTGGATGCAGCAAATGTTGCTGCACCCCTCTTGTCATCCGTTAAGCAACAATTAACTGAGGTAGACCTTTCAGATTTTATTGCTGGAAGGCCAGAGTCTGAAGCACTTGAAGTCATGAATCTTTTTTCTTCTGTCCTGGAAGGTTGTCAGTTAAGGTACCTGAACCTTTCAAACAATGCCTTGGGTGAAAAGGGTGTTCGGGCATTTGGGGCTCTCCTGAAGTCACAGAATAATTTGGAGGAGCTTTATTTGATTAATGATGGTATTTCAGAAGAAGCTGCACAAGCAGTTTCTGAGCTAATTCCTTCTACCAAAAAGCTGAAAGTTCTTCATTTTCACAATAACATGACAGGGGATGAAGGTGCAATTGCTATCTCTGATATTGTGAAACGTTCTCCTGCATTGGAGGATTTCCGGTGTTCATCTACAAGAGTTGGCACTGATGGTGGTGTGGCTCTAGCTGAAGCACTGAAGACATGTACCCGCTTAAAGAAGCTTGATCTGCGTGACAACATGTTTGGTGTGGGAGCTGGAGTTGCTTTGAGCAAAGCTCTCTCTCTGTTTGCAGGTCTTACTGAGGTTTACCTCAGTTACTTGAACCTAGAGGATGACGGGGCAGAAGCACTTGCCAATGCTCTGAAAGAGTCTGCACCTTCACTTGAAGTTCTGGACATGGCTGGAAATGACATTACAGCCAAAGGTGCAGCTTCTTTAGCAGCCTGCATTGCATCAAAACAATTCCTCTCAAAATTAAACTTGGCTGAGAATGAACTCAAGGATGAAGGTGCTATTTTGATTGGTAAGTCATTAGGGGAGGGTCATGGTCAGTTGAATGAAATTGATATGAGCACAAATGCTATTAGGAGAGCTGGGGCAAGGCTTTTGGCCCAAGTGGTTGTGAAAATACCTGGATTTAAGTTGCTGAATATCAATGGAAATTTCATATCTGATGAAGGGATAGATGAGATTAAAGAATTGTTTAAAAGTTCCCCTGACATGCTTGGTTCTTTGGAGGACAATGATCCAGAAGGAGAAGATTATGAGGATGAAGACGAAGACGAGGAGAATGCAGAAGAAGGGAATGAATTGGAGTCCAAGCTTAAGGATCTCAAGATCGAGCAAGGAGAGTAGTCATCTGCTATGCATGCCAGCTGCTTTTGCGGCATCTGAAAAGCCTGTCTATTTTCTATTTTGATTTATTATAAGGTACCATAGCTGTGCACCATTAGTGTGGTAGATCCAATTGTAGTTCAGGTTTGTGAAGCTTAATTCCTCAGTCAATTGAAACATCCTGAATTGTTGTAGCATTATTTAGCAGGGAGCTGAATTTAGTTTGAACTTTTTACTGAGCTATGTACTTCTTGGACAGCCTATTATCATTCCTTTAGTTATAGCTGCAATGAACTGGGATTCAGCAGTCATATGTTCCAGATCATATCATTGTTCAATGGTTTAGCATGTAATCCCCCCCCCTCCCCCTCAAATGCATAATTTAGAACGACATCCTGCCTAATGCCATCTTGCTCGTGTTGTCATCTTGTTTAATTATGTTTGTAATTACCTTTTTCTGTTGTGGGCTTGCCACTTTTGCTGCTTTGCAATTGAGACCTTATCCTGACGTCAAAGTACGTCCACCCAATACTTCTTTGGGATGACAAGTTGCTTGGATTATCAATTACGTAACTGTATTATGGTAGTAGGTTTTATTCTATTATTCGTCTGATTTCTTTATATTAATAAATGCATGCCTTGCGTAGGGTAAATGATCCTACGCTTGTTCCGTCTTGAAATGCATTTTGGAAAGATAAAAACTCTTTATTATCAAAGGAAATGAATTATGTAACACAGAAATGACTTGAAGGGGAAGGAAAACAAAAATGCATCCTCATAAAGTATTGCAGAATGGAGTGGGTCTGAGTTTAAAATGACACTTGATAGTGGTCGATCAAACAGCTACTGGAACTTTAAGGGACCCTAGTATCTTATCATCCATCTCAAACTGCATAGGCTTCGTGTCACGCCCTATCTTTACATACTCCTCGAATCGCTCCTTCAAGTCTTCTGGCAGATTTGTGGTGCTCTTCCACCCCAGTATGTCCTTTGCAGCCCTTGGTTCGGCGTAAAAGTGCTGCACATAGGAAGGATAATGGTGATTATATACTACAGTTCACATCAGCTTTGCATTTGTCTAATCGGTGGATTCAAGACGAAGATGTCATAATGATTATTACCATATTACGGAAAGGAAAAGCTTTCTTTGCATCGATTCCAATAGCTTTTGGATCATAATGAACAATTTCAACTGGTAAGCCAGCGGCTGCAGCACACAATTTGGCCATTCCATCCAGAGTCACTGCCCGGTCACTCACACAATTGAAGATATTACAACATGCAGCTTCTGGCTTCTCAACAGCTAGGGTAAGCATAGAGGACAAGTCCCTAACGTGGGCGATGTTTGTAAGTTGCATCCCTGAGCCTGGGATTGGCACCGGTCTCTTTCTAACAATTCCTATATATATTGTAAGAAATTTCATCCATGTCATTATCTGATGGTGAAGTTCTATGGATAACAAAGTCCAAAATATTGCTTCACTTACGATCAAAGAACCACTCCTCGCAGTCTTTGTTGTTACCGGATCCAATCATGTATTGTGGCCGGAATACAGCCCAACTACTGAAAACTTCTGCAACATATTTCTCGACTCCAACATGGCCAGCATCAGCTTTAACAACATCCTGCAATAGCCAAGATTTTGCTTAAGCTATGCACCCAGTAAAATTATTCATGCTTGGGGCACTATATATACATAATGACATATTGTCATATACCCCTTCAACATGAGGAGGCTCGTCGGTTGGCTTATAGATTCCTGCACTACTGATGAACAAGAATTGCTTCACTCCAGAGCTCTTTGCCCAATCTACCACCGGCCTATGTTGAGAAGACTGGAATTAGAATGATCTTCCTTTTTTCTTTTTGGCCATAAAATGAAACGCTTTACATTACATACAGGTATGCAATCTCTTACTTTTCCTTTTCTTTAGCCTAATGATTGTTACTCTTCTTTGACGTTTCCAATTTTAATCAATTAGTATGGTAACTGGTATATACACGGACACATGTGCGCATGAAGGTGGCATAAATTGAAGGATGAGTTTGTTTGGAATTAATGGTAACAAACCTGACAGTGTCCAAGTCCTTGCCATTGTTATCCAACACCACATCAAAGGTTGCCCCTGCAACAACCTTGCCAACATCTGCAGGGTCTCCCCACACCGTCTTCCCTCCAGCACTCGTAATTTCCTATAAACATTTCTCAAATTCCATATTAAAACAGTGATTACAAAAACCAGAAAGCAAGGCCTGGGGGCGGTTGCTATTTGATCTTACAGAGAATCTGTTGAAGGGGGGCTTCTTCATTTTATCAGAGCCCTCTTCTCCAACAGTGAAGATGGTAACCTCATGGCCAGAACCCAGAAGCTCTTTGGCAAAGTAGAAACCGATAACTGCATGGCCGCCACTGTTTGTATTAACTATAAGGACCTTCTTCTTCTCTGCAGCAGAGGCCCTGATAGTGAAAGAAGAAGCAGAGAATCGTCTAGAGCTGGTGGGGTAGGCATGGAAGGAAGGAGAAAGTGAAAGAGAAGAAGAGAGAAAAGAAGAAGTGGGAAGAGACAAGTGTAGAGGAGGACATAGAGAAGGTGAAGGGAACTTGGTAGGTGGAGATGAGAAGAGGAGAGAGGAGGACGAAGAAGAAGCAAGAGCAGCCATTGAAATGAACGTTACCTTTTCTTTTTGGTGCTTGCTTCAGAACCAGCAATTTTCATATGGATCATGGTCAAGGCTTTATCTAAAGGTAACGGTTGTTGATTGGCCCCTTGCATTTACCCCTAGGATTTTTATAGTAAGTCGGTATTTAATTTCACTATTAATTTTTTTCATTTTGGTAAATTTATATAATAGTTTGATGAACGATAAATTTATATATTAAATATTTTTTTATATAAAGGATTTATTAAATTTGGATATATTATAACAAATTACCTGTATTATTATTATATTTTTTATACATTTTGATAAGAAAAGGATTTATTGTTTTTTTATAAGATTTACCAAAAATAAAAATATTAAATTATTATAAAAATATATTCTAGAAATGGGGCTTCAATTTTTTTTCATTACTTGGTAAAAATTTTATGTTAAAAGAATCTAAATTGATGTTGAGTGGTCAATCAATTAATGTAGTAGTTATGATGGTGAGTTAGCTAAAGTGGTTAATTAGCTGAATAGTTAATAAGTAGTAAATTATTAGTGATAATTATAACAATTTTCTCCTTGTTTTTCATTGTTTTCTTCCATCAATGATGTGTTTGACATGGTATTGGAGCTTGGATAAGACTTGAAAACATATTGTTGTTTGTTCAATTTCCTAGATTTTATTGTAATTTCTTATTTCTTGTTGACAATATTGAGCGAACCAAAAAATCACCAAAGGCTCTTCAATGGTGGCTGTTAGTTTCAACCATTCACTGTATCTACACTTTTTAATATGCCAAGTACATTCCTTATTCCGTAACAGTTGCTGGGTTTTGAGAATTATAATGTGTGGAGTAGATTGATGAGGATTGCTTTGCTAATTAGAAATAAATTGGGTTTTGTTGATGGCAACAAACCCTAGTGGGGAAAAATAATCGTATGATCTACTCATAGTGGGAAGGAGCATTTATCATGGTCTGTGGGTGAGTAAGGCCTTATCAAGTCGAGAACGGAGCAAACACGAGAAATTTGAGTCACGAGGTTGTCGAAATATCTTAAAAAACTCTAGAAGTCCGAAGAAGGGACCGAATCTTTGTAGAACCATATAGAAGATTACAAAAACTCTAGAATCATCCACTCATGTATATCATTTAATAATGTTAGGTGTGAAGATTTTAAAATGTAATCTAGAACGTCCATTGTAATCATTTGTAACATCGAATCAAAAAGGGTTTCCCTATATAAGTAAAGCCTCCCCTCCCTCATTTGTATACACAAACTAGCTTTTGAGAATAATAAACACTTCCACATTTCCTATCTTTTTCTTCTGCTTGTTTAGGCTAAGTGTGCCAAAAGCTCTCCAAGTAAGTATCGACTTGTTGTCTTAGGAATCGAGCTTAGGGTCACATGTGACTGGAGCTAATGTCTTGACACCTGACACAATGCTATCTACTTTCTTGGACTCTAAATACAATTTGCACAGAGAAACATCTAATGCCTCTTTGATTTGGCAAAATCTTAAGGAAAGATTTGAGAATTTTGACGGCTCTTGAATATATTTTATTTATAGAAAAATTTCATTGCAAATTAATTCCAAATAAATTTATTTTACTTACTTAGGCCGCTATGGAATGAATATGATGCATTGTTTCATTTTTCTTTTTAGGCTTGTGATGCATCACCAAACAATATTCAACATGTGATTCAACATATGCTCTTTTAGTTTTTATGGTACTAAATGAAACCTATACTATTGTCAGAAGTTAAATTTTGTTGATATAGCTTTTGTGGTTTATCAACCAAGCATATTTTATACAAGTCCAAAGAGAGGTAACGGGAACGCTTGGTAGGTTTCAATTCCATACATTTATATGTACCTACAGTCTTGTATTCTTCATATTGTATTCTTCATATTCTCAATCTCAATAATTGAAAAAAAATATTGAATGTGATTTGTGATAATTTCAAACTTTTTAAATTTATAAAGAAAAAATTGTAAGGTTATTTAACAAACAAATTTACAGCATTAAACAATAATATTACACCTCTTGTTTTACTCAAAATTCTTTTATCTATTGAATAAATGATTGTCAGTTTATGTTGTTGCCAACTTGGCAGGTATGTTGTAAAATTCAATGAAAGATTCATTCTTGCATTGGATTTTAGATACAAAGGTTACTAATTATATAATGTTTGACTTGCTGTGTCTTGAGTCCTTATCATGTGTAACCAATCTAAGTTAGATTTGATTATTTAATGGTCATTTAGTACACATTTCTCATATAGGCCATATGTAGTTACCAAAAAAAAAATGAAAACTTTACTAATATTCTTTATCCACTATAATTTCGTTACAATTTACTTTCAATCCCAAAATTAACTTA